>NC_143389.1:69765329-70098142 GCF_980474605.1 Leiobunum rupestre | reverse complement strand
AGCAAAGATCTTTGTATTAAACTTTATGGATTACGGTGAAGTTGTTTCCCCGACGAATCTCATGAGAGCTCTCACCACAGTTCAAGAAGCAGTCTCGTGAGAGATTAGGGAAGAGTGGTATCCCCGACGAATCTCATGAGAGCTTTCAACAAAGATCTTTGAAACACGCACGAGGCTTTACGTAGAAGTTGATTCTCCGTTGCCTCTCACGAGAGCTCTCAGCAAAGATCTTAGTTTTACACTCGATGGATTCCGGTAAAGTTGATTATCCGTTGCCTCTCACGAGAGCTCTCAGCAAAGATCTTAGTTTTACACTCGATGGATTCCGGTAAAGTTGATTCTCCGTTGCCTCTCATGAGAGCTCTCAGCAAAGATCTTAGTATTACACTCGATGGATTCCGGTGAAGTTGTTACCCCGACGAATCTCATGAGAGCTCTCAGCAAAGATCTTTGTATTAAACTTTATGGATTACGGTGAAGTTGTTTCCCCGACGAATCTCATGAGAGCTCTCACCACAGTTCAAGAAGCAGTCTCGTGAGAGATTATGGTACATTTGTTACCCCGACGAATCTCATGAGAGCTCTCAGCTAAGAACTTAGAAACATTCACGAGGGATAACGGTGAAGTTGATTCCCCGTTGCCTCTCATGAGAGCTCTCAGCAAAGATCTTAGTATTACACTCGATGGATTACGGTGAAGTTGTTACCCCGACGAATCTCATGAGAGCTCTCAGCAAAGATCTTTGAAACACGCACGAGGCTTTACGTAGAAGTTTATTCCCCGATGACTCTCGTGAGAGCTCCTACGGCGGTTCTCGAAGCAGTCTCGTGAGAGTTCTTACCACGGTTCTCGAAGCCGTCTCGTGAGAGATTAGGGAAGAGTGGTATCCCCGACGAATCTCATGAGAGCTCTCAGCAAAGATCTTTGTATTAAACTTTATGGATTACGGTGAAGTTGTTTCCCCGACGAATCTCATGAGAGCTCTCACCACAGTTCAAGAAGCAGTCTCGTGAGAGATTAGGGAAGAGTGGTATCCCCGACGAATCTCATGAGAGCTTTCAACAAAGATCTTTGAAACACGCACGAGGCTTTACGTAGAAGTTGATTCTCCGTTGCCTCTCACGAGAGCTCGCAGCAAAGATCTTAGTTTTACACTCGATGGATTCCGGTAAAGTTGATTCTCCGTTGCCTCTCACGAGAGCTCTCAGCAAAGATCTTAGTATTACACTCGATGGATTCCGGTGAAGTTGTTACCCCGACGAATCTCATGAGAGCTCTCAGCACAGTTCAAGAAGCAGTCTCGTGAGAGTTCTTACCACGGTTCTCGAAGCCGTCTCGTGAGAGATTAGGGAAGAGTGGTATCCCCGACGAATCTCATGAGAGCTCTCAGCAAAGATCTTTGTATTAAACTTTATGGATTACGGTGAAGTTGTTTCCCCGACGAATCTCATGAGAGCTCTCACCACAGTTCAAGAAGCAGTCTCGTGAGAGATTAGGGAAGAGTGGTATCCCCGACGAATCTCATGAGAGCTTTCAACAAAGATCTTTGAAACACGCACGAGGCTTTACGTAGAAGTTGATTCTCCGTTGCCTCTCACGAGAGCTCGCAGCAAAGATCTTAGTTTTACACTCGATGGATTCCGGTAAAGTTGATTCTCCGTTGCCTCTCACGAGAGCTCTCAGCAAAGATCTTAGTATTACACTCGATGGATTCCGGTGAAGTTGTTACCCCGACGAATCTCATGAGAGCTCTCAGCACAGTTCAAGAAGCAGTCTCGTGAGAGATTATGGTACATTTGTTACCCCGACGAATCTCATGAGAGCTCTCAGCTAAGAACTTAGAAACATTCACGAGGGATAACGTAGAAGTTTAGTCCCCGATGACTCTCGTGAGAGCTCTCAGCAAAGATCTTAGTATTACACTCGATGGATTCCGGTAAAGTTGATCCCCCGTTGACTCTCACGAGAGCTCTCAGCAAAGATCTTAGTTTTACACTCGATGGATTCCGGTAAAGTTGATTCTCCGTTGCCTCTCATGAGAGCTCTCAGCAAAGATCTTAGTATTACACTCGATGGATTACGGTGAAGTTGTTACCCCGACGAATCTCATGAGAGCTCTCAGCAAAGATCTTTGTATTAAACTTTATGGATTACGGTGAAGTTGTTTCCCCGACGAATCTCATGAGAGCTCTCACCACAGTTCAAGAAGCAGTCTCGTGAGAGATTATGGTACATTTGTTACCCCGACGAATCTCATGAGAGCTCTCAGCTAAGAACTTAGAAACTTTCACGAGGGATTACGTAGAAGTTTAGTCCCCGATGACTCTCGTGAGAGCTGCTACCGCGGTTCTCGAAGCAGGCTCGTGAGAGATTACAGTACAGATGTTACCCTGACGAATCTCGTGAGAGCCCTTAGCACAGATCTTAGTATTACACTCGATGGATTCCGGTAAAGTTGATTCCCCGTTGCCTCTCATGAGAGCTCTCAGCAAAGATCTTTGTATTAAACTTTATGGATTACGGTGAAGTTGTTTCCCCGACGAATCTCATGAGAGCTCTCACCACAGTTCAAGAAGCAGTCTCGTGAGAGATTACAGTACAGATGTTACCCTGACGAATCTCGTGAGAGCTCTCAGCTAAGAACTTAGAAACATTCACGAGGGATTACGTAGAAGTTTATTCCCCGATGACTCTCGTGAGAGCTCCTACCGCGGTTCTCGAAGCAGTCTCGTGAGAGATTAGGGAAGAGTGGTATCCCCGACGAATCTCATGAGAGCTCTCAGCAAAGATCTTAGAAACATTCACGAGGGATAACGTAGAAGTTTATTCCCCGACGAATCTCGTGAGAGCCCTAGCCACAGTTCAAGAAGCAGTCTCGTGAGAGATTATGGTACATTTTAAACCGACGAATCTCATGAGAGCTTTCAACAAAGATCTTTGAAACACGCACGAGACTTTACGTAGAAGTTTATTCCCCGTTGACTCTCACGATAGCTCTCAGCAAAGATCTTAGTTTTACACTCGATGGATTCCGGTAAAGTTGATTCCCCGTTGCCTCTCATGAGAGCTCTCAGCAAAGATCTTAGTTTTACACTCGATGGATTACGGTGAAGTTGTTACCCCCACGAATCTCATGAGAGCTCTCAGCAAAGATCTTTGTATTAAAGTTTATGGATAACGGTGAAGTTGTTACCGCGACGAATCTCATGAGAGCTCTAACCACAGTTCAAGAAGCAGTCTCGTGAGAGATTACAGTACAGATGTTACCCTGACGAATCTCGTCAGAGCTCTCAGCTAAGAACTTAGAAACATTCACGAGGGATTACGTAGAAGTTTATTCCCCGATGACTCTCGTGAGAGCTCCTACCGCGGTTCTCGAAGCAGTCTCGTGAGAGATTAGGGAAGAGTGGTATCCCCGACGAATCTCATGAGAGCTCTCAGCAAAGATCTTAGAAACATTCACGAGGGATAACGTAGAAGTTTATTCCCCGACGAATCTCCTGAGAGCCCTAGCCACAGTTCAAGAAGCAGTCTCGTGAGAGATTATGGTACATTTTAAACCGACGAATCTCATGAGAGCTTTCAACAAAGATCTTTGAAACACGCACGAGGCTTTACGTAGAAGTTTATTCCCCGTTGACTCTCACGAGAGCTCTCAGCAAAGATCTTAGTTTTACACTCGATGGATTCCGGTAAAGTTGATTCCCCGTTGCCTCTCATGAGAGCTCTCAGCAAAGATCTTTGTATTAAACTTTATGGATTACGGTGAAGTTGTTTCCCCGACGAATCTCATGAGAGCTCTCACCACAGTTCAAGAAGCAGTCTCGTGAGAGATTACAGTACAGATGTTACCCTGACGAATCTCGTGAGAGCTCTCAGCTAAGAACTTAGAAACATTCACGAGGGATTACGTAGAAGTTTATTCCCCGATGACTCTCGTGAGAGCTCCTACCGCGGTTCTCGAAGCAGTCTCGTGAGAGATTAGGGAAGAGTGGTATCCCCGACGAATCTCATGAGAGCTCTCAGCAAAGATCTTAGAAACATTCACGAGGGATAACGTAGAAGTTTATTCCCCGACGAATCTCGTGAGAGCCCTAGCCACAGTTCAAGAAGCAGTCTCGTGAGAGATTATGGTACATTTTAAACCGACGAATCTCATGAGAGCTTTCAACAAAGATCTTTGAAACACGCACGAGACTTTACGTAGAAGTTTATTCCCCGTTGACTCTCACGATAGCTCTCAGCAAAGATCTTAGTTTTACACTCGATGGATTCCGGTAAAGTTGATTCCCCGTTGCCTCTCATGAGAGCTCTCAGCAAAGATCTTAGTTTTACACTCGATGGATTACGGTGAAGTTGTTACCCCCACGAATCTCATGAGAGCTCTCAGCAAAGATCTTTGTATTAAAGTTTATGGATAACGGTGAAGTTGTTACCGCGACGAATCTCATGAGAGCTCTAACCACAGTTCAAGAAGCAGTCTCGTGAGAGATTACAGTACAGATGTTACCCTGACGAATCTCGTCAGAGCTCTCAGCTAAGAACTTAGAAACATTCACGAGGGATTACGTAGAAGTTTATTCCCCGATGACTCTCGTGAGAGCTCCTACCGCGGTTCTCGAAGCAGTCTCGTGAGAGATTAGGGAAGAGTGGTATCCCCGACGAATCTCATGAGAGCTCTCAGCAAAGATCTTAGAAACATTCACGAGGGATAACGTAGAAGTTTATTCCCCGACGAATCTCCTGAGAGCCCTAGCCACAGTTCAAGAAGCAGTCTCGTGAGAGATTATGGTACATTTTAAACCGACGAATCTCATGAGAGCTTTCAACAAAGATCTTTGAAACACGCACGAGGCTTTACGTAGAAGTTTATTCCCCGTTGACTCTCACGAGAGCTCTCAGCAAAGATCTTAGTTTTACACTCGATGGATTCCGGTAAAGTTGATTCTCCGTTGCCTCTCATGAGAGCTCTCAGCAAAGATCTTAGTTTTACACTCGATGGATTACGGTGAAGTTGTTACCCCCACGAATCTCATGAGAGCTCTCAGCAAAGATCTTTGTATTAAACTTTATGGATAACGGTGAAGTTGTTACCGCGACGAATCTCATGAGAGCCCTAACCACAGTTCAAGAAGCAGTCTCGTGAGAGATTACAGCACAGATGTTACCCTGACGAATCTCGTAAGAGCCCTCAGCAAAGATCTTTGTATTACACTCGATGGATTACGGTGAAGTTGTTAACACGACGAATCTCATGAGAGCCCTAGCCACAGTTCAAGAAGCAGTCTCGTGTGAGATTATGGTACATTTTAAACCGACGAATCTCATGAGAGCTCTCAGCAAAGATCTTTGAAACACGCACGAGGCTTTACGTAGAAGTTTATTCCCCGACGAATCTCCTGAGAGCCCTAGCCACAGTTCAAGAAGCAGTCTCGTGAGAGATTATGGTACATTTTAAACCGACGAATCTCATGAGAGCTTTCAACAAAGATCTTAGTTTTACACTCGATGGATTCCGGTAAAGTTGATTCTCCGTTGCCTCTCATGAGAGCTCTCAGCAAAGATCTTAGTATTACACTCGATGGATTACGGTGAAGTTGTTACCCCGACGAATCTCATGAGAGCTCTCAGCAAAGATCTTTGTATTAAACTTTATGGATTACGGTGAAGTTGTTTCCCCGACGAATCTCATGAGAGCTCTCACCACAGTTCAAGAAGCAGTCTCGTGAGAGATTATGGTACATTTGTTACCCCGACGAATCTCATGAGAGCTCTCAGCTAAGAACTTAGAAACATTCACGAGGGATAACGTAGAAGTTTAGTCCCCGATGACTCTCACGAGAGCTCTCAGCAAAGATCTTAGTTTTACACTCGATGGATTCCGGTAAAGTTGATTCTCCGTTGCCTCTCATGAGAGCTCTCAGCAAAGATCTTAGTATTACACTCGATGGATTACGGTGAAGTTGTTACCCCGACGAATCTCATGAGAGCTCTCAGCAAAGATCTTTGTATTAAACTTTATGGATTACGGTGAAGTTGTTTCCCCGACGAATCTCATGAGAGCTCTCACCACAGTTCAAGAAGCAGTCTCGTGAGAGATTATGGTACATTTGTTACCCCGACGAATCTCATGAGAGCTCTCAGCTAAGAACTTAGAAACTTTCACGAGGGATTACGTAGAAGTTTATTCCCCGATGACTCTCGTGAGAGCTGCTACCGCGGTTCTCGAAGCAGGCTCGTGAGAGATTACAGTACAGATGTTACCCTGACGAATCTCGTGAGAGCCCTTAGCACAGATCTTAGTATTACACTCGATGGATTCCGGTAAAGTTGATTCCCCGTTGCCTCTCATGAGAGCTCTCAGCAAAGATCTTTGTATTAAACTTTATGGATTACGGTGAAGTTGTTTCCCCGACGAATCTCATGAGAGCTCTCACCACAGTTCAAGAAGCAGTCTCGTGAGAGATTATGGTACATTTGTTACCCCGACGAATCTCATGAGAGCTCTCAGCTAAGAACTTAGAAACATTCACGAGGGATAACGTAGAAGTTTAGTCCCCGATGACTCTCACGAGAGCTCTCAGCAAAGATCTTAGTTTTACACTCGATGGTTTCCGGTAAAGTTGATTCTCCGTTGCCTCTCATGAGAGCTCTCAGCAAAGATCTTAGTATTACACTCGATGGATTACGGTGAAGTTGTTACCCCGACGAATCTCATGAGAGCTCTCAGCAAAGATCTTTGTATTAAACTTTATGGATTACGGTGAAGTTGTTTCCCCGACGAATCTCATGAGAGCTCTCACCACAGTTCAAGAAGCAGTCTCGTGAGAGATTATGGTACATTTGTTACCCCGACGAATCTCATGAGAGCTCTCAGCTAAGAACTTAGAAACTTTCACGAGGGATTACGTAGAAGTTTATTCCCCGATGACTCTCGTGAGAGCTGCTACCGCGGTTCTCGAAGCAGGCTCGTGAGAGATTACAGTACAGATGTTACCCTGACGAATCTCGTGAGAGCCCTTAGCACAGATCTTAGTATTACACTCGATGGATTCCGGTAAAGTTGATTCCCCGTTGACTCTCACGAGAGCTCTCAGCAAAGATCTTAGTTTTACACTCGATGGATTCCGGTAAAGTTGATTCCCCGTTGCCTCTCATGAAACCTCTCACGACAACTCTCATGAGACCTCTCATGAGAGATGACCGTCGCACCACTTTTGACGATGCCGTCAAAATATTTCCGAATAGCCGGAACCTTTTATTGACGCTTCGACCGCCTCTCACGAGAGAAAACTTCTAAGTTTCGATAGCTCTCATGAGAGATGAACGGTGCATCACTTTTACCGATGCCGTCACAATATTCCCGAAGAGCCGAATACCAAATTAAATGCTTCAACTTCCTCTCATGAGAGATCTCGGTGGAGTTTCGACGACGTTCTTTTCATCGACGTACCGACCATACCTCGTCACCGTAATCTCTCATGAGAGGTCTTACGAAGGTCTTGAAAAACGTGTGGTGAGAGGTCTCATGAGAGATCTCGGTGGAGTTTCGACGACGTTCTTTTCATCGACGTACCGACCATACCTCGTCACCGTAATTTCTCATGAGAGGTCTTACGAAGGTCTTGAAAAACGTGTGGTGAGAGGTCTCATGAGAGATCTCGGTGGAGTTTCGACGACGTTCTTTTCATCGACGTACCGACCATACCTCGTCACCGTAATCTCTCATGAGAGGTCTTACGAAGGTCTTGAAAAACGTGTGGTGAGAGGTCTCATGAGAGCTCTCAGCAAAGATCTTTGTATTAAACTTTATGGATTACGGTGAAGTTGTTTCCCCGACGAATCTCATGAGAGCTCTCACCACAGTTCAAGAAGCAGTCTCGTGAGAGATTATGGTACATTTGTTACCCTGACGAATCTCATGAGAGCTCTCAGCTAAGAACTTAGAAACTTTCACGAGGGATTACGTAGAAGTTTATTCCCCGATGACTCTCGTGAGAGCTGCTACCGCGGTTCTCGAAGCAGGCTCGTGAGAGATTACAGTACAGATGTTACCCTGACGAATCTCGTGAGAGCCCTTAGCACAGATCTTAGTATTACACTCGATGGATTCCGGTAAAGTTGATTCCCCGTTGCCTCTCATGAGAGCTCTCAGCAAAGATCTTTGTATTAAACTTTATGGATTACGGTGAAGTTGTTTCCCCGACGAATCTCATGAGAGCTCTCACCACAGTTCAAGAAGCAGTCTCGTGAGAGATTATGGTACATTTGTTACCCCGACGAATCTCATGAGAGCTCTCAGCTAAGAACTTAGAAACATTCACGAGGGATAACGTAGAAGTTTAGTCCCCGATGACTCTCACGAGAGCTCTCAGCAAAGATCTTAGTTTTACACTCGATGGTTTCCGGTAAAGTTGATTCTCCGTTGCCTCTCATGAGAGCTCTCAGCAAAGATCTTAGTATTACACTCGATGGATTACGGTGAAGTTGTTACCCCGACGAATCTCATGAGAGCTCTCAGCAAAGATCTTTGTATTAAACTTTATGGATTACGGTGAAGTTGTTTCCCCGACGAATCTCATGAGAGCTCTCACCACAGTTCAAGAAGCAGTCTCGTGAGAGATTATGGTACATTTGTTACCCCGACGAATCTCATGAGAGCTCTCAGCTAAGAACTTAGAAACTTTCACGAGGGATTACGTAGAAGTTTATTCCCCGATGACTCTCGTGAGAGCTGCTACCGCGGTTCTCGAAGCAGGCTCGTGAGAGATTACAGTACAGATGTTACCCTGACGAATCTCGTGAGAGCCCTTAGCACAGATCTTAGTATTACACTCGATGGATTCCGGTAAAGTTGATTCCCCGTTGACTCTCACGAGAGCTCTCAGCAAAGATCTTAGTTTTACACTCGATGGATTCCGGTAAAGTTGATTCCCCGTTGCCTCTCATGAAACCTCTCACGACAACTCTCATGAGACCTCTCATGAGAGATGACCGTCGCACCACTTTTGACGATGCCGTCAAAATATTTCCGAATAGCCGGAACCTTTTATTGACGCTTCGACCGCCTCTCACGAGAGAAAACTTCTAAGTTTCGATAGCTCTCATGAGAGATGAACGGTGCATCACTTTTACCGATGCCGTCACAATATTCCCGAAGAGCCGAATACCAAATTAAATGCTTCAACTTCCTCTCATGAGAGATCTCGGTGGAGTTTCGACGACGTTCTTTTCATCGACGTACCGACCATACCTCGTCACCGTAATCTCTCATGAGAGGTCTTACGAAGGTCTTGAAAAACGTGTGGTGAGAGGTCTCATGAGAGATCTCGGTGGAGTTTCGACGACGTTCTTTTCATCGACGTACCGACCATACCTCGTCACCGTAATTTCTCATGAGAGGTCTTACGAAGGTCTTGAAAAACGTGTGGTGAGAGGTCTCATGAGAGATCTCGGTGGAGTTTCGACGACGTTCTTTTCATCGACGTACCGACCATACCTCGTCACCGTAATCTCTCATGAGAGGTCTTACGAAGGTCTTGAAAAACGTGTGGTGAGAGGTCTCATGAGAGCTCTCAGCAAAGATCTTTGTATTAAACTTTATGGATTACGGTGAAGTTGTTTCCCCGACGAATCTCATGAGAGCTCTCACCACAGTTCAAGAAGCAGTCTCGTGAGAGATTATGGTACATTTGTTACCCTGACGAATCTCATGAGAGCTCTCAGCTAAGAACTTAGAAACTTTCACGAGGGATTACGTAGAAGTTTATTCCCCGATGACTCTCGTGAGAGCTGCTACCGCGGTTCTCGAAGCAGGCTCGTGAGAGATTACAGTACAGATGTTACCCTGACGAATCTCGTGAGAGCCCTTAGCACAGATCTTAGTATTACACTCGATGGATTCCGGTAAAGTTAATTCCCCGTTGCCTCTCATGAAACCTCTCACGACAACTCTCATGAGACCTCTCATGAGAGATGACCGTCGCACCACTTTTGACGATGCCGTCAAAATAATTGATTACACTGTTTAATGGGGAATGGGTTATTTATTGTTGGTAACACTAAAATAGTGGAATGGGTAATTTAATGTTGGTTACACCGAAAATGGGGTATTTAAGTTAGTGGTTGGTAATACTGTAGCTATTCCTATAACTTGTATTGTAGCCTCTACTAGATCATGTACTTTATCCTACAACGTCTTTACTGTGTATTGGCGCCTAACGGCGCCGCGCACTCGCTTCGCTCGAGCGCTGGGGGCGCGCGGCGCCTCCCCAGCCCCATACTAAAAAAAGCGATGGGCCGTCTACAACGCGACTTAGAGGACAGTACCAAGCCTAACGCTTCCAGTATCGTCTGAACAATTGTGACCTTTTCACTTCGAGAGTTATATCTTCGCTACGCCTAAACAAAAAATCAAAGCAAATGGTTGAATCTCGCACCGAAAGACTAAATCTTATGGTAAACAATATTGGTGGGCGTGTCGAGAAGCTCGCCGCTTAGGCGCGGGGGATCCTGGGGGCGGAGCCCCCCGGGCTAGCGGCAGCGCACACAGCCCCCGCAGGGAAAAGAAAAGAAAAAGAAAAAAGCGGGGGGGTATGGGGTGGCGGCAGCCCCCCTAACAGAAAGTACAATTCAAAGTCCTAGCTTCGAGAAAAAAGAAACATGACACCCACGATTCCCAACCTAACCTAACCTAACCTAACCTAACCTAACCTAACCTAACCTAACCTAACCTAACCTAACCTAACCTAACCTAACCTAACCTAACTCAACCCAAATTAACACGGTGTGTTTGGAATATGCCAGGCATACCTAAAATGGTCCTAACTTGGAAATATTTGACAAATCTCGAAGATACCTAAATATTTGAAAAGTAACCATATTGTCACGGTGTGCTTGAAATATGCTAGGCATACCTTAAATTGTACTAACTCAATAATATTTGACAAATAACGAAAATACTAAAATACTTTAAGAGTGCCCAAATTAACACGGTGTGTTTGGAATATGCCAAGCGTACCTTAAATGGTACTAGCTCAAAAATATTTGACTTATCTCGAAGATTTTAAAATACTTTAAAGTTGCCCAAATCGTCACAGCAGGTTACAAATATCGAAGACTAACCGAATATGAGTCTAGTTAGAAAATACTCGACAAATCTCGAAGATACCAACATACTTTAAAAGTGCCCATATTGTCACGGTGTGTTAGGAATATGCCAGGCATAACTTAAATTGTACTAACTTGGAAATATTTGACAAATCTCTAAGATACCAAAATACATTAAAAAAAGCTTATATTGTCACGGTGTGATAGGAATATGCCAGGCATACCTAAAATGGTACTAACTTGGAAATATTTGACAGATCTCGAAAATTTAAAATCTTTTAAAACTGGCCAAATCATCACAACAGGTTACAAATAACGAAAGATAACCGAATGTGAATCTAGTCAGAAAATATTCGACAAATCTCGAAGATTACAAAATACTTTAAAACTGCCGAAATCGTCACAGCAGATTACAAATATCGAAGGCTAACCGAATTTGAATCTAGTTGTAAATAATTCGACAAATCTCGAAGATACCAAAATATTTGAAAAGTGCCCATATTGTCATGGTGTTTTTGAAATATGCCAGCCATAACTTAAATTGTACTAACTCACTAATATTTGACAAATAAAAAAGATACTAAAATACTTTAAGAGTGTCCAAATTAACACGGTGTGTTAGGAATATGCCATGCATACCTTAAATGGTACTAACTTGGAAATATTTGACAAATCTCGAAGATACCAAAATACTTTAAAACTGCCGAAATCGTCACAGCAGGTTACAAATATAGAAGGCTAACCGAATAAGAGTCTAGTTAGAAAATACTCGACAAATCTCGAAGACACCAAAATACTTGAAAATTGCACAAATTAACACGGTGTGTTTGAAATATGCTAAGCGTACCTAAAATGGTACTATGTCGAAAATATTTGACAAATTTCAAAGATACTAAAATACTTTAAAAGTGCCCAAATCATAACGTTGTGTTAGGAATATGCCATGCATACCTAAAATGGTACTTACTTGGAAATATTTGACAAATCTCGAAGATACCAAAATACTTTAAAACTGCCGAAATCGTCACAGCAGGTTACAAATATAGAAGGCTAACCGAATAAGAGTCTAGTTAGAAAATACTCGACAAATCTCGAAGACACCAAAATACTTGAAAATTGCACAAATTAACACGGTGTGTTTGAAATATGCTAAGCGTACCTAAAATGGTACTATGTCGAAAATATTTGACAAATTTCAAAGATACTAAAATACTTTAAAAGTGCCCAAATCATAACGTTGTGTTAGGAATATGCCAGGCATACCTAAAATGGTACTAACTTGGAAATGTTTGACAGATCTCGAAAATTTAAAATCTTTTAAAACTGGCCAAATCGTCACAACAGGTTACAAATATCGAAAGGTAACCGAATGTGAATCTAGTCAGAAAATATTCGACAAATCTCGAAGATTACAAAATACTTTAAAACTGCCGAAATCGTCACATCAGATTACAAATATCGAAGGCTAACCGAATGTGAATCTAGTTGTAAATAATTCGACAAATCTCGAAGATACCAAAATATTTGAAAAGTGCCCATATTGTCATGGTGTTTTTGTAATATGCCAGGCATAACTTAAATTGTACTAACTCAATAATATTTGACAAATAAAAAAGATACTAAAATATTTTAAGAGTGCCCAAATTAACACGGAGTGTTAGGAATATGCCAGGCATACCTAAAATGGTACTAACAGGGAAATATTTGACAAATCTCGAAGATACCAAAATACTTTAAAACTGCCCAAATCGTCACAGCATGTAACAAATATTGTAGGCTAACTTAATATGAATCTAGTTAGAAAATACTCAACAAATCTCGAAGATTTTAAAATACTTTAAAAGTGCCCAAATTTATACGTTGTGTTTGGAATATGCCAGGCATACCTTAAATGATACTCACTCAAATATATTTGACAAATCTCGAAGATACCAAAATACTTAAAAAGTGCTTATATTGTCACGGTGTGTTAAGAATATGCCAGGCATACCTAAAATGGTACTAACTTGGAAATATTTGACAAATCTCGAAGATATCAAATTACTTTAAAACTGCCGAAATCGTCACAGCAGGTTACAAATATCGAAGGCTAACCGAATGTGAATCTAGTTGTAAATAATTCGACAAATCTCGAAGATACCAAAATATTTGAAAAGTGCCCATATTGTCATGGTGTTTTTGTAATATGCCAGGCATAACTTAAATTGTACTAACTCAGTAATATTTGACAAATAAAAAAGATACTAAAATACTTTAAGAGTGTCCAAATTAACACGGTGTGTTAGGAATATGCCATGCATACCTTAAATGGTACTAACTTGGAAATATTTGACAAATCTCGAAGATACCAAAATACTTTAAAACTGCCGAAATCGTCACAGCAGGTTACAAATATAGAAGGCTAACCGAATATGAGTCTAGTTAGAAAATACTCGACAAATCTCGAAGACACCAAAATACTTGAAAATTGCAAAAATTAACACGGTGTGTTTGAAATATGCTAAGCGTACCTAAAATGGTACTATGTCGAAAATATTTGACAAATTTCAAAGATAGTAAAATACTTTAAAAGTGCCCAAATCATAACGTTGTGTTAGGAATATGCCAGGCATACCTAAAATGGTACTAACTTGGAAATATTTGACAGATCTCGAAAATTTAAAATCTTTTAAAACTGGCCAAATCGTCACAACAGGTTACAAATATCGAAAGGTAACCGAATGTGAATCTAGTCAGAAAATATTCGACAAATCTCGAAGATTACAAAATACTTTAAAACTGCCGAAATCGTCACATCAGATTACAAATATCGAAGGCTAACCGAATGTGAATCTAGTTGTAAATAATTCGACAAATCTCGAAGATACCAAAATATTTGAAAAGTGCCCATACTGTCATGGTGTTTTTGTAATATGCCAGGCATAACTTAAATTGTACTAACTCAATAATATTTGACAAATAAAAAAGATACTAAAATATTTTAAGAGGGCCCAAATTAACACGGAGTGTTAGGAATATGCCAGGCATACCTAAAATGGTACTAACAGGGAAATATTTGACAAATCTCGAAGATACCAAAATACTTTAAAACTGCCCAAATCGTCACAGCATGTAACAAATATTGTAGGCTAACTTAATATGAATCTAGTTAGAAAATACTCAACAAATCTCGAAGATTTTAAAATACTTTAAAAGTGCCCAAATTTATACGTTGTGTTTGGAATATGCCAGGCATACCTTAAATGATACTCACTCAAATATATTTGACAAATCTCGAAGATACCAAAATACTTAAAAAGTGCTTATATTGTCACGGTGTGTTAGGAATATGCCAGGCATACCTAAAATGGTACTAACTTGGAAATATTTGACAAATCTCGAAGATATCAAAATACTTTAAAACTGCCGAAATCGTCACAGCAGGTTACAAATATCGAAGGCTAACCGAATGTGAATCTAGTTGTAAATAATTCGACAAATCTCGAAGATACCAAAATATTTGAAAAGTGCCCATATTGTCATGGTGTTTTTGTAATATGCCAGGCATAACTTAAATTGTACTAACTCAGTAATATTTGACAAATTTCAAAGATACTAAAATACTTTAAAAGTGCCCAAATCATAACATTGTGTTAGGAATATGCCATGCATACCTAAAATGGTACTTACTTGGAAATATTTGACAAATCTCGAAGATACCAAAATACTTTAAAACTGCCGAAATCGTCACATCAGATTACAAATATCGAAGGCTAACCGAATGTGAATCTAGTTGTAAATAATTCGACAAATCTCGAAGATACCAAAATATTTGAAAAGTGCCCATATTGTCATGGTGTTTTTGTAATATACCAGGCATAACTTAAATTGTACTAACTCAATAATATTTGACAAATAAAAAAGATACTAAAATATTTTAAGAGGGCCCAAATTAACACGGAGTGTTAGGAATATGCCAGGCATACCTAAAATGGTACTAACAGGGAAATATTTGACAAATCTCGAAGATACCAAAATACTTTAAAACTGCCCAAATCGTCACAGCATGTAACAAATATTGTAGGCTAACTTAATATGAATCTAGTTAGAAAATACTCAACAAATCTCGAAGATTTTAAAATACTTTAAAAGTGCCCAAATTTATACGTTGTGTTTGGAATATGCCAGGCATACCTTAAATGATACTCACTCAAATATATTTGACAAATCTCGAAGATACCAAAATACTTAAAAAGTGCTTATATTGTCACGGTGTGTTAGGAATATGCCAGGCATACCTAAAATGGTACTAACTTGGAAATATTTGACAAATCTCGAAGATATCAAAATACTTTAAAACTGCCGAAATCGTCACAGCAGGTTACAAATATCGAAGGCTAACCGAATGTGAATCTAGTTGTAAATAATTCGACAAATCTCGAAGATACCAAAATATTTGAAAAGTGCCCATATTGTCATGGTGTTTTTGTAATATGCCAGGCATAACTTAAATTGTACTAACTCAGTAATATTTGACAAATTTCAAAGATACTAAAATACTTTAAAAGTGCCCAAATCATAACATTGTGTTAGGAATATGCCATGCATACCTAAAATGGTACTTACTTGGAAATATTTGACAAATCTCGAAGATACCAAAATACTTTAAAACTGCCGAAATCGTCACAGCAGGTTACAAATATAGAAGGCTAACCGAATAAGAGTCTAGTTAGAAAATACTCGACAAATCTCGAAGACACCAAAATACTTAAAAATTGCACAAATTAACACGGTGTGTTTGAAATATGCTAAGCGTACCGAAAATGGTACTATGTCGAAAATATTTGACAAATTTCAAAGATACTAAAATACTTTAAAAGTGCCCAAATCATAACGTTGTGTTAGGAATATGCCAGGCATACCTAAAATGGTACTAACAGGGAAATATTTGACAAATCTCGAAGATACCAAAATACTTTAAAACTGCCCAAATCGTCACAGCATGTAACAAATATTGTAGGCTAACTTAATATGAATCTAGTTAGAAAATACTCAACAAATCTCGAAGATTTTAAAATACTTTAAAAGTGCCCAAATTTATACGTAGTGTTTGGAATATGCCAGGCATACCTTAAATGATACTCACTCAAATATATTTGACAAATCTCGAAGATACCAAAATACTTAAAAAGTGCTTATATTGTCACGGTGTGTTAGGAATATGCCAGGCATACCTAAAATGGTACTAACTTGGAAATATTTGACAAATCTCGAAGATATCAAAATACTTTAACTGCCGAAATCGTCACAGCAGGTTACAAATATCGAAGGCTAACCGAATGTGAATCTAGTTGTAAATAATTCGACAAATCTCGAAGATACCAAAATATTTGAAAAGTGCCCATATTGTCATGGTGTTTTTGTAATATGCCAGGCATAACTTAAATTGTACTAACTCAGTAATATTTGACAAATTTCAAAGATACTAAAATACTTTAAAAGTGCCCAAATCATAACATTGTGTTAGGAATATGCCATGCATACCTAAAATGGTACTTACTTGGAAATATTTGACAAATCTCGAAGATACCAAAATACTTTAAAACTGCCGAAATCGTCACATCAGATTACAAATATCGAAGGCTAACCGAATGTGAATCTAGTTGTAAATAATTCGACAAATCTCGAAGATACCAAAATATTTGAAAAGTGCCCATATTGTCATGGTGTTTTTGTAATATGCCAGGCATAACTTAAATTGTACTAACTCAATAATATTTGACAAATAAAAAAGATACTAAAATATTTTAAGAGGGCCCAAATTAACACGGAGTGTTAGGAATATGCCAGGCATACCTAAAATGGTACTAACAGGGAAATATTTGACAAATCTCGAAGATACCAAAATACTTTAAAACTGCCCAAATCGTCACAGCATGTAACAAATATTGTAGGCTAACTTAATATGAATCTAGTTAGAAAATACTCAACAAATCTCGAAGATTTTAAAATACTTTAAAAGTGCCCAAATTTATACGTTGTGTTTGGAATATGCCAGGCATACCTTAAATGATACTCACTCAAATATATTTGACAAATCTCGAAGATACCAAAATACTTAAAAAGTGCTTATATTGTCACGGTGTGTTAGGAATATGCCAGGCATACCTAAAATGGTACTAACTTGGAAATATTTGACAAATCTCGAAGATATCAAAATACTTTAAAACTGCCGAAATCGTCACAGCAGGTTACAAATATCGAAGGCTAACCGAATGTGAATCTAGTTGTAAATAATTCGACAAATCTCGAAGATACCAAAATATTTGAAAAGTGCCCATATTGTCATGGTGTTTTTGTAATATGCCAGGCATAACTTAAATTGTACTAACTCAGTAATATTTGACAAATTTCAAAGATACTAAAATACTTTAAAAGTGCCCAAATCATAACATTGTGTTAGGAATATGCCATGCATACCTAAAATGGTACTTACTTGGAAATATTTGACAAATCTCGAAGATACCAAAATACTTTAAAACTGCCGAAATCGTCACAGCAGGTTACAAATATAGAAGGCTAACCGAATAAGAGTCTAGTTAGAAAATACTCGACAAATCTCGAAGACACCAAAATACTTAAAAATTGCACAAATTAACACGGTGTGTTTGAAATATGCTAAGCGTACCGAAAATGGTACTATGTCGAAAATATTTGACAAATTTCAAAGATAGTAAAATACTTTAAAAGTGTCCAAATCATAACGTTGTGTTAGGAATATGCCAGGCATACCTAAAATGGTACTAACTTGGAAATATTTGACAGATCTCGAAAATTTAAAATCTTTTAAAACTGGCCAAATCGTCACAACAGGTTACAAATATCGAAAGGTAACCGAATGTGAATCTAGTCAGAAAATATTCGACAAATCTCGAAGATTACAAAATACTTTAAAACTGCCGAAATCGTCACATCAGATTACAAATATCGAAGGCTAACCGAATGTGAATCTAGTTGTAAATAATTCGACAAATCTCGAAGATACCAAAATATTTGAAAAGTGCCCATATTGTCATGGTGTTTTTGTAATATGCCAGGCATAACTTAAATTGTACTAACTCAATAATATTTGACAAATAAAAAAGATACTAAAATATTTTAAGAGTGCCCAAATTAACACGGAGTGTTAGGAATATGCCAGGCATACCTAAAATGGTACTAACAGGGAAATATTTGACAAATCTCGAAGATACCAAAATACTTTAAAACTGCCCAAATCGTCACAGCATGTAACAAATATTGTAGGCTAACTTAATATGAATCTAGTTAGAAAATACTCAACAAATCTCGAAGATTTTAAAATACTTTAAAAGTGCCCAAATTTATACGTTGTGTTTGGAATATGCCAGGCATACCTTAAATGATACTCACTCAAATATATTTGACAAATCTCGAAGATACCAAAATACTTAAAAAGTGCTTATATTGTCACGGTGTGTTAGGAATATGCCAGGCATACCTAAAATGGTACTAACTTGGAAATATTTGACAAATCTCGAAGATTACAAAATACTTTAAAACTGCCGAAATCGTCACAGCAGATTACAAATATCGAAGGCTAACCGAATGTGAATCTAGTTGTAAATAATTCGACAAATCTCGAAGATACCAAAATATTTGAAAAGTGCCCATATTGTCATGGTGTTTTTGTAATATGCCAGGCATAACTTAAATTGTACTAACTCAGTAATATTTGACAAATAAAAAAGATACTAAAATACTTTAAGAGTGTCCAAATTAACACGGTGTGTTAGGAATATGCCATGCATACCTTAAATGGTACTAACTTGGAAATATTTGACAAATCTCGAAGATACCAAAATACTTTAAAACTGCCGAAATCGTCACAGCAGGTTACAAATATAGAAGGCTAACCGAATATGAGTCTAGCTAGAAAATACTCGACAAATCTCGAAGACACCAAAATACTTGAAAATTGCAAAAATTAACACGGTGTGTTTGAAATATGCTAAGCGTACCTAAAATGGTACTATGTCGAAAATATTTGACAAATTTCAAAGATACTAAAATACTTTAAAAGTGCCCAAATCATAACGTTGTGTTAGGAATATGCCATGCATACCTAAAATGGTACTAACTTGGAAATATTTGACAAATCTCGAAGATACCAAAATACTTTAAAACTGCCGAAATCGTCACAGCAGGTTACAAATATAGAAGGCTAACCGAATATGAGTCTAGTTAGAAAATACTCGACAAATCTCGAAGACACCAAAATACTTGAAAATTGCACAAATTAACACGGTGTGTTTGAAATATGCTAAGCGTACCTAAAATGGTACTATGTCGAAAATATTTGACAAATTTCAAAGATACTAAAATACTTTAAAAGTGCCCAAATCATAACGTTGTGTTAGGAATATGCCAGGCATACCTAAAATGGTACTAACTTGGAAATATTTGACAGATCTCGAAAATTTAAAATCTTTTAAAACTGGCCAAATCGTCACAACAGGTTACAAATATCGAAAGGTAACCGAATGTGAATCTAGTCAGAAAATATTCGACAAATCTCGAAGATTACAAAATACTTTAAAACTGCCGAAATCGTCACATCAGATTACAAATATCGAAGGCTAACCGAATGTGAATCTAGTTGTAAATAATTCGACAAATCTCGAAGATACCAAAATATTTGAAAAGTGCCCATATTGTCATGGTGTTTTTGTAATATGCCAGGCATAACTTAAATTGTACTAACTCAATAATATTTGACAAATAAAAAAGATACTAAAATATTTTAAGAGTGCCCAAATTAACACGGAGTGTTAGGAATATGCCAGGCATACCTAAAATGGTACTAACAGGGAAATATTTGACAAATCTCGAAGATACCAAAATACTTTAAAACTGCCCAAATCGTCACAGCATGTAACAAATATTGTAGGCTAACTTAATATGAATCTAGTTAGAAAATACTCAACAAATCTCGAAGATTTTAAAATACTTTAAAAGTGCCCAAATTTATACGTTGTGTTTGGAATATGCCAGGCATACCTTAAATGATACTCACTCAAATATATTTGACAAATCTCGAAGATACCAAAATACTTAAAAAGTGCTTATATTGTCACGGTGTGTTAGGAATATGCCAGGCATACCTAAAATGGTACTAACTTGGAAATATTTGACAAATCTCGAAGATTACAAAATACTTTAAAACTGCCGAAATCGTCACAGCAGATTACAAATATCGAAGGCTAACCGAATGTGAATCTAGTTGTAAATAATTCGACAAATCTCGAAGATACCAAAATATTTGAAAAGTGCCCATATTGTCATGGTGTTTTTGTAATATGCCAGGCATAACTTAAATTGTACTAACTCAGTAATATTTGACAAATAAAAAAGATACTAAAATACTTTAAGAGTGTCCAAATTAACACGGTGTGTTAGGAATATGCCATGCATACCTTAAATGGTACTAACTTGGAAATATTTGACAAATCTCGAAGATACCAAAATACTTTAAAACTGCCGAAATCGTCACAGCAGGTTACAAATATAGAAGGCTAACCGAATATGAGTCTAGCTAGAAAATACTCGACAAATCTCGAAGACACCAAAATACTTGAAAATTGCAAAAATTAACACGGTGTGTTTGAAATATGCTAAGCGTACCTAAAATGGTACTATGTCGAAAATATTTGACAAATTTCAAAGATACTAAAATACTTTAAAAGTGCCCAAATCATAACGTTGTGTTAGGAATATGCCATGCATACCTAAAATGGTACTAACTTGGAAATATTTGACAAATCTCGAAGATACCAAAATACTTTAAAACTGCCGAAATCGTCACAGCAGGTTACAAATATAGAAGGCTAACCGAATATGAGTCTAGTTAGAAAATACTCGACAAATCTCGAAGACACCAAAATACTTGAAAATTGCACAAATTAACACGGTGTGTTTGAAATATGCTAAGCGTACCTAAAATGGTACTATGTCGAAAATATTTGACAAATTTCAAAGATACTAAAATACTTTAAAAGTGCCCAAATCATAACGTTGTGTTAGGAATATGCCAGGCATACCTAAAATGGTACTAACTTGGAAATATTTGACAGATCTCGAAAATTTAAAATCTTTTAAAACTGGCCAAATCGTCACAACAGGTTACAAATATCGAAAGGTAACCGAATGTGAATCTAGTCAGAAAATATTCGACAAATCTCGAAGATTACAAAATACTTTAAAACTGCCGAAATCGTCACATCAGATTACAAATATCGAAGGCTAACCGAATGTGAATCTAGTTGTAAATAATTCGACAAATCTCGAAGATACCAAAATATTTGAAAAGTGCCCATATTGTCATGGTGTTTTTGTAATATGCCAGGCATAACTTAAATTGTACTAACTCAATAATATTTGACAAATAAAAAAGATACTAAAATATTTTAAGAGTGCCCAAATTAACACGGAGTGTTAGGAATATGCCAGGCATACCTAAAATGGTACTAACAGGGAAATATTTGACAAATCTCGAAGATACCAAAATACTTTAAAACTGCCCAAATCGTCACAGCATGTAACAAATATTGTAGGCTAACTTAATATGAATCTAGTTAGAAAATACTCAACAAATCTCGAAGATTTTAAAATACTTTAAAAGTGCCCAAATTTATACGTTGTGTTTGGAATATGCCAGGCATACCTTAAATGATACTCACTCAAATATATTTGACAAATCTCGAAGATACCAAAATACTTAAAAAGTGCTTATATTGTCACGGTGTGTTAGGAATATGCCAGGCATACCTAAAATGGTACTAACTTGGAAATATTTGACAAATCTCGAAGATATCAAATTACTTTAAAAATGCCGAAATCGTCACAGCAGGTTACAAATATAGAAGGCTAACCGAATATGAGTCTAGTTAGAAAATACTCGACAAATCTCGAAGATACCAAAATATTTGAAAAGTGCCCATATTGTCATGGTGTTTTTGTAATATGCCAGGCATAACTTAAATTGTACTAACTCAGTAATATTTGACAAATAAAAAAGATACTAAAATACTTTAAGAGTGCCCAAATTAACACGGTGTGTTAGGAATATGCCATGCATATTTAAAATGGTACTAACTTGGAAATATTTGACAAATCTCGAAGATACCAAAATACATTAAAACTGCCCAAATAAACACTGTGTTTGGAATATGTCAAGCGTACCTAAACCTGTTCTGACTCGAAAATATTTGACAAATCTCGAAGATACTAAAATGCTTAAGAGGTGCTCAAATTGTCACAGTGTGTTTGGAATATTCCAAGTTTACCAAAAATTATCTTAACTCAATTTTTTCGTTAGACCTCGGCAATTTTAAAACTCCACTAAATGTTCCAGCTTTTCATAGGTTTATATTGTTTCAATCCAACCAGGAATGACCCTAACTCGAAAATATTCGACTTATCTCGAAGATAGTAAAATACTTTTAAGTAGCACGTAATATGAGCTTAAAATAACCTAATCTAGGCTTATAAATAAACTAATCCGGGCTCAAAAATAACCTTATCTGGGCTTAAACACGAACCTAATCTAAGCTGAAATAGCCGAAAATAACGAGCAATTATCTATTATACACTGAAAAAAGCTTACCCAAAAGAACTTATCCTTAAATAGCCAAAAATAACATGAAATAACCTATTATTAAATAAAATAAGCTAACCTTTAAGAGCCCGAAAACCCTGAAAGAGCCTATCCTGTAATAACCTAAAAACCTGCTTATCAGTAAGTAAAACACTCTATTATAGCTTATTAGTAAGTTAAACAACTATTAATACCTTAACTTGGGTAACCATAACTATTCTTACTTCATATTTGATTTAATGAGCAATTCCACCTGCGCAACACCTATGCTGAAAACCGATTTAACTCAAATGATAACAACCTTAGCCAGCTTACGAAAATGATTGCTTTTTTCGTAATTTAAATTCAAGTTTTTAATTATTTCTATATTTTATTTTATAATGGTTAAAACATTAAGTTTAAATTTCATTGAGTTAAGGATTAATTTATGCTCCATCGGAAGTAAGATAATTTAAACGCTATTTTTCGTTAATTAAATCCAAGTTTTTAATTATTTCTATATTTTATTTGAGAAACAACTGGCGCCATCTATCACGGTTAACGCGTTTAGTTTTATTAAAATTGAATTTATCATTTAATTCTGATCAATATTAAATTAACTAATTTTAAAATCTATATTTCGTAATTTAAATCGAAGTTTTAAATTTTTTTAATAATTCATTTAAAGAAACAGCTCGCGTCATCTCGGTAGCGTACCTGAACTAAAAAGTAAAATGGCCCCCGTGCCGGAAGAGGATGGTGAAAGCTGCCTCTTGGATTTCTAAGTTGACTGCACTTTTTAATAGCATGTACCTTATGACTAAAAAATTGCAAATAAAAAATCTATCACTTCAAAATAAACCATTTATTAAAACATTATATCGAAAAAAATTATTCGAATCATCCTCAATTAAGATTTTTAAAGATCGTAGAACCTGGTAAACTTTTGGCAGGAAGGATCTACTTCCATTTCGTTCCGTTTATAGTCATTAAGTTGCACCTTAATTGCGAACATGTCTGAATCAGATAATTTCATCTACGGTTTATCGGCGCTCCTGTCATAGCTGACTGAAAACTTCGTGGTAACGGTTTTTTCCTTATTCGGTGTAAATTGTTTTCTTTTTTAAAATGCTTTTTCTTTATTTTGCATACAGGAAAGATCATTAACATTTTAGAACAGCTGGTTTTACGAAAAATCTCTTACAAACTGGTCGTAGTTGTATTGTTAACCGAAACGTTTCCACTAGACCCAGCGTCGAACTTTTTCGGAACCATGTACGTTAGAATCCTACAAGCTTGATCAAGCGATTAATTTATTTATAATATTTATTGTGAATCTTCAAGGTTTTCGAAAATGATAGCCGCACTATAATGCTTGCTTGCAAGAGCACGCTGGGTTTTGGGGAATTTCAACGTCTAGGCATGAAGTGAAACCAACTTTTATATACTGTGATATATACATGTACACAATGCGGGGGTTCAACAAATTCGGTGTCAGTCAGACAAACCTACTTATTATACTAGCCCTCCCGAATTACTTGCTACTTAGAGGGCGTGGAATTTGTTACGTAGTACTCTCCGGCTCTAGCGAACCATTTCTTACTCAGTTTAACGCTTTAAGTATGTCGTAAAGAATAAAGGTATATTTCAACTACTCTTTATTTTTAAAAAATTCCTTGTTACACTCTAATTAATAGCAGACTGCTTTCTACACTTTCCAAGTTAATTTATTCTTTTACTCCTCTAATAGATAGACCTATTCGAGGTGAGAGAAAGATAATCGAAATGTTTTTCTGAAAGTGCTAGAAGTGGGTATTATCGAAAGTGATCAGGATAATGATTACCACGAAAGTGATCAGGATAATGAATACAACGAAAGTGATCACGAACCAAAAAACTTTCGGGATTTCAAGAAAGTGTTGATAAAATGGCCACGAAATTGTTTACGAAAGAGATCACGAACGTCTTTACTAAAATGATCGTCTAAAATAAACTTACTGGCGTTTACGAAATGACCACGAAAGCGATCACAAAGAAATTGATTACCCAGAGTAAACTTTCGTGTTTCACGAAAGTATTTGCGAAAATGATTGCTTAAACGATCAAAAATGTGTTCACAAAAACAAGAGAAGAGTGATCGCGAAAAGGCCGCAAAAGTGATCACCGCGAAATTGATAACCGAATATAAACTTTTAAACGTTCACGAAAGTGTTCAAGAAAAGACCACGAAAGCGATCGCTAAAGTGATTGCGAGAGTAATCACGAATGGTACCGATATTATAACTGGAATTGGGTTTTCTCGACACACTTTTTGTCAATTTCTCGCTTAGCATGCGCGGTTTCGATTTGGGACGATAAATAAGGTGGTGTTTCCGGTTAGTTTATCGTTGCCGTAATTTTGTTGTGTCGTAAAACGATTGATTATTGCAGAAACTTGAATATTCGTCCGATTTTTTATGCTCGTAGTGAGCGATGGCGAGTAACGTCGGCGAAAGCGAACCTTCGGGTTCGAAGGTTTGCGGTGGTGACGAGTCCGATAACCGTGAACGCTTAGGCGAGCTGGAACGGCAGATTCAGTATTTAAGGCTTTGGAGGGAGAAAGTCACCGTCTTGGCTTATAGGTTGCTTGGAGACGCGAAAGACGCCACTCGACAGCCACCGTCGATTCGAGACAGGGAAATGAGAGTACTGTCTCGTTACGCCAAAAGTATTTTAACAACTTTAAGAAAAATTGATTGTGATATCGGAGAACTCGAAGCGCGAGACTCCCATTGTCGTATCAAAGACGCGACCAAACCGTCTATTTCTCTCGTCGCTACATCGCAGTGACAGAATGGAGGAGTTATCGCAAGTTCCGATACCCAAATCATGGAAGGAAACCAAGAAGACGAATTTTAAATGGACATTTTAACGCTAGAACTCTTGTTTTTCGCGTACTGCAGGATTGAAAAATGATAATTACTTGGTTGTAGTGGTTTAATAAATGTTTCATTTGAAAATTTCTTTCTTATTTATATTAATTATTTAAGTCATAAGAGCCACTCGGTTTCATACTTTTCCCGTGGTATTTTTGAATAAATACTTTCCTAGGCCACATTTTTAGTGGATGTGGAAAAATTAACATTATGTGTATTTTGTAATAATTATTGTTTTTCCATTTTATCGCTAGTGGCGTTGGTGTGCTAGAAAAGATAAAAAGGCTGTTGTTCGTTTACCCAACGCCACTACGTATATGAACTGTTGTCTTTGGTGGTTGCACAGAAGTGCACCAGATTGGAGAAACGTTGTACCGAGTCAGTTTCCAAAAGAGGATAATCAGTAACTACGGTGATATTTTCAAAATGTCGACCTTGTGGGAGGATATCGTGGCTTTCGTCGGTCCGCTGGGAAATTGGCCGGAAACGTATATTTCTATGTTTTGGACTCGCCCGGAGGAAGATGAATTATTTGAACGAATGATCACCATCGCGAAATTTGGTTTTGTTAACGGAGTTCCTCGTTGGATGCTGGTGGGAGTTACCGAACAAGTTGTTCTTCACGGACATTTACGTTGTTGCGAATTTATTTTCGGATTTCTTTATTCCTTTTGGGAAGGTGACATTGAAGTTCGAAGAGGCGCTTGGAGCTATAACGTCCGTCGACAATTGGTTTTAAATTTAGAGGGAGAAGCTCGTAAGTTGCCAGAACGCATAGTACGCTCTTTAAAAAAAAATTATTGAAATGTTTTTTACAGGCGGAGATTAAGCGTCATAATCCAAAGTTTCTACTGTATTGAAAATTTTGTTTTTTTTTTGTAAAAAGTTGCTTCACAAAAATAAATTAGTTCTTTCCATACTTGAGTTGTTAATTAAATCAGTCACTGTAGCTTTAGTTATCTCAGCTTCTGTTATTTCAGATAAATTTATTTTATAAGACTTTTCTTAGTACTTTCCTAAGGCTATAATGAAAATATTATAGGGAGGTTAAGGAGTTACGCAGATATTACGTTCATTCGATCCTCGTCTTTCCAAGCATCTTTTCGTCAGCAAAAATGGAATCATACACTACACTTTTCAATTCTCACGTTAAATCCTTCGGTGCTCTTGCGTCATTCTGAGTCTCCACCGCGTCTTAACCAGCATCTTTTCGTCACCTTTATATTCTATACACTTACCTTTACTCACCAAGATTCCCGGATGACCTCGCGTCGTTCCAATACGTGGCTTTAGTAACAGCTTAACGTCACGAGATTACGTTCGTTTGAATGTGTTATGTACTTTGGTAAGTCATTATGTGCTAAATGAACATTTTGAAAAAAAAATTATTCAATGAATCATTTTATTTAAAAATTATTTATATTTTAAAATTAATTTAATTAACTTTTAAAATGTTAATTTTACATAAAAAGATGAAACAATATTTTAAATTAAGAACAATTTTAACGTTTTAAAAGGGTTTCTTTAAATATATTTAGTTAACTAAGTCAAAGTTAGGAATAATTTTAACGCTTTAAAAATCTTAAAATTATTGATAGTTCACTGGAGATTTTAAAATTATGTTTGAAAACCTCATTTTGAAGTTTTATCTTTTAGTTGTTCGGAATGCCTCGATTTCTTGGATTTCGATTTCTTGGGAATCATATCTTAATTTCAATAAATTAATACATTAAAAAATAAATAAGTTACCATTTGATCAGACTTGAAAGTCACGACCATTGTTATAAAGTTTAAGCTTCATAGAGTCAACTACCACTTTGGGAGTCAACGCATGGTTTTCTTGATCTACAGCGCTACTGTCGACAACTTGAAATCTTTCAGACAATTCGATAAGACATTTGCTCTTGATAAGTCAGGAAACTTAAAACTGATTGCGTAACTTCCATTCTGATCTGAACGAAATTACTTAACCCATAAATTAGAAATACTCTACTTACGCCATAATACTTTTGGCCTTTGAAAAACGCTTTTCAGAACTGCAATATAAATGATTATTCTCTTTGAATTCAAAACATTAAATACGGTCTGCTGTGATAGGTATTTAACGTTAACCTTTTCTGAAAAGTTATGGTAACTTACTAAGTCATTGGGTGGGTTAAAGTTTTAAAAAATAATGAAGTGCAATGTTTGTGGAAAAATAAAAGCCTTACTTCGTTGTTAAATTAGGATAAAGCGCTGAAATCTTACGTAAGGTTATACGTAGGTTTTGGAAAAGCGCGGGTAAGTAATATAAAAACCCAGGATTTGTGAGTAAGTTAGTTTTAACGTTTTAACTTTGAGTAATATCTCGCGCGATAATAAAGAAACAAGTAAGTTGGAAATAAATTACTAACTGATTTATAACCTCGGATACTATCTACGCCAATCTTAACTCGATTAGTTATAATGAAGTTAGTTTCTAACCGCGTTGTGACCTCCGATAATATCGACGACACTCCTCACTTTAGAAATAAAGGGAAAAAGTATGATACGGCGTTATCACCTCGGATAATATCTACGACTATTCTAGCATGAGATGTAACGAAAAGGTAAGTTATATACAGCGTTATAAACTTGGTTAATATCTCCTACAATCTTTAGCGAAACAAACCCACCCACCCGTGGGCTTTTGTTTTTTTTATTATTTTTTTTTTCTTATTTTTTTCTCGTAATTTTTGGAGCCTATAATAATGTAGTTAATGATTAATTTTTTTTTAAATTTGGGAGAAGGATTATATAAAGGTTAAAATAATGATTAAAATAAAGATAATTAAATAAACTAACGACTATTCGTCGGGCTCCGACGATGGCCATCTCGCCTCGTCCTCCGTTTGGACGGGCGGAGTATAAATTTCCGTCGAGGAGGACGGCGATGCCTCGACGCTCCATTTCGACCCTTGTCCCGCTATAAGCCCCACTCGCCCGGCGGTCGCCTCTACATAGGCGCGTAAAGAGGTGTGGCGCTTCGCCGTCCGCGCTGCCTTGGTGGCGAGTCGATGTCGTTTGCGCCTGGGGTCCTCCTGCGCGCAGGGGATAGACTCGTCTGAGTAAGCCGATCCCTCGGGCGTGTCCCTGTAGTAGTACTCCTCGTCGGACGCGACTGAGGAGTCGTCGTTCCCGCCGTTCGCCGGGGAACCGTCGCGGGGTGTTAATGCGACGGGTTCGGTGTCGCTTCCGCCGCGCGGAGTTACTACGACCGTTTCCGGCAGACTTTCGTCGTCGGAAACGGTCGCGTTTAACTCCTGTCGCGGAGGAGGTTCTGCCCCCGGGAACGATAGGACTCCGCGGTCGCGTCTGAGTCGGAGACGTTGGTGGGCAGGATGGTCGATATGAATGACGGCCAATAGCTGCAAGAAGGCTCCGATAATGGTGTTGAAATCATGGCGGGAGGTGAGCTGTCTGAAGCGGATTGGGAAGCCATGGCGGCGAAAAATAGTGGCGCGGGAAAAATTGGTTGTGGGCGAGAGAGAAAATCGAGGCGATACTCGAAAAGTAGTTGCCGAAAAATTTTTAGGGGGTACCTCGATTTTTGACGTCGCGACTGTCAAAGTTGATGACTAGGTGAAAAATTGCGGCGCGGAGGCCCGTTTTTGAAGCGAAACGAGCGGAATCGAGCTATATCAGCGGTCGGCGATGGATCGATAGAAATTTAGTTAATTATTTTAATGTTAATTTTTTTCTGAATTTTAACTTGACGAAGGAAGCTACCAGCTGTGAAGGTGTGGCATCCGTGGCACCTTACAAATTGAAAAAGGCGGCCTTTTCGTGGATTTTTCGTCGCCATCCGTGGCATCCGGGGCGCGTAAAAAGTTCGATTTCGACGGGTTATTAAGCTTTTTAAGGTTTAAATCGGGGATATATATTAATTCTGGCTATATATTTTTCCCCGCCCGAGAACCCCAAATTCCCGGCTGTGTCCCTGGTTTGTTTGGATAGACCTTTTAAGTATTAATTCGTTGATTAAGTGGCACGACCGCGGCTTATATACGCGACGCGGTCGTGCCACTTTTTGATTAATCCGCGCCAGGGAATTCATACTCGAAAGGACCAATCGACATCCTAGGGACCAAGGTGGGAATTTGGGGTTTCGGGTGGGGGGAAAATCCTTGAAAAAACTGGCCATTGAAGGTCTAAATCCTCGAAAAAGACGATATTTTCCCCACGCGTGCCATCCGTGCGACTTTAAAAATTCGGAAAAGCGCCTTTTTGGACGATTTTCGATGCCATCCGTGCGACTTTAAAAATTCGGAAAAGCACCTTTTTGGACGATTTTCGATTCCAAGCGTGCCATCCGTGCGACTATAAGAATACGTTTTCCCCGGCTTTCTTACCATCTGAAGCGTTCTCTCCGACGCTGAACAAGATATACCTTTATCGATATTTGATTTTAAAGGATCTCGATTTTATATATATATATATATATATATATGAATATCTACATTTAACTATATATCTAAAGATGTTTATCAATCTTTATCGAAACAAACCCACCCACCCGTGGGCTTGTTTTTTTTTTGGTTTTTTATTAGTTTTTTTGGATTTTCTAAAAGTTTTCTCTAAATCAATTCTAGCGATAATTATATCGCTAATGATTATGTTTTTGGATTATAAGTAAGAATTTGGGATAAGATTAAATATAAATAGGGAAGTTAATGATTAAATTAATTATAGGGCGATCATTTCAGTAACTCTGCGAAAAAATCGTCCGCCTCGTCTAACATGGAGTCCAGCTCCAAGGTTTCTTCGTCCTCGAACTCCAGGACGAAGTTGGCGAGGCATAGGCGGGGCGGGATTGGAGGTGGGGAAGCCTCTCTTTCCGGCTCGGTGGACGCCGGTGTTGGTGGTGGCGGCATGAGGCGCGAGTCCGTCGCTGGGTCCCGCCAAAAACTACACCCCGGTTGAGGGTCGTTTATGGCACCTCAAGGGCCCACGTTTGGATGTTTGATCCGGGGATCCTATTGCCGTGCCTAAACATAACCCCGTAACGCTGCCGAGCGTAGGATGATGGCTTTACAGCCCTTCTTTGCGCCAATCGTTGGCAAGTGTGCAGGTAGATGGCGTTTTCAAAAGAAAAATACACCACGGCGCACTCCCGCCCATCGGCCAATAGCTCCTCCTGGGCCGCGTACCAATTGGCGCTCGCGCGAAGATTAGCTAAAAACGCCGTTAAGTGTCGGCGGCTAATGCGGGTTTCAAAACTCCGATATCGGTGTCGAGAGGGCTCCATTGTTTAGTTGTAACTAAAAAATATTCCGTAAGAATTGATATATCTCAGACAATAAACTGAGTTAAAACTCCAAGACAATTTCTTGTTCAAAGTTTTGGGGGTACCTCGATTTTTGACTCCGCGAGGCAAAAAGTCGATGACTAGGAAAAAATCGAGTGGCGGGGACGGCGGAGGAGGAGGGGGTGGATGAGGCGAATGGACGAACGAAGCTTTCCCGGTGTCGGAGAGTGCCGTTTTCGAAGCGAAGCGAGTAGAATCCGGGGAATCCCGTGGTCGCCGACGGTTAAGACGAAATATATTTAATTATTTGAAAAGTTTAAAAAAAAAATTCTTTTTCTTTTACATATCTTTTTCCGTTAGGAAAAAAACCACAATTATTGCGTTTTTAAACCCGTTAAAGTGACGTTATAGGAGTTTTATTCCATGCGCGCCATCCGTGCCGCTTGGAAAATTCGGGAAAGCGCCTTTTTGGACGATTTTCGTTTCCATCCGTGCCATCCGTGCGACTTTAAAAATTCGGAAAAGCGCCTTTTTGGACGATTTTCGTTTCCATCCGTGCCATCCGTGCGACTTTAAAAATGCGTTTTCCCCGGCTTTCTTACCATCTGACGCGTTCTCTCCGACGCTGAACAAGATATACCTTTATCGATATTTGATTTTAAAGGATCTCGATTTTATATATATATATATATATGAATATCTACATTTAACTATAAATCTAAAGATTTTTATCAATCGTTATCGAAACAAACCCACCCACCCGTGGGCTTGTTTTTTTTGTTTTTTTTTTTGTTTTTTATTAGTTTTTTTGGATTTTCTATAAGTTTTCTCTAAATCAATTCTAGCGATAATTATATCGTTAATGATTATGTTTTTGGATTATAAGTAAGAATTTGGGATAAGGTTAAATATAAATAAGGAAGTTAATGATTAAATAAATTATAGGGCGATCATTTCATTAACTCTGCCAAAAAATCGTCCGCCTCGTCTAACATGGAGTCCAGCTCCAAGGTTTCTTCGTCCTCGAACTCCAGGACGAAGTTGGCGAGGCATGGGCGGGGCGGGATTGGAGGTGGGGAAGCCTCTCTTTCCGGCTCGGTGGACGCCGGTGTTGGTGGTGGCGGCATGAGGCGCGCGTCCGTCGCTGGGTCCGGCCAAAAACTACACCCCGGTTGAGGGTAGTTTGTGGCACCTCAAGGGCCCACGTTTGGATGTTTGATCCGGGGATCCTATTGCCGTGCCTAAACATAACCCCGTAACGCTGCCGAGCGTAGGATGATGGCTTTACAGCCCTTCTTTGCGCCAATCGTTGGCAAGTGTGCAGGTAGATGGCGTTTTCAAAAGAAAAATACACCACGGCGCACTCCCGCCCATCGGCCAATAGCTCCTCCTGGGCCGCGTACCAATTGGCGCTCGCGCGAAGATTAGCTAAAAACGCCGTTAAGTGTCGGCGGCTAATGCGGGTTTCAAAACTCCGATATCGGTGTCGAGAGGGCTCCATTGTTTAGTTGTAACTAAAAAATATTCCGAAAGAATTGATATATCTCAGACAATAAACTGAGTTAAAACTCCAAGACAATTTCTTGTTCAAAGTTTTGGGGGTACCTCGATTTTTGACTCCGCGAGGCAAAAAGTCGATGACTAGGAAAAAATCGAGTGGCGGGGACGGCGGAGGAGGAGGGGGTGGATGAGGCGAATGGACGAACGAAGCTTTCCCGGTGTCGGAGAGTGCCGTTTTCGAAGCGAAGCGAGTAGAATCCGGGGAATATCGTGGTCGCCGACGGTTAAGACGAAATATATTTAATTATTTGAAAAGTTTAAAAAAAAAATTCTTTTTCTTTTACATCTCTTTTTCCGTTAGGAAAAAAACCACAATTATTGCGTTTTTAAACCCGTTAAAGTGACGTTATAGGAGTTTTATTCCATGCGCGCCATCCGTGCCGCTTGGAAAATTCGGGAAAGCGCCTTTTTGGACGATTTTCGTTTCCATCCGTGCCATCCGTGCGACTTTAAAAATTCGGAAAAGCGCCTTTTTGGACGATTTTCGTTTCCATCCGTGCCATCCGTGCGACTTTAAAAATGCGTTTTCCCCGGCTTTCTTACCATCTGACGCGTTCTCTCCGACGCTGAACGAGATATACCTTTATCGATATTTGATTTTAAAGGATCTCGATTTCTTATATATATATATATATATATATATATATATGAATATCTACATTTAACTATATATCTAAAGATGTTTATCAATCTTTATCGAAACAAACCCACCCACCCGTGGGCTTGTTTGTTTTTTTGTTTTTTTTTATATATTTTTTTGGGTTTAGTTTGTTTTTTTTGTGTTTTCTAAATGTTTTCTCTTAACGATATAATTATCGCTTAAATTAATTAATGATTATTTTTTTTAAATTTGGGAGAAGGATTATATAGAGGTAAAATTAATAATTAAAATAAAGATAAATAAATAAATAAAAAAAGACTATTCGTCGGACTCCGACGACGGCCAACATACCTCTTCCTCCGTTTGGACGGGCGGCGTGTAGATTTCCGTCGTGGAGGACGCCGATGCCTCCCTACTCCATTTGGCCCCGTGTCCCCCTATAAGAGCCACTGGCGCGGAGTTTGCCTCTACGTAGGCTTTTAAAGCGGCGTGGCGCTTCGCCGTCCGCGCTGCCTTGGTGGCGAGTCGATGGCGTTTGCGCCTGGGGTCCTCCTGCGCGCAGGGGATAGACTCGTCTGAGTAAGCCGATCCCTCGGGCGTGTCCCTGTGGTAGTACTCCTCGTCGGACGCGACTGAGGAGTCGCCGTTCGCCGGGGAACCGTCGCGGGGTGTTATTGCGACGGGTTCGGTGTCGCTTCCGCCGCGCGGAGTTACTACGACCCTTTCCGGCAGACTTTCGTCGTCGGAGGAGGTTGTTCCCCCGGGAACGATAGGACTCCGCGGTCGCGTCTGAGTCGGAGACGTTGGTGGGCAGGATGGTCGATATGAATGACGGCCAATAGCTGCAAGAAGGCTCCGATAATGGTGTCGAAATCATGGCGGGAGGTGAGCTGTCTGAAGCGGATTGCGAAGCCATGGCGAAGAAAATAAGTGGCGCTGGGATAAATTGCTCGTTGGAGAAAGAGAAACTCGAGGTGGAACTCGAAAAGTAGAGGTCGGAAAAATTTTGGGGGTACCTCGATTTTTGACTCCGCGAGGCAAAAAGTCGATGACTAGGCAAAAATCGAGTGGCGGGGATGGTGGAGGAGGATGAGGCGAATGGACGAACGAAGCTCTCCCGGCGTCGGGGAGTGCCGTTTTCGAAAAGAAGTGAGTGGAATCCGGCGAATCCCGTGGTCGTCGACGGTTAAGACGAAATATATTTAATTATTTGAAAAGTTTAAAATATTTTTCCTTTTTTTTTATATATCTCCGTTTTCGTTAGGAAAAAAACCATTATTGCGTTTTTAAACCCGTTAAAGTGACGTTAAAGAAGATTTTTGGCCATCCGTGCCGCTTTAAAAATTCGGAAAAGCGCCTTTTGGACGGTTTTCGATTCCATCCGTGCCATCCGTGCCACATTAACAACTCGGAGAAGTTCCCCTTTTTGGCGATATTGTTCTTATCCGTGGTATTCTTAAAACCCGAACGAGCGCGTGTTTCCATCTGACGCGCTCTCCAACGCTGAACAAGATACTTTGGTCTACCTTTAATGTTATTTATAGATATTTATATCTATATATATATCGATATTTCGATGTTATTTTCGCGTCTAAGTTTCGATCTCGTTATTTTAGATATAGAGATATCTCTCTATCTAAAGATTGATATCAATCTTTAGCGAAACAAACCCACCCACCCGTGGGCTTTTGTTTTTTTTTATTATTTTTTTGTTTTTCTTAACTTTTTCTCGTAATTTTTGGAGCCTATAATAATGTAGTTAATGATTAATTTTTTTTAAATTTGGGAGAAGGATTATATATAGGTTAAAATAATGATTAAAATAAAGATAATTAAATAAACTAACGACTATTCGTCGGGCTCCGACGATGGCCATCTCGCCTCGTCCTCCGTTTGGACGGGCGAAGTATAAATTTCCGTCGAGGAGGACGGCGATGCCTCGACGCTCCATTTCGACCCTTGTCCCGCTATAAGCCCCACTCGCCCGGCGGTCGCCTCTACATAGGCGCGTAAAGAGGTGTGGCGCTTCGCCGTCCGCGCTGCCTTGGTGGCGAGTCGATGGCGTTTGCGCCTGGGGTCCTCCTGCGCGCAGGGGATAGACTCGTCTGAGTAAGCCGATCCCTCGGGCGTGTCCCTGTAGTAGTACTCCTCGTCGGACGCGACTGAGGAGTCGTCGTTCCCGCCGTTCGCCGGGGAACCGTCGCGGGGTGTTATTGCGACGGGTTCGGTGTCGCTTCCGCCGCGCGGAGTTACTACGACCGTTTCCGGCAGACTTTCGTCGTCGGAAACGGTCGCGTTTAACTCCTGTCGCGGAGGAGGTTGTGCCCCCGGGAACGATAGGACTCCGCGGTCGCGTCTGAGTCGGAGACGTTGGTGGGCAGGATGGTCGATATGAATGACGGCCAATAGCTGCAAGAAGGCTCCGATAATGGTGTCGAAATCATGGCGGGAGGTGAGCTGTCTGAAGCGGATTGGGAAGCCATGGCGGCGAAAAATAGTGGCGCGGGGAAAAATTGGTTGTGGACGAGAGAGAAAATCGAGGCGATACTCGAAAAGTAGTTGTCGAAAAATTTTTGGGGGTACCTCGATTTTTGACGTCGCGACTGTCAAAGTTGATGACAAGGTGAGGCCCGTTTTTGAAGCGAAACGAGCGGAATCGAGCTATATCAGCGGTCGGCGATGGATCGATAGAAATTTAGTTAATTATTTTAAGGTTAATTTTTTTCTGAATTTTAACTTGACGAAGGAAGCTACCAGCTGTGAAGGTGTGGCATCCGTGGCACCTTACAAATTGAAAAAGCGGCCTTTTCGTGGATTTTTCGTCGCCATCCGTGGCATCCGGGGCGCTTAAAAAGTTCGATTTCGACGGGATATTAAGCTTTTTAAGGTTTAAATCGGGGATATTTATTAATTCTGGCTATATATTTTTCCCCGCCCGAGAACCCCAAATTCCCGGCTGTGTCCCTGGTTTGTTTGGATAGACCTTTTAAGTATTAATTCGTTGATTAAGTGGCACGACCGCGGCTTATATACGCGACGCGGTCGTGCCACTTTTTGCTTAATCCGCGCCAGGGAATTCATACTCGAAAGGACCAATCGACATCCTAGGGACCAAGGTGGGAATTTGGGGTTTCGGGTGAGGGAAAAATACTCGAAAAAAACTGGCCTCTTAAGGTCTTAATACTCGAAAAAGACGATATTTTCTCCATCCGTGTCGCTTAAAAACTCGAAAAATCCTTAAAAAACGGATATTTCGTTCCATCCGTGTCATCCGTGCGACTTTAAAAATTCGGAAAAGCGGCTTTTCGTCGATATTTTAGTCCATCCGTGCCATCCGTGCCGCTTAAAAAGGGCGATTTCGACGGGATCTAACGCTTTTCGGAGGCTTAAGTCCCTTATCCCTATTAACTCCGGCTATATATTCCCCCCCGCCCGAGAACCCCAAATTCCCGGCTGTGGCCCTGGTATGTTTGGATAGACCTTTTAAGTATTAATTTATTTAATTACGTTGTTATCGATATCTATATGTTTATCGATATTAACGGCACGACCGCGGCGTATATATGCAACGACGGTCGTGCTATTTTTGATATTAATTAATACGTAAAAGGTCTATGAAACATCCTAGGGACACGGGGCTGGGAATTGGGGTTTTGGGTGGGGGCAAAATGCTTGGAAAAAACTGGCTATTGAAGGTCTAAATCCTCGAAAAAGACGATATTTTAGTCCACCCGTGCCATCCGTGCGACTTTAAAAATTCGGAAAAGCGCATTTTTTACGTGCGACTTTAAAAATTCGGAAAAGCGGCTTTTGGGAGGCTTTTCGTTTCCATCCGTGCCATCGGTGCGACTTTAAGAATACGTTTTCCCCGGCTTTCTTACCATCTGACGCGTTCTCTCCGACGCTGAACAAGATATACCTGTATCGATATTTGATTTTAAAGGATCTCGATTTTTTTATATATATATATATATATATGAATATCTACATTTAACTATAAATCTAAAGATTTTTATCAATCTTTAGCGAAACAAACCCACCCACCCGTGGGCTTGTTTTTTTTTGTTTTTTTATGTTTTTTTGGGTTTAGTAAATTTGGGAGAAGGATTATATAGATGTTAAATTAATCATTAAAATAAAGATAAATAAATAAATAAAAAACCGACTATTCGTCGGACTCCGACGACGGCCAACATACCTCTTCCTCCGTTCGGACGGGCGGCGTGTAAATTTCCGTCGTGGAGGACGCCGATGCCTCCCTACTCCATATGGCCCCTTGTCCCGCTATAAGAGCCACTGGCCCTGCGTTTGCCTCTACATAGGCTTTTAAAGCGGCGTGGCGCTTCGCCGTCCGCGCTGCCTTGGTGGCGAGTGGATGGCGTTTGCGCCTGGGGTCCTCTTGCGCGCAGGGGATAGACTCGTCTGAACACGCCGATCCCTCGGGCGTGTCCCTGTAGTAGTACTCCTCGTCGGACGCGACTGAAGAGTCGACGTCCCCGCCGTTCGCCGGGGAACCATCGCGGAGTGTTATTGCGACGGGTTCGGTGTCGCTTCCGCCGCGCGGAGTTACTACGACCGTTTCCGGCAGACTTTCGTCGTCGGAAACGGTCGCGTTTAACTCCTGTCGCGGAGGAGGTTGTGCCCCCGGGAACGATAGGACTCCGCGGTCGCGTCTGAGTCGGAGACGTTGGTGGGCAGGATGGTCGATATGAATGACGGCCAATAGCTGCAAGAAGGCTCCGATAATGGTGTCGAAATCATGGCGGGAGGTGAGCTGTCTGAAGCGGATTGGGAAGCCATGGCGGCGAAAAATAGTGGCGCGGGAAAAATTGGTTGTGGGCGAGAGAGAAAATCGAGGCGATACTCGAAAAGTAGTTGCCGAAAATTTTTTTGGGGGTACCTCGATTTTTGACGTCGCGACTGTCAAAGTTGATGACTAGGTGAAAAATTGCGGCGCGGAGGCCCGTTTTTGAAGCGAAACGAGCGGAATCGAGCTATATCAGCGGTCGGCGATGGATCGATAGAAATTTAGTTAATTATTTTAATGTTAATTTTTTTCTGAATTTTAACTTGACGAAGGAAGCTACCAGCTGTGAAGGTGTGGCATCCGTGGCACCTTACAAATTGAAAAAGGCGGCCTTTTCGTGGATTTTTCGTCGCCATCCGTGGCATCCGGGGCGCGTAAAAAGTTCGATTTCGACGGGTTATTAAGCTTTTTAAGGTTTAAATCGGGGATATATATTAATTCTGGCTATATATTTTCCCCCGCCCGAGAACCCCAAATTCCCGGCTGTGTCCCTGGTTTGTTTGGATAGACCTTTTAAGTATTAATTCGTTGATTAAGTGGCACGACCGCGGCTTATATACGCGACGCTGTCGTGCCACTTTTTGATTAATCCGCGCCAGGGAATTCATACTCGAAAGGACCAATCGACATCCTAGGGACCAAGGTGGGAATTTGGGGTTTCGGGTGGGGGGAAAATCCTTGAAAAAACTGGCCATTGAAGGTCTAAATCCTCGAAAAAGACGATATTTTCCCCACGCGTGCCATCCGTGCGACTTTAAAAATTCGGAAAAGCGCCTTTTTGGACGATTTTCGATGCCATCCGTGCGACTTTAAAAATTCGGAAAAGCACCTTTTTGGACGATTTTCGATTCCAAGCGTGCCATCCGTGCGACTATAAGAATACGTTTTCCCCGGCTTTCTTACCATCTGAAGCGTTCTCTCCGACGCTGAACAAGATATACCTTTATCGATATTTGATTTTAAAGGATCTCGATTTTATATATATATATATATATGAATATCTACATTTAACTATATATCTAAAGATGTTTATCAATCTTTATCGAAACAAACCCACCCACCCGTGGGCTTGTTTTTTTTTTGTTTTTTATTAGTTTTTTTGGATTTTCTAAAAGTTTTCTCTAAATCAATTCTAGCGATAATTATATCGCTAATGATTATGTTTTTGGATTATAAGTAAGAATTTGGGATAAGATTAAATATAAATAGGGAAGTTAATGATTAAATTAATTATAGGGCGATCATTTCAGTAACTCTGCGATAAAATCGTCCGCCTCGTCTAACATGGAGTCCAGCTCCAAGGTTTCTTCGTCCTCGAACTCCAGGACGAAGTTGGCGAGGCATAGGCGGGGCGGGATTGGAGGTGGGGAAGCCTCTCTTTCCGGCTCGGTGGACGCCGGTGTTGGTGGTGGCGGCATGAGGCGCGCGTCCGTCGCTGGGTCCCGCCAAAAACTACACCCCGGTTGAGGGTCGTTTATGGCACCTCAAGGGCCCACGTTTGGATGTTTGATCCGGGGATCCTATTGCCGTGCCTAAACATAACCCCGTAACGCTGCCGAGCGTAGGATGATGGCTTTACAGCCCTTCTTTGCGCCAATCGTTGGCAAGTGTGCAGGTAGATGGCGTTTTCAAAAGAAAAATACACCACGGCGCACTCCCGCCCATCGGCCAATAGCTCCTCCTGGGCCACGTACCAATTGGCGCTCGCGCGAAGATTAGCTTAAAACGCCGTTAAGTGTCGGCGGCTTATGCGGGTTTCAAAACTCCGATATCGGTGTCGAGAGGGCTCCATTGTTTAGTTGTAACTAAAAAATATTCCGAAAGAATTGATATATCTCAGACAATAAACTGAGTTAAAACTCCAAGACAATTTCTTGTTCAAAGTTTTGGGGGTACCTCGATTTTTGACTCCGCGAGGCAAAAAGTCGATGACTAGGAAAAAATCGAGTGGCGGGGACGGCGGAGGAGGAGGGGGTGGATGAGGCGAATGGACGAACGAAGCTTTCCCGGTGTCGGAGAGTGCCGTTTTCGAAGCGAAGCGAAGCGAGTAGAATCCGGGGAATCCCGTGGTCGCCGACGGTTAAGACGAAATATATTTAATTATTTGAAAAGTTTAAAAAAAAATTCTTTTTCTTTTACATATCTTTTTCCGTTAGGAAAAAAACCACAATTATTGCGTTTTTAAACCCGTTAAAGTGACGTTATAGGAGTTTTATTCCATGCGCGCCATCCGTGCCGCTTGGAAAATTCGGGAAAGCGCCTTTTTGGACGATTTTCGTTTCCATCCGTGCCATCCGTGCGACTTTAAAAATTCGGAAAAGCGCCTTTTTGGACGATTTTCGTTTCCATCCGTGCCATCCGTGCGACTTTAAAAATGCGTTTTCCCCGGCTTTCTTACCATCTGACGCGTTCTCTCCGACGCTGAACGAGATATACCTTTATCGATATTTGATTTTAAAGGATCTCGATTTCTTATATATATATATATATATATGAATATCTACATTTAACTATATATCTAAAGATGTTTATCAATCTTTATCGAAACAAACCCACCCACCCGTGGGCTTGTTTGTTTTTTTGTTTTTTTTTTATATATTTTTTTGGGTTTAGTTTGTTTTTTTTTGTGTTTTCTAAATGTTTTCTCTTAATTAATTTAAGCGATAATTATATCGTTAATGATTATTTTTTTTAAATTTGGGAGAAGGATTATATAGAGGTAAATTTAATAATTAAAATAAAGATAAATAAATAAATAAAAAAAGACTATTCGTCGGACTCCGACGACGGCCAACATACCTCTTCCTCCGTTTGGACGGGCGGCGTGTAGATTTCCGTCGTGGAGGACGCCGATGCCTCCCTACTCCATTTGGCCCCTTGTCCCCCTATAAGAGCCACTGGCGCGGAGTTTGCCTCTACGTAGGCTTTTAAAGCGGCGTGGCGCTTCGCCGTCCGCGCTGCCTTGGTGGCGAGTCGATGGCGTTTGCGCCTGGGGTCCTCCTGCGCGCAGGGGATAGACTCGTCTGAATAAGCCGATCCCTCGGGCGTGTCCCTGTAGTAGTACTCCTCGTCGGACGCGACTGAGGAGTCGTCGTTCCCGCCGTTCGCCGGGGAACCGTCGCGGGGTGTTATTGCGACGGGTTCGGTGTCGCTTCCGCCGCGCGGAGTTACTACGACCCTTTCCGGCAGACTTTCGTCGTCGGAAACGGTCGCGTTTAACTCCTGTCGCGGAGGAGGTTGTTCCCCCGGGAACGATAGGACTCCGCGGTCGCGTCTGAGTCGGAGACGTTGGTGGGCAGGATGGTCGATATGAATGACGGCCAATAGCTGCAAGAAGGCTCCGATAATGGTGTCGAAATCATGGCGGGAGGTGAGCTGTCTGAAGCGGATTGGGAAGCCATGGCGGCGAAAAATAGTGGCGCGGGAAAAATTGGTTGTGGGCGAGAGAGAAAATCGAGGCGATACTCGAAAAGTAGTTGCCGAAAAATTTTTAGGGGGTACCTCGATTTTTGACGTCGCGACTGTCAAAGTTGATGACTAGGTGAAAAATTGCGGCGCGGAGGCCCGTTTTTGAAGCGAAACGAGCGGAATCGAGCTATATCAGCGGTCGGCGATGGATCGATAGAAATTTAGTTAATTATTTTAATGTTAATTTTTTTCTGAATTTTAACTTGACGAAGGAAGCTACCAGCTGTGAAGGTGTGGCATCCGTGGCACCTTACAAATTGAAAAAGGCGGCCTTTTCGTGGATTTTTCGTCGCCATCCGTGGCATCCGGGGCGCGTAAAAAGTTCGATTTCGACGGGTTATTAAGCTTTCTAAGGTTTAAATCGGGGATATATATTAATTCTGGCTATATATTTTCCCCCGCCCGAGAACCCCAAATTCCCGGCTGTGTCCCTGGTTTGTTTGGATAGACCTTTTAAGTATTAATTCGTTGATTAAGTGGCACGACCGCGGCTTATATACGCGACGCGGTCGTGCCACTTTTTGATTAATCCGCGCCAGGGAATTCATACTCGAAAGGACCAATCGACATCCTAGGGACCAAGGTGGGAATTTGGGGTTTCGGGTGGGGGGAAAATCCTCGAAAAAGACGATATTTTCCCCACGCGTGCCATCCGTGCGACTTTAAAAATTCGGAAAAGCGCCTTTTTGGACGATTTTCGATGCCATCCGTGCGACTTTAAAAATTCGGAAAAGCACCTTTTTGGACGATTTTCGATTCCAAGCGTGCCATCCGTGCGACTATAAGAATACGTTTTCCCCGGCTTTCTTACCATCTGAAGCGTTCTCTCCGACGCTGAACAAGATATACCTTTATCGATATTTGATTTTAAAGGATCTCGATTTTATATATATATATATATATATATATATATATATATATGAATATCTACATTTAACTATATATCTAAAGATGTTTATCAATCTTTATCGAAACAAACCCACCCACCCGTGGGCTTGTTTTTTTTTTGGTTTTTTATTAGTTTTTTTGGATTTTCTAAAAGTTTTCTCTAAATCAATTCTAGCGATAATTATATCGCTAATGATTATGTTTTTGGATTATAAGTAAGAATTTGGGATAAGATTAAATATAAATAGGGAAGTTAATGATTAAATTAATTATAGGGCGATCATTTCAGTAACTCTGCGAAAAAATCGTCCGCCTCGTCTAACATGGAGTCCAGCTCCAAGGTTTCTTCGTCCTCGAACTCCAGGACGAAGTTGGCGAGGCATAGGCGGGGCGGGATTGGAGGTGGGGAAGCCTCTCTTTCCGGCTCGGTGGACGCCGGTGTTGGTGGTGGCGGCATGAGGCGCGCGTCCGTCGCTGGGTCCCGCCAAAAACTACACCCCGGTTGAGGGTCGTTTATGGCACCTCAAGGGCCCACGTTTGGATGTTTGATCCGGGGATCCTATTGCCGTGCCTAAACATAACCCCGTAACGCTGCCGAGCGTAGGATGATGGCTTTACAGCCCTTCTTTGCGCCAATCGTTGGCAAGTGTGCAGGTACATGGCGTTTTCAAAAGAAAAATACACCACGGCGCACTCCCGCCCATCGGCCAATAGCTCCTCCTGGGCCGCGTACCAATTGGCGCTCGCGCGAAGATTAGCTAAAAACGCCGTCAAGTGTCGGCGGCTAATGCGGGTTTCTAAACTCCGATATCGGTGTCGAGAGGGCTCCATTGTTTAGTTGTAACTAAAAAATATTCCGAAAGAATTGATATATCTCAGACAATAAACTGAGTTAAAACTCCAAGACAATTTCTTGTTCAAAGTTTTGGGGGTACCTCGATTTTTGACTCCGCGAGGCAAAAAGTCGATGACTAGGAAAAAATCGAGTGGCGGGGACGGCGGAGGAGGAGGGGGTGGATGAGGCGAATGGACGAACGAAGCTTTCCCGGTGTCGGAGAGTGCCGTTTTCGAAGCGAAGCGAGTAGAATCCGGGGAATATCGTGGTCGCCGACGGTTAAGACGAAATATATTTAATTATTTGAAAAGTTTAAAAAAAAAATTCTTTTTCTTTTACATCTCTTTTTCCGTTAGGAAAAAAACCACAATTATTGCGTTTTTAAACCCGTTAAAGTGACGTTATAGGAGTTTTATTCCATGCGCGCCATCCGTGCCGCTTGGAAAATTCGGGAAAGCGCCTTTTTGGACGATTTTCGTTTCCATCCGTGCCATCCGTGCGACTTTAAAAATTCGGAAAAGCGCCTTTTTGGACGATTTTCGTTTCCATCCGTGCCATCCGTGCGACTTTAAAAATGCGTTTTCCCCGGCTTTCTTACCATCTGACGTGTTCTCTCCGACGCTGAACGAGATATACCTTTATCGATATTTGATTTTAAAGGATCTCGATTTCTTATATATATATATATATATATATATATATATATGAATATCTACATTTAACTATATATCTAAAGATGTTTATCAATCTTTATCGAAACAAACCCACCCACCCGTGGGCTTGTTTGTTTTTTTGTTTTTTTTTATATATTTTTTTGGGTTTAGTTTGTTTTTTTTGTGTTTTCTAAATGTTTTCTCTTAACGATATAATTATCGCTTAAATTAATTAATGATTATTTTTTTTAAATTTGGGAGAAGGATTATATAGAGGTAAAATTAATAATTAAAATAAAGATAAATAAATAAAAAAAGACTATTCGTCGGACTCCGACGACGGCCAACATACCTCTTCCTCCGTTTGGACGGGCGGCGTGTAGATTTCCGTCGTGGAGGACGCAGATGCCTCCCTACTCCATTTGGCCCCGTGTCCCCCTATAAGAGCCACTGGCGCGGAGTTTGCCTCTACGTAGGCTTTTAAAGCGGCGTGGCGCTTCGCCGTCCGCGCTGCCTTGGTGGCGAGTCGATGGCGTTTGCGCCTGGGGTCCTCCTGCGCGCAGGGGATAGACTCGTCTGAGTAAGCCGATCCCTCGGGCGTGTCCCTGTGGTAGTACTCCTCGTCGGACGCGACTGAGGAGTCGCCGTTCGCCGGGGAACCGTCGCGGGGTGTTATTGCGACGGGTTCGGTGTCGCTTCCGCCGCGCGGAGTTACTACGACCCTTTCCGGCAGACTTTCGTCGTCGGAAACGGTCGCGTTTAACTCCTGTCGCGGAGGAGGTTGTTCCCCCGGGAACGATAGGACTCCGCGGTCGCGTCTGAGTCGGAGACGTTGGTGGGCAGGATGGTCGATATGAATGACGGCCAATAGCTGCAAGAAGGCTCCGATAATGGTGTCGAAATCATGGCGGGAGGTGAGCTGTCTGAAGCGGATTGCGAAGCCATGGCGAAGAAAATAAGTGGCGCTGGGATAAATTGCTCGTTGGAGAAAGAGAAACTCGAGGTGGAACTCGAAAAGTAGAGGTCGGAAAAATTTTGGGGGTACCTCGATTTTTGACTCCGCGAGGCAAAAAGTCGATGACTAGGCAAAAATCGAGTGGCGGGGATGGTGGAGGAGGATGAGGCGAATGGACGAACGAAGCTCTCCCGGCGTCGGGGAGTGCCGTTTTCGAAGCGAAGTGAGTGGAATCCGGCGAATCCCGTGGTCGTCGACGGTTAAGACGAAATATATTTAATTATTTGAAAAGTTTAAAATATTTTTCCTTTTTTTTTATATATCTCCGTTTTCGTTAGGAAAAAAACCATTATTGCGTTTTTAAACCCGTTAAAGTGACGTTAAAGAAGATTTTTGGCCATCCGTGCCGCTTTAAAAATTCGGAAAAGCGCCTTTTGGACGGTTTTCGATTCCATCCGTGCCATCCGTGCCACATTAACAACTCGGAGAAGTTCCCCTTTTTGGCGATATTGTTCTTATCCGTGGTATTCTTAAAACCCGAACGAGCGCGTGTTTCCATCTGACGCGCTCTCCAACGCTGAACAAGATACTTTGGTCTACCTTTAATGTTATTTATAGATATTTATATCTATATATATATATCGATATTTCGATGTTATTTTCGCGTCTAAGTTTCGATCTCGTTATTTTAGATATAGAGATATCTCTCTATCTAAAGATTGATATCAATCTTTAGCGAAACAAACCCACCCACCCGTGGGCTTTTGTTTTTTTTTATTATTTTTTTGTTTTTCTTAACTTTTTCTCGTAATTTTTGGAGCCTATAATAATGTAGTTAATGATTAATTTTTTTTAAATTTGGGAGGAGGATTATATATAGGTTAAAATAATGATTAAAATAAAGATAATTAAATAAACTAACGACTATTCGTCGGGCTCCGACGATGGCCATCTCGCCTCGTCCTCCGTTTGGACGGGCGAAGTATAAATTTCCGTCGAGGAGGACGGCGATGCCTCGACGCTCCATTTCGACCCTTGTCCCGCTATAAGCCCCACTCGCCCGGCGGTCGCCTCTACATAGGCGCGTAAAGAGGTGTGGCGCTTCGCCGTCCGCGCTGCCTTGGTGGCGAGTCGATGGCGTTTGCGCCTGGGGTCCTCCTGCGCGCAGGGGATAGACTCGTCTGAGTAAGCCGATCCCTCGGGCGTGTCCCTGTAGTAGTACTCCTCGTCGGACGCGACTGAGGAGTCGTCGTTCCCGCCGTTCGCCGGGGAACCGTCGCGGGGTGTTATTGCGACGGGTTCGGTGTCGCTTCCGCCGCGCGGAGTTACTACGACCGTTTCCGGCAGACTTTCGTCGTCGGAAACGGTCGCGTTTAACTCCTGTCGCGGAGGAGGTTGTGCCCCCGGGAACGATAGGACTCCGCGGTCGCGTCTGAGTCGGAGACGTTGGTGGGCAGGATGGTCGATATGAATGACGGCCAATAGCTGCAAGAAGGCTCCGATAATGGTGTCGAAATCATGGCGGGAGGTGAGCTGTCTGAAGCGGATTGGGAAGCCATGGCGGCGAAAAATAGTGGCGCGGGGAAAAATTGGTTGTGGACGAGAGAGAAAATCGAGGCGATACTCGAAAAGTAGTTGTCGAAAAATTTTTGGGGGTACCTCGATTTTTGACGTCGCGACTGTCAAAGTTGATGACAAGGTGAGGCCCGTTTTTGAAGCGAAACGAGTGGAATCGAGCTATATCAGCGGTCGGCGATGGATCGATAGAAATTTAGTTAATTATTTTAAGGTTAATTTTTTTCTGAATTTTAACTTGACGAAGGAAGCTACCAGCTGTGAAGGTGTGGCATCCGTGGCACCTTACAAATTGAAAAAGCGGCCTTTTCGTGGATTTTTCGTCGCCATCCGTGGCATCCGGGGCGCTTAAAAAGTTCGATTTCGACGGGATATTAAGCTTTTTAAGGTTTAAATCGGGGATATTTATTAATTCTGGCTATATATTTTTCCCCGCCCGAGAACCCCAAATTCCCGGCTGTGTCCCTGGTTTGTTTGGATAGACCTTTTAAGTATTAATTCGTTGATTAAGTGGCACGACCGCGGCTTATATACGCGACGCGGTCGTGCCACTTTTTGCTTAATCCGCGCCAGGGAATTCATACTCGAAAGGACCAATCGACATCCTAGGGACCAAGGTGGGAATTTGGGGTTTCGGGTGAGGGAAAAATACTCGAAAAAAACTGGCCTCTTAAGGTCTTAATACTCGAAAAAGACGATATTTTCTCCATCCGTGTCGCTTAAAAACTCGAAAAATCCTTAAAAAACGGATATTTCGTTCCATCCGTGTCATCCGTGCGACTTTAAAAATTCGGAAAAGCGGCTTTTCGTCGATATTTTAGTCCATCCGTGCCATCCGTGCCGCTTAAAAAGGGCGATTTCGACGGGATCTAACGCTTTTCGGAGGCTTAAGTCCCTTATCCCTATTAACTCCGGCTATATATTCCCCCCCGCCCGAGAACCCCAAATTCCCGGCTGTGGCCCTGGTATGTTTGGATAGACCTTTTAAGTATTAATTTATTTAATTACGTTGTTATCGATATCTATATGTTTATCGATATTAACGGCACGACCGCGGCGTATATATGCAACGACGGTCGTGCTATTTTTGATATTAATTAATACGTAAAAGGTCTATGAAACATCCTAGGGACACGGGGCTGGGAATTGGGGTTTTGGGTGGGGGCAAAATGCTTGGAAAAAACTGGCTATTGAAGGTCTAAATCCTCGAAAAAGACGATATTTTAGTCCATCCGTGCCATCCGTGCGACTTTAAAAATTCGGAAAAGCGCATTTTTTACGTGCGACTTTAAAAATTCGGAAAAGCGGCTTTTGGGAGGCTTTTCGTTTCCATCCGTGCCATCGGTGCGACTTTAAGAATACGTTTTCCCCGGCTTTCTTACCATCTGACGCGTTCTCTCCGACGCTGAACAAGATATACCTGTATCGATATTTGATTTTAAAGGATCTCGATTTTTTTATATATATATATATATATATGAATATCTACATTTAACTATAAATCTAAAGATTTTTATCAATCTTTAGCGAAACAAACCCACCCACCCGTGGGCTTGTTTTTTTTTGTTTTTTTTTGTTTTTTTATGTTTTTTTGGGTTTAGTAAATTTGGGAGAAGGATTATATAGATGTTAAATTAATCATTAAAATAAAGATAAATAAATAAATAAAAAACCGACTATTCGTCGGACTCCGACGACGGCCAACATACCTCTTCCTCCGTTCGGACGGGCGGCGTGTAAATTTCCGTCGTGGAGGACGCCGATGCCTCCCTACTCCATATGGCCCCTTGTCCCGCTATAAGAGCCACTGGCCCTGCGTTTGCCTCTACATAGGCTTTTAAAGCGGCGTGGCGCTTCGCCGTCCGCGCTGCCTTGGTGGCGAGTGGATGGCGTTTGCGCCTGGGGTCCTCTTGCGCGCAGGGGATAGACTCGTCTGAACACGCCGATCCCTCGGGCGTGTCCCTGTAGTAGTACTCCTCGTCGGACGCGACTGAAGAGTCGACGTCCCCGCCGTTCGCCGGGGAACCATCGCGGAGTGTTATTGCGACGGGTTCGGTGTCGCTTCCGCCGCGCGGAGTTACTACGACCGTTTCCGGCAGACTTTCGTCGTCGGAAACGGTCGCGTTTAACTCCTGTCGCGGAGGAGGTTGTGCCCCCGGGAACGATAGGACTCCGCGGTCGCGTCTGAGTCGGAGACGTTGGTGGGCAGGATGGTCGATATGAATGACGGCCAATAGCTGCAAGAAGGCTCCGATAATGGTGTCGAAATCATGGCGGGAGGTGAGCTGTCTGAAGCGGATTGGGAAGCCATGGCGGCGAAAAATAGTGGCGCGGGGAAAAATTGGTTGTGGACGAGAGAGAAAATCGAGGCGATACTCGAAAAGTAGTTGTCGAAAAATTTTTGGGGTACCTCGATTTTTGACGTCGCGACTGTCAAAGTTGATGACAAGGTGAGGCCCGTTTTTGAAGCGAAACGAGCGGAATCGAGCTATATCAGCGGTCGGCGATGGATCGATAGAAATTTAGTTAATTATTTTAAGGTTAATTTTTTTCTGAATTTTAACTTGACGAAGGAAGCTACCAGCTGTGAAGGTGTGGCATCCGTGGCACCTTACAAATTGAAAAAGCGGCCTTTTCGTGGATTTTTCGTCGCCATCCGTGGCATCCGGGGCGCTTAAAAAGTTCGATTTCGACGGGATATTAAGCTTTTTAAGGTTTAAATCGGGGATATTTATTAATTCTGGCTATATATTTTTCCCCGCCCGAGAACCCCAAATTCCCGGCTGTGTCCCTGGTTTGTTTGGATAGACCTTTTAAGTATTAATTCGTTGATTAAGTGGCACGACCGCGGCTTATATACGCGACGCGGTCGTGCCACTTTTTGCTTAATCCGCGCCAGGGAATTCATACTCGAAAGGACCAATCGACATCCTAGGGACCAAGGTGGGAATTTGGGGTTTCGGGTGAGGGAAAAATACTCGAAAAAAACTGGCCTCTTAAGGTCTTAATACTCGAAAAAGACGATATTTTCTCCATCCGTGTCGCTTAAAAACTCGAAAAATCCTTAAAAAACGGATATTTCGTTCCATCCGTGTCATCCGTGCGACTTTAAAAATTCGGAAAAGCGGCTTTTCGTCGATATTTTAGTCCATCCGTGCCATCCGTGCCGCTTAAAAAGGGCGATTTCGACGGGATCTAACGCTTTTCGGAGGCTTAAGTCCCTTATCCCTATTAACTCCGGCTATATATTCCCCCCCGCCCGAGAACCCCAAATTCCCGGCTGTGGCCCTGGTATGTTTGGATAGACCTTTTAAGTATTAATTTATTTAATTACGTTGTTATCGATATCTATATGTTTATCGATATTAACGGCACGACCGCGGCGTATATATGCAACGACGGTCGTGCTATTTTTGATATTAATTAATACGTAAAAGGTCTATGAAACATCCTAGGGACACGGGGCTGGGAATTGGGGTTTTGGGTGGGGGCAAAATGCTTGGAAAAAACTGGCTATTGAAGGTCTAAATCCTCGGAAAAAGACGATATTTTAGTCCACCCGTGCCATCCGTGCGACTTTAAAAATTCGGAAAAGCGCATTTTTTACGTGCGACTTTAAAAATTCGGAAAAGCGGCTTTTGGGAGGCTTTTCGTTTCCATCCGTGCCATCGGTGCGACTTTAAGAATACGTTTTCCCCGGCTTTCTTACCATCTGACGCGTTCTCTCCGACGCTGAACAAGATATACCTGTATCGATATTTGATTTTAAAGGATCTCGATTTTTTTATATATATATATATATATATGAATATCTACATTTAACTATAAATCTAAAGATTTTTATCAATCTTTAGCGAAACAAACCCACCCACCCGTGGGCTTGTTTTTTTTGTTTTTTTTTGTTTTTTTATGTTTTTTTGGGTTTAGTAAATTTGGGAGAAGGATTATATAGATGTTAAATTAATCATTAAAATAAAGATAAATAAATAAATAAAAAACAGACTATTCGTCGGACTCCGACGACGGCCAACATACCTCTTCCTCCGTTCGGACGGGCGGCGTGTAAATTTCCGTCGTGGAGGACGCCGATGCCTCCCTACTCCATATGGCCCCTTGTCCCGCTATAAGAGCCACTGGCCCTGCGTTTGCCTCTACATAGGCTTTTAAAGCGGCGTGGCGCTTCGCCGTCCGCGCTGCCTTGGTGGCGAGTCGATGTCGTTTGCGCCTGGGGTCCTCCTGCGCGCAGGGGATAGACTCGTCTGAGTAAGCCGATCCCTCGGGCGTGTCCCTGTAGTAGTACTCCTCGTCGGACGCGACTGAGGAGTCGTCGTTCCCGCCGTTCGCCGGGGAACCGTCGCGGGGTGTTAATGCGACGGGTTCGGTGTCGCTTCCGCCGCGCGGAGTTACTACGACCGTTTCCGGCAGACTTTCGTCGTCGGAAACGGTCGCGTTTAACTCCTGTCGCGGAGGAGGTTCTGCCCCCGGGAACGATAGGACTCCGCGGTCGCGTCTGAGTCGGAGACGTTGGTGGGCAGGATGGTCGATATGAATGACGGCCAATAGCTGCAAGAAGGCTCCGATAATGGTGTTGAAATCATGGCGGGAGGTGAGCTGTCTGAAGCGGATTGGGAAGCCATGGCGGCGAAAAATAGTGGCGCGGGAAAAATTGGTTGTGGGCGAGAGAGAAAATCGAGGCGATACTCGAAAAGTAGTTGCCGAAAAATTTTTAGGGGGTACCTCGATTTTTGACGTCGCGACTGTCAAAGTTGATGACAAGGTGAGGCCCGTTTTTGAAGCGAAACGAGCGGAATCGAGCTATATCAGCGGTCGGCGATGGATCGATAGAAATTTAGTTAATTATTTTAAGGTTAATTTTTTTCTGAATTTTAACTTGACGAAGGAAGCTACCAGCTGTGAAGGTGTGGCATCCGTGGCACCTTACAAATTGAAAAAGCGGCCTTTTCGTGGATTTTTCGTCGCCATCCGTGGCATCCGGGGCGCTTAAAAAGTTCCGATTTCGACGGGATATTAAGCTTTTTAAGGTTTAAATCGGGGATATTTATTAATTCTGGCTATATATTTTTCCCCGCCCGAGAACCCCAAATTCCCGGCTGTGTCCCTGGTTTGTTTGGATAGACCTTTTAAGTATTAATTCGTTGATTAAGTGGCACGACCGCGGCTTATATACGCGACGCGGTCGTGCCACTTTTTGCTTAATCCGCGCCAGGGAATTCATACTCGAAAGGACCAATCGACATCCTAGGGACCAAGGTGGGAATTTGGGGTTTCGGGTGAGGGAAAAATACTCGAAAAAAACTGGCCTCTTAAGGTCTTAATACTCGAAAAAGACGATATTTTCTCCATCCGTGTCGCTTAAAAACTCGAAAAATCCTTAAAAAACGGATATTTCGTTCCATCCGTGTCATCCGTGCGACTTTAAAAATTCGGAAAAGCGGCTTTTCGTCGATATTTTAGTCCATCCGTGCCATCCGTGCCGCTTAAAAAGGGCGATTTCGACGGGATCTAACGCTTTTCGGAGGCTTAAGTCCCTTATCCCTATTAACTCCGGCTATATATTCCCCCCCGCCCGAGAACCCCAAATTCCCGGCTGTGGCCCTGGTATGTTTGGATAGACCTTTTAAGTATTAATTTATTTAATTACGTTGTTATCGATATCTATATGTTTATCGATATTAACGGCACGACCGCGGCGTATATATGCAACGACGGTCGTGCTATTTTTGATATTAATTAATACGTAAAAGGTCTATGAAACATCCTAGGGACACGGGGCTGGGAATTGGGGTTTTGGGTGGGGGCAAAATGCTTGGAAAAAACTGGCTATTGAAGGTCTAAATCCTCGGAAAAAGACGATATTTTAGTCCACCCGTGCCATCCGTGCGACTTTAAAAATTCGGAAAAGCGCATTTTTTACGTGCGACTTTAAAAATTCGGAAAAGCGGCTTTTGGGAGGCTTTTCGTTTCCATCCGTGCCATCGGTGCGACTTTAAGAATACGTTTTCCCCGGCTTTCTTACCATCTGACGCGTTCTCTCCGACGCTGAACAAGATATACCTGTATCGATATTTGATTTTAAAGGATCTCGATTTTTTTATATATATATATATATATATGAATATCTACATTTAACTATAAATCTAAAGATTTTTATCAATCTTTAGCGAAACAAACCCACCCACCCGTGGGCTTGTTTTTTTGTTTTTTTTTGTTTTTTTATGTTTTTTTGGGTTTAGTAAATTTGGGAGAAGGATTATATAGATGTTAAATTAATCATTAAAATAAAGATAAATAAATAAATAAAAAACAGACTATTCGTCGGACTCCGACGACGGCCAACATACCTCTTCCTCCGTTCGGACGGGCGGCGTGTAAATTTCCGTCGTGGAGGACGCCGATGCCTCCCTACTCCATATGGCCCCTTGTCCCGCTATAAGAGCCACTGGCCCTGCGTTTGCCTCTACATAGGCTTTTAAAGCGGCGTGGCGCTTCGCCGTCCGCGCTGCCTTGGTGGCGAGTCGATGTCGTTTGCGCCTGGGGTCCTCCTGCGCGCAGGGGATAGACTCGTCTGAGTAAGCCGATCCCTCGGGCGTGTCCCTGTAGTAGTACTCCTCGTCGGACGCGACTGAGGAGTCGTCGTTCCCGCCGTTCGCCGGGGAACCGTCGCGGGGTGTTAATGCGACGGGTTCGGTGTCGCTTCCGCCGCGCGGAGTTACTACGACCGTTTCCGGCAGACTTTCGTCGTCGGAAACGGTCGCGTTTAACTCCTGTCGCGGAGGAGGTTCTGCCCCCGGGAACGATAGGACTCCGCGGTCGCGTCTGAGTCGGAGACGTTGGTGGGCAGGATGGTCGATATGAATGACGGCCAATAGCTGCAAGAAGGCTCCGATAATGGTGTTGAAATCATGGCGGGAGGTGAGCTGTCTGAAGCGGATTGGGAAGCCATGGCGGCGAAAAATAGTGGCGCGGGAAAAATTGGTTGTGGGCGAGAGAGAAAATCGAGGCGATACTCGAAAAGTAGTTGCCGAAAAATTTTTAGGGGGTACCTCGATTTTTGACGTCGCGACTGTCAAAGTTGATGACTAGGTGAAAAATTGCGGCGCGGAGGCCCGTTTTTGAAGCGAAACGAGCGGAATCGAGCTATATCAGCGGTCGGCGATGGATCGATAGAAATTTAGTTAATTATTTTAATGTTAATTTTTTTCTGAATTTTAACTTGACGAAGGAAGCTACCAGCTGTGAAGGTGTGGCATCCGTGGCACCTTACAAATTGAAAAAGGCGGCCTTTTCGTGGATTTTTCGTCGCCATCCGTGGCATCCGGGGCGCGTAAAAAGTTCGATTTCGACGGGTTATTAAGCTTTTTAAGGTTTAAATCGGGGATATATATTAATTCTGGCTATATATTTTCCCCCGCCCGAGAACCCCAAATTCCCGGCTGTGTCCCTGGTTTGTTTGGATAGACCTTTTAAGTATTAATTCGTTGATTAAGTGGCACGACCGCGGCTTATATACGCGACGCGGTCGTGCCACTTTTTGATTAATCCGCGCCAGGGAATTCATACTCGAAAGGACCAATCGACATCCTAGGGACCAAGGTGGGAATTTGGGGTTTCGGGTGGGGGGAAAATCCTTGAAAAAACTGGCCATTGAAGGTCTAAATCCTCGAAAAAGACGATATTTTCCCCACGCGTGCCATCCGTGCGACTTTAAAAATTCGGAAAAGCGCCTTTTTGGACGATTTTCGATGCCATCCGTGCGACTTTAAAAATTCGGAAAAGCGCCTTTTTGGACGATTTTCGATTCCAAGCGTGCCATCCGTGCGACTTTAAGAATACGTTTTCCCCGGCTTTCTTACCATCTGAAGCGTTCTCTCCGACGCTGAACAAGATATACCTTTATCGATATTTGATTTTAAAGGATCTCGATTTTATATATATATATATATATATGAATATCTACATTTAACTATATATCTAAAGATGTTTATCAATCTTTATCGAAACAAACCCACCCACCCGTGGGCTTGTTTTTTTTGTTTTTTTTTTGTTTTTTATTAGTTTTTTTGGATTTTCTATAAGTTTTCTCTAAATCAATTCTAGCGATAATTATATCGTTAATGATTATGTTTTTGGATTATAAGTAAGAATTTGGGATAAGGTTAAATATAAATAAGGAAGTTAATGATTAAATAAATTATAGGGCGATCATTTCAGTAACTCTGCCAAAAAATCGTCCGCCTCGTCTAACATGGAGTCCAGCTCCAAGGTTTCTTCGTCCTCGAACTCCAGGACGAAGTTGGCGAGGCATGGGCGGGGCGGGATTGGAGGTGGGGAAGCCTCTCTTTCCGGCTCGGTGGACGCCGGTGTTGGTGGTGGCGGCATGAGGCGCGCGTCCGTCGCTGGGTCCGGCCAAAAACTACACCCCGGTTGAGGGTAGTTTGTGGCACCTCAAGGGCCCACGTTTGGAAGTTTGATCCGGGGATCCTATTGCCGTGCCTAAACATAACCCCGTAACGCTGCCGAGCGTAGGATGATGGCTTTACAGCCCTTCTTTGCGCCAATCGTTGGCAAGTGTGCAGGTAGATGGCGTTTTCAAAAGAAAAATACACCACGGCGCACTCCCGCCCATCGGCCAATAGCTCCTCCTGGGCCGCGTACCAATTGGCGCTCGCGCGAAGATTAGCTAAAAACGCCGTCAAGTGTCGGCGGCTAATGCGGGTTTCTAAACTCCGATATCGGTGTCGAGAGGGCTTTATTGTTTAGTTGTAACTAAAAAATATTCCGAAAGAATTGATATATCTCAGACAATAAACTGAGTTAAAACTCCAAGACAATTTCTTGTTCAAAGTTTTGGGGGTACCTCGATTTTTGACTCCGCGAGGCAAAAAGTCGATGACTAGGCAAAAATCGAGTGGCGGGGACGGCGGAGGAGGAGGGGGTGGATGAGGCGAATGGACGAACGAAGCTCTCCCGGTGTCGGAGAGTGCCGTTTTCGAAGCGAAGCGAGTAGAATCTGGGGAATCCCGTGGTCGCCGACGGTTAAGACGAAATATATTTAATTATTTGAAAAGTTTTAAAAAAAAATTCTTTTTCTTTTACATCTCTTTTTCCGTTAGGAAAAAAACCACAATTATTGCGTTTTTAAACCCGTTAAAGTGACGTTATAGGAGTTTTATTCCATGCGCGCCATCCGTGCCGCTTGGAAAATTCGGGAAAGCGCCTTTTTGGACGATTTTCGTTTCCATCCGTGCCATCCGTGCGACTTTAAAAATTCGGAAAAGCGCCTTTTTGGACGATTTTCGTTTCCATCCGTGCCATCCGTGCGACTTTAAAAATGCGTTTTCCCCGGCTTTCTTACCATCTGACGCGTTCTCTCCGACGCTGAACAAGATATACCTTTATCGATATTTGATTTTAAAGGATCTCGATTTTATATATATATATATATATATATATATATATATATTTATATATATATTTATATATATGAATATCTACATTTAACTATAAATCTAAAGATTTTTATCAATCGTTATCGAAACAAACCCACCCACCCGTGGGCTTGTTTTTTTTGTTTTTTATTAGTTTTTTTGGATTTTCTATAAGTTTTCTCTAAATCAATTCTAGCGATAATTATATCGTTAATGATTATGTTTTTGGATTAAAAGTAAGAATTTGGGATAAGGTTAAATATAAATAAGGAAGTTAATGATTAAATAAATTATAGGGCGATCATTTCAGTAACTCTGCCAAAAAATCGTTCGCCTCGTCTAACATGGAGTCCAGCTCCAAGGTTTCTTCGTCCTCGAACTCCAGGACGAAGTTGGCGAGGCATGGGCGGGGCGGGATTGGAGGTGGGGAAGCCTCTCTTTCCGGCTCGGTGGACGCCGGTGTTGGTGGTGGCGGCATGAGGCGCGCGTCCGTCGCTGGGTCCGGCCAAAAACTACACCCCGGTTGAGGGTAGTTTGTGGCACCTCAAGGGCCCACGTTTGGATGTTTGATCCGGGGATCCTATTGCCGTGCCTAAACATAACCCCGTAACGCTGCCGAGCGTAGGATGATGGCTTTACAGCCCTTCTTTGCGCCAATCGTTGGCAAGTGTGCAGGTAGATGGCGTTTTCAAAAGAAAAATACACCACGGCGCACTCCCGCCCATCGGCCAATAGCTCCTCCTGGGCCGCGTACCAATTGGCGCTCGCGCGAAGATTAGCTAAAAACGCCGTTAAGTGTCGGCGGCTAATGCGGGTTTCAAAACTCCGATATCGGTGTCGAGAGGGCTCCATTGTTTAGTTGTAACTAAAAAATATTCCGAAAGAATTGATATATCTCAGACAATAAACTGAGTTAAAACTCCAAGACAATTTCTTGTTCAAAGTTTTGGGGGTACCTCGATTTTTGACTCCGCGAGGCAAAAAGTCGATGACTAGGAAAAAATCGAGTGGCGGGGACGGCGGAGGAGGAGGGGGTGGATGAGGCGAATGGACGAACGAAGCTTTCCCGGTGTCGGAGAGTGCCGTTTTCGAAGCGAAGCGAGTAGAATCCGGGGAATATCGTGGTCGCCGACGGTTAAGACGAAATATATTTAATTATTTGAAAAGTTTAAAAAAAAATTCTTTTTCTTTTACATCTCTTTTTCCGTTAGGAAAAAAACCACAATTATTGCGTTTTTAAACCCGTTAAAGTGACGTTATAGGAGTTTTATTCCATGCGCGCCATCCGTGCCGCTTGGAAAATTCGGGAAAGCGCCTTTTTGGACGATTTTCGTTTCCATCCGTGCCATCCGTGCGACTTTAAAAATTCGGAAAAGCGCCTTTTTGGACGATTTTCGTTTCCATCCGTGCGACTTTAAAAATGCGTTTTCCCCGGCTTTCTTACCATCTGACGCGTTCTCTCCGACGCTGAACAAGATATACCTTTATCGATATTTGATTTTAAAGGATCTCGATTTTATATATATATATATATATATATGAATATCTACATTTAACTATAAATCTAAAGATTTTTATCAATCGTTATCGAAACAAACCCACCCACCCGTGGGCTTGTTTTTTTTGTTTTTTATTAGTTTTTTTGGATTTTCTATAAGTTTTCTCTAAATCAATTCTAGCGATAATTATATCGTTAATGATTATGTTTTTGGATTATAAGTAAGAATTTGGGATAAGGTTAAATATAAATAAGGAAGTTAATGATTAAATAAATTATAGGGCGATCATTTCAGTAACTCTGCCAAAAAATCGTCCGCCTCGTCTAACATGGAGTCCAGCTCCAAGGTTTCTTCGTCCTCGAACTCCAGGACGAAGTTGGCGAGGCATGGGCGGGGCGGGATTGGAGGTGGGGAAGCCTCTCTTTCCGGCTCGGTGGACGCCGGTGTTGGTGGTGGCGGCATGAGGCGCGCGTCCGTCGCTGGGTCCGGCCAAAAACTACACCCCGGTTGAGGGTAGTTTGTGGCACCTCAAGGGCCCACGTTTGGATGTTTGATCCGGGGATCCTATTGCCGTGCCTAAACATAACCCCGTAACGCTGCCGAGCGTAGGATGATGGCTTTACAGCCCTTCTTTGCGCCAATCGTTGGCAAGTGTGCAGGTAGATGGCGTTTTCAAAAGAAAAATACACCACGGCGCACTCCCGCCCATCGGCCAATAGCTCCTCCTGGGCCGCGTACCAATTGGCGCTCGCGCGAAGATTAGCTAAAAACGCCGTTAAGTGTCGGCGGCTAATGCGGGTTTCAAAACTCCGATATCGGTGTCGAGAGGGCTCCATTGTTTAGTTGTAACTAAAAAATATTCCGAAAGAATTGATATATCTCAGACAATAAACTGAGTTAAAACTCCAAGACAATTTCTTGTTCAAAGTTTTGGGGGTACCTCGATTTTTGACTCCGCGAGGCAAAAAGTCGATGACTAGGAAAAAATCGAGTGGCGGGGACGGCGGAGGAGGAGGGGGTGGATGAGGCGAATGGACGAACGAAGCTTTCCCGGTGTCGGAGAGTGCCGTTTTCGAAGCGAAGCGAGTAGAATCCGGGGAATATCGTGGTCGCCGACGGTTAAGACGAAATATATTTAATTATTTGAAAAGTTTAAAAAAAAATTCTTTTTCTTTTACATCTCTTTTTCCGTTAGGAAAAAAACCACAATTATTGCGTTTTTAAACCCGTTAAAGTGACGTTATAGGAGTTTTATTCCATGCGCGCCATCCGTGCCGCTTGGAAAATTCGGGAAAGCGCCTTTTTGGACGATTTTCGTTTCCATCCGTGCCATCCGTGCGACTTTAAAAATGCGTTTTCCCCGGCTTTCTTACCATCTGACGCGTTCTCTCCGACGCTGAACGAGATATACCTTTATCGATATTTGATTTTAAAGGATCTCGATTTCTTATATATATATATATATATATATATGAATATCTACATTTAACTATATATCTAAAGATGTTTATCAATCTTTATCGAAACAAACCCACCCACCCGTGGGCTTGTTTGTTTTTTTGTTTTTTTTTATATATTTTTTTGGGTTTAGTTTGTTTTTTTTGTGTTTTCTAAATGTTTTCTCTTAACGATATAATTATCGCTTAAATTAATTAATGATTATTTTTTTTAAATTTGGGAGAAGGATTATATAGAGGTAAAATTAATAATTAAAATAAAGATAAATAAATAAATAAAAAAAGACTATTCGTCGGACTCCGACGACGGCCAACATACCTCTTCCTCCGTTTGGACGGGCGGCGTGTAGATTTCCGTCGTGGAGGACGCCGATGCCTCCCTACTCCATTTGGCCCCGTGTCCCCCTATAAGAGCCACTGGCGCGGAGTTTGCCTCTACGTAGGCTTTTAAAGCGGCGTGGCGCTTCGCCGTCCGCGCTGCCTTGGTGGCGAGTCGATGGCGTTTGCGCCTGGGGTCCTCCTGCGCGCAGGGGATAGACTCGTCTGAGTAAGCCGATCCCTCGGGCGTGTCCCTGTAGTAGTACTCCTCGTCGGACGCGACTGAGGAGTCGTCGTTCCCGCCGTTCGCCGGGGAACCGTCGCGGGGTGTTATTGCGACGGGTTCGGTGTCGCTTCCGCCGCGCGGAGTTACTACGACCCTTTCCGGCAGACTTTCGTCGTCGGAAACGGTCGCGTTTAACTCCTGTCGCGGAGGAGGTTGTTCCCCCGGGAACGATAGGACTCCGCGGTCGCGTCTGAGTCGGAGACGTTGGTGGGCAGGATGGTCGATATGAATGACGGCCAATAGCTGCAAGAAGGCTCCGATAATGGTGTCGAAATCATGGCGGGAGGTGAGCTGTCTGAAGCGGATTGCGAAGCCATGGCGAAGAAAATAAGTGGCGCTGGGATAAATTGCTCGTTGGAGAAAGATAAACTCGAGGTGGAACTCGAAAAGTAGAGGTCGGAAAAATTTTGGGGGTACCTCGATTTTTGACTCCGCGAGGCAAAAAGTCGATGACTAGGCAAAAATCGAGTGGCGGGGATGGTGGAGGAGGATGAGGCGAATGGACTAACGAAGCTCTCCCGGCGTCGGGGAGTGCCGTTTTCGAAGCGAAGTGAGTGGAATCCGGCGAATCCCGTGGTCGTCGACGGTTAAGACGAAATATATTTAATTATTTGAAAAGTTTAAAATATTTTTCCTTTTTTTTTTATATATCTCCGTTTTCGTTAGGAAAAAAACCATTATTGCGTTTTTAAACCCGTTAAAGTGACGTTAAAGAAGATTTTTGGCCATCCGTGCCGCTTTAAAAATTCGGAAAAGCGCCTTTTGGACGGTTTTCGATTCCATCCGTGCCATCCGTGCCACATTAACAACTCGGAGAAGTTCCCCTTTTTGGCGATATTGTTCTTATCCGTGGTATTCTTAAAACCCGAACGAGCGCGTGTTTCCATCTGACGCGCTCTCCAACGCTGAACAAGATACTTTGGTCTACCTTTAATGTTATTTATAGATATTTATATCTATATATATATATCGATATTTCGATGTTATTTTCGCGTCTAAGTTTCGATCTCGTTATTTTAGATATAGAGATATCTCTCTATCTAAAGATTGATATCAATCTTTAGCGAAACAAACCCACCCACCCGTGGGCTTTTGTTTTTTTTATTATTTTTTTGTTTTTCTTAACTTTTGCTCGTAATTTTTGGAGCCTATAATAATGTAGTTAATGATTAATTTTTTTTAAATTTGGGAGAAGGATTATATATAGGTTAAAATAATGATTAAAATAAAGATAATTAAATAAACTAACGACTATTCGTCGGGCTCCGACGATGGCCATCTCGCCTCGTCCTCCGTTTGGACGGGCGAAGTATAAATTTCCGTCGAGGAGGACGGCGATGCCTCGACGCTCCATTTCGACCCTTGTCCCGCTATAAGCCCCACTCGCCCGGCGGTCGCCTCTACATAGGCGCGTAAAGAGGTGTGGCGCTTCGCCGTCCGCGCTGCCTTGGTGGCGAGTCGATGGCGTTTGCGCCTGGGGTCCTCCTGCGCGCAGGGGATAGACTCGTCTGAGTAAGCCGATCCCTCGGGCGTGTCCCTGTAGTAGTACTCCTCGTCGGACGCGACTGAGGAGTCGTCGTTCCCGCCGTTCGCCGGGGAACCGTCGCGGGGTGTTATTGCGACGGGTTCGGTGTCGCTTCCGCCGCGCGGAGTTACTACGACCGTTTCCGGCAGACTTTCGTCGTCGGAAACGGTCGCGTTTAACTCCTGTCGCGGAGGAGGTTGTGCCCCCGGGAACGATAGGACTCCGCGGTCGCGTCTGAGTCGGAGACGTTGGTGGGCAGGATGGTCGATATGAATGACGGCCAATAGCTGCAAGAAGGCTCCGATAATGGTGTCGAAATCATGGCGGGAGGTGAGCTGTCTGAAGCGGATTGGGAAGCCATGGCGAAGAAAATAAGTGGCGCTGGGATAAATTGCTCGTTGGAGAAAGAGAAACTCGAGGTGGAACTCGAAAAGTAGAGGTCGGAAAAATTTTGGGGGTACCTCGATTTTTGACTCCGCGAGGCAAAAAGTCGATGACTAGGCAAAAATCGAGTGGCGGGGATGGTGGAGGAGGATGAGGCGAATGGACGAACGAAGCTCTCCCGGCGTCGGGGAGTGCCGTTTTCGAAGCGAAGTGAGTGGAATCCGGCGAATCCCGTGGTCGTCGACGGTTAAGACGAAATATATTTAATTATTTGAAAAGTTTAAAATATTTTTCCTTTTTTTTTATATATCTCCGTTTTCGTTAGGAAAAAAACCATTATTGCGTTTTTAAACCCGTTAAAGTGACGTTAAAGAAGATTTTTGGCCATCCGTGCCGCTTCAAAAATTCGGAAAAGCGCCTTTTGGACGGTTTTCGATTCCATCCGTGCCACATTAACAACTCGGAGAAGTTCCCCTTTTTGGCGATATTGTTCTTATCCGTGGTATTCTTAAAACCCGAACGAGCGCGTGTTTCCATCTGACGCGCTCTCCAACGCTGAACAAGATACTTTGGTCTACCTTTAATGTTATTTATAGATATTTATATCTATATATATATATCGATATTTCGATGTTATTTTCGCGTCTAAGTTTCGATCTCGTTATTTAAGATATAGAGATATCTCTCTATCTAAAGATTGATATCAATCTTTAGCGAAACAAACCCACCCACCCGTGGGCTTTTGTTTTTTTTTATTATTTTTTTGTTTTTCTTAACTTTTTCTCGTAATTTTTGGAGCCTATAATAATGTAGTTAATGATTAATTTTTTTTAAATTTGGGAGAAGGATTATATATAGGTTAAAATAATGATTAAAATAAAGATAATTAAATAAACTAACGACTATTCGTCGGGCTCCGACGATGGCCATCTCGCCTCGTCCTCCGTTTGGACGGGCGAAGTATAAATTTCCGTCGAGGAGGACGGCGATGCCTCGACGCTCCATTTCGACCCTTGTCCCGCTATAAGCCCCACTCGCCCGGCGGTCGCCTCTACATAGGCGCGTAAAGAGGTGTTTCGCTTCGCCGTCCGCGCTGCCTTGGTGGCGAGTCGATGGCGTTTGCGCCTGGGGTCCTCCTGCGCGCAGGGGATAGACTCGTCTGAGTAAGCCGATCCCTCGGGCGTGTCCCTGTAGTAGTACTCCTCGTCGGACGCGACTGAGGAGTCGTCGTTCCCGCCGTTCGCCGGGGAACCGTCGCGGGGTGTTATTGCGACGGGTTCGGTGTCGCTTCCGCCGCGCGGAGTTACTACGACCGTTTCCGGCAGACTTTCGTCGTCGGAAACGGTCGCGTTTAACTCCTGTCGCGGAGGAGGTTGTGCCCCCGGGAACGATAGGACTCCGCGGTCGCGTCTGAGTCGGAGACGTTGGTGGGCAGGATGGTCGATATGAATGACGGCCAATAGCTGCAAGAAGGCTCCGATAATGGTGTCGAAATCATGGCGGGAGGTGAGCTGTCTGAAGCGGATTGGGAAGCCATGGCGGCGAAAAATAGTGGCGCGGGGAAAAATTGGTTGTGGACGAGAGAGAAAATCGAGGCGATACTCGAAAAGTAGTTGTCGAAAAATTTTTGGGGGTACCTCGATTTTTGACGTCGCGACTGTCAAAGTTGATGACAAGGTGAGGCCCGTTTTTGAAGCGAAACGAGCGGAATCGAGCTATATCAGCGGTCGGCGATGGATCGATAGAAATTTAGTTAATTATTTTAAGGTTAATTTTTTTCTGAATTTTAACTTGACGAAGGAAGCTACCAGCTGTGAAGGTGTGGCATCCGTGGCACCTTACAAATTGAAAAAGCGGCCTTTTCGTGGATTTTTCGTCGCCATCCGTGGCATCCGGGGCGCTTAAAAAGTTCGATTTCGACGGGATATTAAGCTTTTTAAGGTTTAAATCGGGGATATTTATTAATTCTGGCTATATATTTTTCCCCGCCCGAGAACCCCAAATTCCCGGCTGTGTCCCTGGTTTGTTTGGATAGACCTTTTAAGTATTAATTCGTTGATTAAGTGGCACGACCGCGGCTTATATACGCGACGCGGTCGTGCCACTTTTTGCTTAATCCGCGCCAGGGAATTCATACTCGAAAGGACCAATCGACATCCTACGGACCAAGGTGGGAATTTGGGGTTTCGGGTGAGGGAAAAATACTCGAAAAAAACTGGCCTCTTAAGGTCTTAATACTCGAAAAAGACGATATTTTCTCCATCCGTGTCGCTTAAAAACTCGAAAAATCCTTAAAAAACGGATATTTCGTTCCATCCGTGTCATCCGTGCGACTTTAAAAATTCGGAAAAGCGGCTTTTCGTCGATATTTTAGTCCATCCGTGCCATCCGTGCCGCTTAAAAAGGGCGATTTCGACGGGATCTAACGCTTTTCGGAGGCTTAAGTCCCTTATCCCTATTAACTCCGGCTATATATTCCCCCCCGCCCGAGAACCCCAAATTCCCGGCTGTGGCCCTGGTATGTTTGGATAGACCTTTTAAGTATTAATTTATTTAATTACGTTGTTATCGATATCTATATGTTTATCGATATTAACGGCACGACCGCGGCGTATATATGCAACGACGGTCGTGCTATTTTTGATATTAATTAATACGTAAAAGGTCTATGAAACATCCTAGGGACACGGGGCTGGGAATTGGGGTTTTGGGTGGGGGCAAAATGCTTGGAAAAAACTGGCTATTGAAGGTCTAAATCCTCGAAAAAGACGATATTTTAGTCCACCCGTGCCATCCGTGCGACTTTAAAAATTCGGAAAAGCGCATTTTTTACGTGCGACTTTAAAAATTCGGAAAAGCGGCTTTTGGGAGGCTTTTCGTTTCCATCCGTGCCATCGGTGCGACTTTAAGAATACGTTTTCCCCGGCTTTCTTACCATCTGACGCGTTCTCTCCGACGCTGAACAAGATATACCTGTATCGATATTTGATTTTAAAGGATCTCGATTTTTATATATATATATATATATATATATGAATATCTACATTTAACTATAAATCTAAAGATTTTTATCAATCTTTAGCGAAACAAACCCACCCACCCGTGGGCTTGTTTTTTTTTGTTTTTTTATGTTTTTTTGGGTTTAGTAAATTTGGGAGAAGGATTATATAGATGTTAAATTAATCATTAAAATAAAGATAAATAAATAAATAAAAAACCGACTATTCGTCGGACTCCGACGACGGCCAACATACCTCTTCCTCCGTTCGGACGGGCGGCGTGTAAATTTCCGTCGTGGAGGACGCCGATGCCTCCCTACTCCATATGGCCCCTTGTCCCGCTATAAGAGCCACTGGCCCTGCGTTTGCCTCTACATAGGCTTTTAAAGCGGCGTGGCGCTTCGCCGTCCGCGCTGCCTTGGTGGCGAGTCGATGTCGTTTGCGCCTGGGGTCCTCCTGCGCGCAGGGGATAGACTCGTCTGAGTAAGCCGATCCCTCGGGCGTGTCCCTGTAGTAGTACTCCTCGTCGGACGCGACTGAGGAGTCGTCGTTCCCGCCGTTCGCCGGGGAACCGTCGCGGGGTGTTAATGCGACGGGTTCGGTGTCGCTTCCGCCGCGCGGAGTTACTACGACCGTTTCCGGCAGACTTTCGTCGTCGGAAACGGTCGCGTTTAACTCCTGTCGCGGAGGAGGTTCTGCCCCCGGGAACGATAGGACTCCGCGGTCGCGTCTGAGTCGGAGACGTTGGTGGGCAGGATGGTCGATATGAATGACGGCCAATAGCTGCAAGAAGGCTCCGATAATGGTGTTGAAATCATGGCGGGAGGTGAGCTGTCTGAAGCGGATTGGGAAGCCATGGCGGCGAAAAATAGTGGCGCGGGAAAAATTGGTTGTGGGCGAGAGAGAAAATCGAGGCGATACTCGAAAAGTAGTTGCCGAAAAATTTTTAGGGGGTACCTCGATTTTTGACGTCGCGACTGTCAAAGTTGATGACTAGGTGAAAAATTGCGGCGCGGAGGCCCGTTTTTGAAGCGAAACGAGCGGAATCGAGCTATATCAGCGGTCGGCGATGGATCGATAGAAATTTAGTTAATTATTTTAATGTTAATTTTTTTCTGAATTTTAACTTGACGAAGGAAGCTACCAGCTGTGAAGGTGTGGCATCCGTGGCACCTTACAAATTGAAAAAGGCGGCCTTTTCGTGGATTTTTCGTCGCCATCCGTGGCATCCGGGGCGCGTAAAAAGTTCGATTTCGACGGGTTATTAAGCTTTTTAAGGTTTAAATCGGGGATATATATTAATTCTGGCTATATATTTTCCCCCGCCCGAGAACCCCAAATCCCCGGCTGTGTCCCTGGTTTGTTTGGATAGACCTTTTAAGTATTAATTCGTTGATTAAGTGGCACGACCGCGGCTTATATACGCGACGCGGTCGTGCCACTTTTTGATTAATCCGCGCCAGGGAATTCATACTCGAAAGGACCAATCGACATCCTAGGGACCAAGGTGGGAATTTGGGGTTTCGGGTGGGGGGAAAATCCTTGAAAAAACTGGCCATTGAAGGTCTAAATCCTCGAAAAAGACGATATTTTCCCCACGCGTGCCATCCGTGCGACTTTAAAAATTCGGAAAAGCGCCTTTTTGGACGATTTTCGATGCCATCCGTGCGACTTTAAAAATTCGGAAAAGCGCCTTTTTGGACGATTTTCGATGCCATCCGTGCGACTTTAAAAATTCGGAAAAGCGCCTTTTTGGACGATTTTCGATTCCAAGCGTGCCATCCGTGCGACTTTAAGAATACGTTTTCCCCGGCTTTCTTACCATCTGAAGCGTTCTCTCCGACGCTGAACAAGATATACCTTTATCGATATTTGATTTTAAAGGATCTCGATTTTATATATATATATATATATGAATATCTACATTTAACTATATATCTAAAGATGTTTATCAATCTTTATCGAAACAAACCCACCCACCCGTGGGCTTGTTTTTTTTTGTTTTTTATTAGTTTTTTTGGATTTTCTATAAGTTTTCTCTAAATCAATTCTAGCGATAATTATATCGTTAATGATTATGTTTTTGGATTATAAGTAAGAATTTGGGATAAGGTTAAATATAAATAAGGAAGTTAATGATTAAATAAATTATAGGGCGATCATTTCAGTAACTCTGCCAAAAAATCGTCCGCCTCGTCTAACATGGAGTCCAGCTCCAAGGTTTCTTCGTCCTCGAACTCCAGGACGAAGTTGGCGAGGCATGGGCGGGGCGGGATTGGAGGTGGGGAAGCCTCTCTTTCCGGCTCGGTGGACGCCGGTGTTGGTGGTGGCGGCATGAGGCGCGCGTCCGTCGCTGGGTCCGGCCAAAAACTACACCCCGGTTGAGGGTAGTTTGTGGCACCTCAAGGGCCCACGTTTGGAAGTTTGATCCGGGGATCCTATTGCCGTGCCTAAACATAACCCCGTAACGCTGCCGAGCGTAGGATGATGGCTTTACAGCCCTTCTTTGCGCCAATCGTTGGCAAGTGTGCAGGTAGATGGCGTTTTCAAAAGAAAAATACACCACGGCGCACTCCCGCCCATCGGCCAATAGCTCCTCCTGGGCCGCGTACCAATTGGCGCTCGCGCGAAGATTAGCTAAAAACGCCGTTAAGTGTCGGCGGCTAATGCGGGTTTCTAAACTCCGATATCGGTGTCGAGAGGGCTTTATTGTTTAGTTGTAACTAAAAAATATTCCGAAAGAATTGATATATCTCAGACAATAAACTGAGTTAAAACTCCAAGACAATTTCTTGTTCAAAGTTTTGGGGGTACCTCGATTTTTGACTCCGCGAGGCAAAAAGTCGATGACTAGGCAAAAATCGAGTGGCGGGGACGGCGGAGGAGGAGGGGGTGGATGAGGCGAATGGACGAACGAAGCTCTCCCGGTTGGACGTTGAGGACAGACATGACGCGTGATATGGCTAGAGTTGAATTCGGAAATTATTCTTTTTGGTGGCCTGGGTTAATAAGGTTCCTTGGTTTGGCGTCAAAGATAGTTCTTAGTCTTCGGCAAAATAGCAAAGCTAAACTTAATATCTTAAGACGGTTTTCGAGTTTACTCGTTAGCTGTTTTGCGAGACCCTTAACGAGCTACTTATCGAGCGCTTGAAAGTCTCCCGTAAAATTAGATTTCTCGATCAATTTTCCCCGAGACGACTAAGAAGCTAATTCGCGAGACCCTTAACGAGCTATTTCTCGAGCGCTTCAAAGTCTTCCGTAAAAATTAGATTTCTCAAGCAATTTTCCCCGAGACGACTAAGAAGCTAATTCGCGAGACGTTTTACGAGCTATTTCTCGAGCGCTTTAAAGTCTCCCGTAAAAATTAGATTTCTCGAGCAATTTTCCCCGAGACGACTAAGAAGCTAATTCGCGAGACCCTTAACGAGCTAATTCTCGAGCGCTTGAAAGTCTCCCGTAAAAATTAGATTTCTCGAGCAATTTACCCGAGACGACTAAGACGCTAATTCGCGAGACGTTTTACGAGCTATTTCCCGAGCGCTTGAAAGTCTCCCGTAAAAATTAGATTTCTCGAGCAATTTTCCACGAGACGACTAAGAAGCTAATTCGCGAGACGTTTTACGAGCTATTTCATAATGCCAACGGAACGCGATCCGCGCGAGCTGCCTCGTGATTGGCCTATTACATTTATATTTCCAAGTTCTATCTAGTGGTGGCGCTTCGATCAATTTTTCGGAGGTATATAAACAGGAGCGGAGATGAGGAAACGATACAGTTTAATTTTTGGTAGGTCTTCGATCAGTCGTCCTTAACCGATCCTGTTCAGCGATGGTTCGAGCTCGGAATTTCGAGGGAGTGGTAAAGACTGAGGAGGCGGTTGATCTTTTCCGGAAGTTGGAGGAAGAAGTAAAAGGCGTTAATTTTTATTTGGCCCAAGAAGAAGAAGTCGATGGTGAAAGAGTATTCCGCGTAGTCTTTGGTCTCGAAACGCTAAAGAGCTTAAAAAACTTGGTCAAGTTGTTCGGATTGGAACTTAAAATCCCGGAATTAAATTCCATCGTGATTCGAGAGTTACAAGACGGCGTCGGAAGAGTTCCCGGAACCTTCCTAAAGGAATGAGGCCAGAGCGGCAAACGGGACCCGAAACCGAACTGGCGCGATCATTTAGATATAATCGTCCAAAAGAAAAAAATCACCGTCCCGGAGGCCATGAGGTTCTTGGAGCGCCATAACCTAGAGGGCTACCTCAAAAATCGAGCCGTGGCTCGACGATATCTAACCGCGAGGTTCGATCCGCCAGCCCCAATAAAACGTTTCCAGCCGAGAGACTTTTTGGTGAAACCGATGAACCGGAAAAGTCTCGAAACCTTGACGCAGGTGGTGGTGGGGCCCACCGGTTACGGGAAATCTTATTACGTCGAATCTCACTTCGAGAACCCGCTCGTTGTTTCGCACAAGGAAGATTTAAAGCGATTGCACGACGGGGTATACGACGCGGTCATCTTTGACGATTTTGGCGTTTCCGCGTGGGACCCGGAACAACTACTCAGATTCCTCGGCCTTGACAAAGAAGCGACGCAAGACGTTAAATACGACAGCGTGTCGATCCCGGCGAGCATGCCTAGGGTGGTCAATTGTAATAATCTATCTTGCTTTTGGCCGCCAAAAATCGAAGAATTCCATCGTCAAGCTTGCCTTCGACGTATCGTAATTAGGGAAGTTAAAAAGCCGCTATTCGAGAAGCCGGCTAACTCGTACCTGCCGTACGAAGATCCGAAGGTCATCCATCCGGAGTTCCATAGCTGGTCAGAGGAGGAAGGTGAATAACAACCGGAAGTTACTTCGACATTTGTGGAAAACGTGGTATCAGTTCTTGACCGCGGAACTTCGTGTCCCGTTTCGTCGCCATCCACCGAGGTTCCTCTTTCGTCGGAAGACGGAGGTAATCTCCCGAAAGACCCGGTACGGTTTTTGGACTTTTCGGATTTGGAAATGCCGCGAGATAACCCCGAAGCCAACATGACATCTTCCGTCGACTTGGCATCTACGACCGAAACCGAGGATCCTCGTTTGTCGGAAGACGGACTTAATCACCCGAACGACGCGGTACGGTTTTTGGACTTTTCGGATTTGGAAATGCCGCGAAACAACCCCGAAGCCGCCAAGACATCTTCCGTCAATTTGGGTTCGGACGATTTTTCTTGGTTAGATAACCTGATTGCTAATAAGAGGCGCCCCGAATCGGACGATTTCAACAATCCCGAAGAGAAGGGAAAGAAAGGGACTGACTAATCTACCGAACAAAATCTAGACACTTTTACTTTTTTTATTCATTCAATTTTTTGATAACTTTAAAATTTAAATATTAATGGTTTTTTTGTATCGTAATAAACATTGTCAATTTTTGTTAATAAAATTTATATCGTATAAAATATTGTCATTTTAGTAGTTTTGTATTTAACTTTCTTCATTTTTGTGCGGTCATTTCTTAACATTTCGTTTTTTATAATATCATAAACGATTAGTTTTATTAACAGTGGTCTTTTTTAATTCCAACGGACGTTTGATTTGATGGTGAGTGTTTAGGATCTTTCCCAACTGGGCGAATCTTAACGATTTTCAGCCCTTCATTCTTTAAACATTCCCATAAAGTTTAAAAGCTCTCTCTGGGTCACCCGAAAATAGAATAGTATAAAGAAATAACGCGTATACATCGAACCTTATTCTTCGATCGCCTAAAAGGATTCTCGTGAAAATACGGTTTATCGTGCATTTGATCGTTAGCTTTTAGTTGAGCGTCTTAAAAACTTGAAGTAGCTTAAGTGTTTGTTAAGTACTTCGCTGCAAACAAAAACTAACGTAAAATAAAGAATATCGAAACGTACGTCGCGCGGGTCTTTTTGAGGAAAAGGAACTCGTTCTCTCTCTCGTTCCGAAGTAACGCTGGAGGAACGCGTTCCCATCTTCTTTCCGAAGTAACGCTGGAGGAACGCTTTCCCTTCTTCGTTCTGAAGACACGCTGGAGGCACGCGTTCCCTTCTTCGTTCCGAAGACACGCTGGAGGCACGTGTTCGCTCTCTTTCCGAAGGCACGCGTTCTCTCTCTCGTTCCGAAGGCACGCGAGATGAACGCGTTCTCTCTCTCTCGTTCCGAAGTCACGCGGAAGGAACGCGTTCCCTTCTCTCGTTCCACTCATACCTTTCAATCCTTTTTGTTTTTGGAATCAATCGAAAATAAGACGTGGAAACTATACCAGTCGCGTGATATGGCTAGAGTGCAATTCAAAATTATTCGCTCGGGCGGCCTGGATAAAAAAGCGCCGTGTTTTGGCGTTACCGGGGGAAAAAATAACTATCGCCTGGACTCGTAACGTTCGCCGGAGCGCTTTGTTTAATTTGTTTGGTTTTATTCAAATCGGTCGAAGCGATTGAAAGTCCTACTGCGTAAAAGAGTTTATCGCGCGGGAGTTCCAGAGCTATTTCTCGAGCGATTCAAGATTCCGCCGCTCAAAACCGTTTCTCGAGCGTTCGTTCGTAAGCAATTTCTCGAGCGGGTAAGAGATATATCCAGTTTCTTCGATATATTGGGTTTTTCTTCGAAGTAACGAAATCCGAACGCGTAATATGTTTATTTCAATCTCGGCGTATACTCTTTCCTCCCCTTCTCGTTTCGCCGTCAGCGCGAACGTCCGGGAGAGCGTGTCGAGCGCGGACGTCGGGGATGCGGTTGTTCCCCAATCCGCCGGACTGGCTATTTAAGGCAGAGCCTTATGGTAAAACGGATCATTCCGAAAACTTCCTCTATCGACATCTCTAAAGCCTTCAGGTGTTCTACGACTTCGCAAGTCGAAAAATATCGACGGTTTATGGCCGAAAGTATGTGGACTGGGTCCGATACGCTTCTCGGTGATCCGAGGTTTAATTATTCGAGTATGTTCCGGGAACGTGTCCAAAACAAAAATACTTTGGATCTGAAGATGCCTGTTTGGACCAAGATAGATGGTAAGTTTAGACGTCTTTCTCTCTTTTTTTAAACTTTTTGAAACTAATAACGTTTTTGTGGCGCAATAAAAACCTCATTTTGGAAAAACATTGTTATTCATATTCGTCTCTCTCTCTTTCTCTTCTCGAAACTTTACCCGCGCTTGTACTCACGAGACGTTTAACACCTTAAATGGCTTGTTCCTTGGATATCTAGTCCCTTAATTGGGCTAATTACCTCTAGTATTTCCCCGCACCCTAAAATCCCAACTTTCCACCTTGGTCCCGAAAGTATCATTGATAGTCCCTTTTGGTTTTAATTCAATCGAATATTGATGGTTTCTTCTTGGACATGGTGTGAGCCGAGAGTATGTATGATTGCGGATATACAGTCTGTTAAAAAAGTTTTTGCCCGTGGAATTTATTTTGGTTTTTCTAATTTTATAAAAATTCCGAAAGTGCACGTGTTAAAAATAGGCCAAAAATAGGCAAAAACACTTTTTAATGGGGCCCAAGTTTGAAAAGATACGGCAATGGGACCAGCACCATTCGAAAAATGACTTGCCCAGGAACAAAACCACATTTTACACACGTTACTTCCTTTAAAAATAAAATTGGAAAAACCAAAATAGATCCCACAGGCAAAAACCTTTTTAACAGACTGTACCTTCGTTGGCACCCACAGACAATGTTTTACAATCATGTGAAAAATCAGTCAAAATTATTACAATTAGTAATAGTAGACGAATTTTAGGAGCATTGAAAAATTTTACGTCATTGGGAACATAGGCAATGACTCCGCCAAAACAAATTCCGTGTTAGCTATTTCGTGTTAGCGTTTCGCAAAATCTTTCATCAAGTTTATGTTATAGTTTCCACCAAATATAATTTCGTGTAAGCTATTTTCGTGTAAGCGTCTCGCGAAACCCTAATTACTTTCGTGCTAGAAACGGCAAAAAAGGGCCTAGCCTAACAGTGGATTGAGGTCAACATACGAATAATTAACTTAAAATACCATTAAAAAAGGGAGAAAACTGAGAAAACAATTGTTTATTTTCATTTTATAATCGAAATTACATGATATATTAATTTTCGGTTGATCAAAGTTTTAATCTTTGAAATCTATTTTATCGTTAACTTTAATATTTATATCAAAATTTTAAAAAATGTTATACAAATACAATGAAGTAGCACATCTTAGATTAGGTAAATATTTCAATTAAAAACTAGATTACTAGGCACACCTAAAAATTTAAAAAAACACTCCTACTGAAAGGCTCAACAGATAAAAGGCAAGAAACTGGGCCAATTGGGAAAATAAAATGAGATTTGGACCTATTTACCTCGGCGTCAATTACCAAAGCCAAAGTTTGAATTATTGTTGTAAGTTGGTAAGGGTATAGGTGTGAAGTTACTATTCTGCGAAAAAACGCGAGTCCGTTTCCAGCGCTAAAAAGAAAGTTTTCCATATTAAAAAAGTACTAGCAAAAGCCGCTGATGAAATAACCTGTATTCGAGGAAATTTAGTTATTAAGATATGTGTTGATTATACATTAATTTCCGAATCTATCGTATAATTATCGTAAACTACTGCAATGCATTTGCAAATTATAAATAACGTATATTTACATAACGAAAATCTTGCTTCAACGTTTGAAACATTATCAAGCAACTCATAAACCAGATTTAAATTGATACCAATATCAAAGCCTTTGTTTTCAAATAGTTCCAGATAATTGAAACTTGGCTCGTATATAAAATAATCATTATGCCGAAGTGGTACAGCGTGGGTGAAATCTCGGAACAACTCCTTCTGCGTTGAGTTTGCAAGTTCTCTCTCCACTTGTTTAAGGGGTTTCCCCCGAATTCTTCGGTTTCCTCTGCCATAAAAACTTGTTGAGGTTAACGGTAATAGTTAGTGTAGGGAGCTGTTGGCTCGATCTCGTGGCATGCAGGGCTTGCCACCACCCTCTTACGCATTGTAACCCGGCCACCTGAATTAAGGGCTTCAGAAGTCGCATGATGATTTAGGCCTAAGGTGGTGCCAGGGGTATTAGCCTAGCTGATTATTATTATTATTATTATTGCAGAGTAGGGGAAAATTAACATTAGATTCAAAAGAAAAATATCCAACAATAGCTCCTATGTCTTTACAGAGCTTGTATCCGTAACCTTTGGCAAACCTGGTTCATACGCTGCTTCCGTATAATATGAATGATACTGCCGCTTCCCCAGCTTCGCAGCTTACTATTTCACCTAAAGGAACCAACCTTACTAATATTTTCCCACTAGTAATAAAGTAGGGTGTTTTACTACTCACTTGTAGTGATGTTAAAGAAATTTAAGTTACTTTCTGGGTTTTGTAAAGCGTCTTCGAGTCTTTCTAAATGTTGAGTAACTAATTTTATAAAAGTTTCAAAGACAGCGAAACATCTTGCATGAAGTGCTTCGATGCTTATTGCGCACAGTGTTTCTTTGGAAATGAGTCCGTTATCCTTAATTACAGATTCACACATTTCGGCTACTACGGAAGGCTTTACGAAACTAAAGCAGGAACAAATCGCTTCTAGTCTAGCCGTTCTTGTTTTAGTAATATTGAAATTGTCTAAAATTCTGTTTAAAAGATCCAGTTCTTTTTTTTCTCTATCGCAATCACGTAAGATGCTGCTACGGGTTTTCTGAGTGCTTTTTCGTAGTGACATGGTCGCCGCTTTTAGAAACAAGTTTGAGGCAGAAGTTATTTTGTAAGGTTGTTGCTTATTATCGTGACAATGTTTATGTGGGCTGACGCAGAATTTGTATTCATTCACTACAAAAGAATCTTCGTCCGTCATTTGGTGATTTTTAAAATAATAGTTTCCAAAATTTGGAATGGCATTGGGATAGTATTCAGAATCTGGTCGTCCAAAAATTTCAACCAAAGTATCTCTTCGCCATAAAAGGTAATTAACTTCATTTTGTGAATCAAACGCGATGTGATAGATGATTTCGATTACATAATTTTGATTAATATCCCAAGAGTGATGGTTAAAATATTCAATAGGACAGCTTTGACCTCCCGAACAGGATAAAAAAAGCAAAATTTAAATCTTCCCTCGGAGCGAGTCTAGCGATTTCCAAAGATAGGGTTTCTCGAAATAAATTTCCAAGCACGTGATAGTCCGGCAAACAAATTTGAAAAATACTTTTTTTACCGGAGTTTAAAAAACTTTGAACTTTCTCATTCAGTTTATTCGATGTTTCACTGTCGCTTATACGACGAAGCGCTTTTTCCAGTGACGAGTTTACTAGAGCGATAAGTACTGCAAAAAGGAAATTCGTTCTCGTTTGTGTAAAAAACAATGTGAACTACCGTATCGTACACTTCAAAAAATCTAATTGCGTATACGTATTCAAAATCGCGAAAAGTTCTGGACGATCTCACCATACTATTAACTCTTTTTTATCGACTAAAAGAGGGAATTTTATGGTTGGATTTTTTAACGAGTTCCACACATTCCAAGAACTAGCAATCAAAAAGAAGCCATCTAATTTCACTTTAGGTATAATTTGATTACAGGAATGAAGATAATTTTCCATCTTAAAAAGGATTTTAGCGTGAAGCAATTTTCTATAATCTTAACTATATGTCGATTATTAACCTAATTGTTCCGAGGTTTTAACAGAAAATGGTCAATTATACGTTCTGTGTGCCGTTAAATTAACCTTTCGCTGTTAAGAAAATTACTTGCAACGCTCGTATATTCCTAAATTGGGTTTTATATTGTATCAGAACATTTTACAACATTTTAAAGAATTTACCTTACGTATTGGAGCTGCAATGACTTTTTAGCAACATATTTTGTAAAGTTTTAGCCACAAAATTAGACCAGCTATGTATTTCTAATAGCAATTCCGAAGGTAAAAAATTTAAAATTCCTTCCATTGAAAATCATTTGATAAAACATGTGCTTTAAAATGGGAATGACCTCCATGGTTGGTGTCCCACGTTCAAATGGCAATTAAATACAGAAAGATATCGTTATATTCTAGTAAATTGGTTTTGTCGTTGCTGCGGAAAACAAAGGCGGGTGACCGTTTATTACAGCCAATTTATTTTTCTCTCATGTATAAGTGGCGTAACGCTGAACCACAAATAAAATAAAAATTGTAACTTTCGTCCAAAATTTATGCGAATTAAAGAGTTGTTACTTGAAAATAATATTTTTGTAAGGAATCCACGTTACCACCAAACTAGCCTTACCTTTTTAAAATGTAAGTACAAAAGAGGTTTCCGTGTAAGCAATTTACAAAATCTTAATTCCTTAAATGGAGGATTTCAAAAATTCTGTATTAAAAGTAAAATTTCGAAATTTTATGCCCGATTTATTGTAAATCATTTACAAAATATTTAAAATGTCTTGTTCCCAACTTTATACTACTTCTCTACTAATATCGAAAAATACCAGCAACCACAAAAAACCGGGTTATACATATATGTTCGTGTATTAAGCCATTGGCTTTCGCCGATTGCTTACACGGAATTATCTTTTGCGGTACAAGTTCCCGGAAGCTGTAAAACTAACTTAATGAAGGCATTCGCGAAACGCTTACACCAACGTATATTTCTTCAGGCAGGTTTTATGAAATATGTAAGTAGACATTAAATAATACTCCTGGAAAGTCTGGTACAAACTGTCAGAAATGATTTCAATGTACGTAGATTCAGTATCGGCTAACTGAATTCAGCGCGTCAGCACTGCAACAAAGTGGGCTTTTTTAATAGCGATTGATACATGTAAACCTAGTTTTACCTGACGTTTGTAAATCGCGCTGTAGATAAATAATGTAGACCAACTAATGCAGCCAAACTTTGCATATCTACTGTAAGGGGATAGTTTTATTTACACGGTCTTTCTTTAACTAAGAAGCTTTATTACTTAAAAATACAAAAACGTAGTTTTTTAATTTTTAACAAAATGCTTATATCAGTGCCTCCAAGATATTGCTTAAAAAGCTAACATTTTGGTTACCCTCTTGAAAAAAAGTCACACGTAAGGTCTCGCTGTTGAGCTAGAACGCCATATTCATTGAAGATGCGTAAAATTTCTATGCCGTTGTTTTCCTTCAACTTGTCTAGTTGATCCGGCGTTGCTATCATGGCGCAGCGTTTTACGACTTTCTGAAAAAATAGGGTTAGTTCAAATTAACGGGAAAAAATTGGAAGTATATCGCAATCTATTAACCATTAAAAAGGCGTTTTTCTTCGTAAGGAGATTCGCAACTACGCTCAAGTTTTCAGAATCACCCTGCAGTTTGAGGGATGTCATTGACTTAATGACTTGAATTCCGTACTTCTCTCTTAATTCTTCGAAATATTCTTCTTTTTTTCCGGCCAAAAACGTAATCAAAGTGGACGAGAATAACAATTCTTCACTTGAATTTCTAACCTAAATGTACGATACATTTAATAACAATCTTTTTCGAAATTAACGTTACTATATAATAAACATAAATTAAAGGTAAAATTACTATATCAATTTGATGTTCTGGCAGGGTAGGATCGCTCAAAGCTTCGGAGTTTGGGTTCAAACCTTCTTCAACCTACAAGAAATAAGTAAAATTTATCGCATGTGAGTTTTCTTAAACGATTTTATGGTTACCAGTTTGATAATGTTTCTTTCAGCTTGGTCGTCCTTCGCGCCCGTTATTAAATAATCAGCTCTCTTCATAATTTTCCGTTGAAACTCAAAAATTTCTAAGGTAAAAATAATTAATAATGTTTTGCATTTCGTATCAAGTTAACGTTTTTTTCACCTTCGTCTAATGGAAATTCTGAGTCTTTAAAAATTTGCATCACTCATGAAAAAACCACGTTTGATATTTGTTTTCGTAAAGATACAGTGTATTTCTCCATATTGTTTACGTTTACTTCGTGACCAAGTGCTTTTAACCCATTTGGTTTCACAGTTACATCACATCTTCCGTATGGTCCATTAAGTTTAGCGAAAAAGTGAAACATAGAAGTTGGAAAATCTATTTCAAACACTTAACATTGCGTCAACTATAAAAATAAAATTTCGATTAATTGGAACCAATTTACTTACAAAAACTTTGAATACCCTACATATTTCGTAATGCGATCGATGGCTACTGGTATGGCTTCTGGGGTTACAGTGTAGAGGCGTAACTGTTGTTCATCAACCTGAATTAGTACTTTTATCTCGTTAGAAATTCGTTCGATTAGCGGTTTTGTATATTTTAAAAATAACTGTTTTAAATTTCTTGGTAATTCTGGAGGCAAGCTAATGCTTCGGATGTTATACGGCGCGTATTAGACGGTGAACCAAATGTTTTCAACCCTCTTTCGATTAGAACCACAGCATCTGATCCCGATTTCTGCGTTAAATTGTTTCGTACAAAAAATGCTCCCTTGCAGCTCATTCTCAAAACCAAGGCAGTTGTTACGCTTTCATCGGAAGAAGCTTCGTTCGAATTTTCCACAAATGTCAATCTGCAGGTTTATCAAAACGTCACCGATTGACGGTAATGTTAAAAACGTGATACTAATACCAATCTAAGGACGCGATGTAGTACATACCGAGTGGTTCTATCTTGATTTTTTTTAAATCCGATTCAGCATCCCTAAAAAGTTTAATTTAATTAAAGTTAGAGAAGCATCGAAATCTGGCCGATATCTTTTATATTACTGTCATAAATTTCTAGACTCAACATAAATTAAATAAAAAAAGCTTTTATCAAAGCAGTTGAAAGGTTGAATTAAGTGGGAGTAGTTGAGATCTATGAAGGCGCAGATATTGAAAATGTTTTAGGTTTAAAGAGTTTTGTTTTTGGAATTTTCAAAAACGAAATATATTTCAAAAATAATTTCCATCGATTTTCCACACCTTTTATATATTTTAAAACCCTTCCCTTAAATTTGAGCCTTGAAACTGTAACAGTCAACTGAGAAATTTTTAAATTGTAAAACAGTACGCGTGTTTAGTTCTGATTTTTTTTCTATTCTAATCGAAATATTTAAACCAATTTTAAAATCACACGCATTTAGCCATGGATAAATTAATAGGGCTGTATGACCAAAATCTAGAAAGAAAAAGACAAAAATACGAGGTAGGCTACATTGCTTCATAGTTGATACGGCACCATATTTTTCAAATTAAAAGCTTATTTCTGGGCTTCTGGCGTTGATTTTCAATCCGATAGACGTCTGCTACGTTGTTGTAACTAGCTCGTGCAGATTCATTTTGCTAATTAGTAGTCGTAATGCGTTATAACCTAATTAATTTAATTTTGTATGTTAAATTAAAAATGTTGTATGAATATAAAGAAATTAAACGGGTAAAAGATTTGGCAACGTTCTATGTTAGGTAGTTATCTTGATGAATTAAATTGATGTCATATATGTCATACTTATTTCTATCTATCATAGTCTGCATTTTTAAACTTTTCGTTTAAAGTAAAATCATGAATAGAGTAATATCGGCGTGACGTATGTCGACGTCACCAATGCTTTTTCCTATAGATAAAAAACTGTCCTCAAAATGGCGGCAATAGCCCAAAGCTACAGAGCGATACTACTCTTTTAATTAACCTCATTAATCCGTGGTAGAATTACACATAACAACACGGAGCTTTATACAGTTTTGGCATGCCTAATGGAAATTTGAAACTCCACACAAGTCGAGTAAGCGCTGGTGGTAAAAAAGAGACTTAAGAGTTACATTAAAACGCCATGTTTCTTTCAAGAAAGGCCTATTAGAATTTATTGTTATTGGAAGAAAAACAATGACTTATCTTTTCTAAGCCACAGGGCAAGACACACGGCTGTCTTTCCACTTGCAGGCTCTCTATAGGAAGAGAATGTCATCTGTTAATTGTGAAAATAGAAGCTATAGTTACATAAAAAATTTATCTGTTAACTTGAACACCGTCTTGATTAAAATTATTGCAAATCTCTTTTATTTATGACTTTTTCTAGTTCAGTTTCTGTTATATATGTATTTATACAGAGATTTCAGTGTCACGTGATACGACGTCACCCATACTTTTAGAGTGAAACTACTCTATATGTGTATATAGAAGTTAAATGCTGTCATTTTACACGTAATCCTTCACAATTAAAAATTTTATCAGTTTACTGTTACAGTTTCAAGGCTCAAATTTAAGGGAAGGGTTTTAAAATATATAAAAGGTGAGGAAAATCGATGGAACTATTTTAGAAATATATTTCGCTTTTGAAAATTCCAAAAACAAAACTCTTTAAACCTAAAACATTTTCAATATCTGCGCCTTCATAGATCTCAACTACTCCCCCTTCATTCAAACTTTCAACTGCTTTGATAAAAGCATTTTTTATTTAATAGCTGTCCCTTTGCTCTGCCTCACAGGTCATATTTTGCCTAAAACTAATGTTTGTAAAAGAAAGCCATAAGTTGGAAAATAAAAAGTTTAATTTATAAAAATATTTTAAATAAAACAGATCAGTACTTTGCTTTAGGATATTTTACTATATTATTGGATGTAATTAACGGTATTTAAAATAGTTTTAAATATGCTATACTAAACAATGTATAATTGTTTTATGTCAAATTGACTTCTAAAAAGAAATGTACGATAATTTTCCAGGAAAATCGATATTTTTTTGGCCTAGATACGATAATTTCAGATCTGGCAACGCTGTTTTTAAACCCACATTGTCTACTCAGCAAACACAAAATCGTCCTTTGGACATCCGATTGACGTCACACTCGGATCTTTCCTTCGTCCGTAGGACGCCCCAAAATCCGCGGTTGACGTCGGTCGGCAGCATAGAAATGTCATAGGTAACTAGAATGGTGCTGCCTGCGGCCGAGCTTGTCGCCAGTTCGTTTTGAACCTTCAGCCAATAAGAGGCCGTAGAGTGCTTCCGCCAAGGAGGATAATAATCCTCTTTGGTTCCGCTACTATCGCGGGAGAAAGGTGACGTCATTCTCTCTGGTGACATAAAATTCTTGGCAGAACCACTCTTTGAGCTCTGATTGTCTGAGATCTGACTATCGTCTGCCACGGCGTTTGGTCCACTTGCCAGTTACACGGCAGCATCCTAGTTACCTATGAGATTTCTAAGGTCGGCAGTGATGGTTAGTCGAGGGAAATTTCCCAGATCTAGGGAAATTTTTACCCCTAAAAATCCAAAAAGGGAAAAGGGAAATCAGGCTAAAAATTTGCGAAATCTAAGGAAATTCCACTTAGGGTGATTTTAAAGTGAAGTAACTATTCTAAATAATCACAATATTTAAAATAATTGATTTAACTTTATGAAAATTAAGAGAGTAACTTTAGCAAGAAAGCTTATGTTTTCTATTAACCTGGCACCCCTGCAATTTTGCTTTCCACTTTTTCGTTTTATTATCGAGGACTCGTCTGCTCCTCGGAATGGTGACTGTGGTCGCGTGCAGTGTGATAAATTATATAAACAATTATAATTAATCTAATAATTTCTAGTATCTAGTCATCTAACTCTGTTGATTAAACTAATGGGGAAAAGTAAAAAAAATCGTTATTTCGTGTAATAACGTACTGTTTTTCAGCTTATTATTCTATTATATATAAAGCAATGAAATGTATTAAGTTAAATAGAAAATTATAAATATATAAATTATAGTTTAATATTGGTTACCTAGAAGGCGCTATGTATTAAATATCACTTTCTGAAAGCTAACAATGAAACTTGGGAAAATTTTGGTCAAAAAGGGAAGTTTTAAGTTCCTGTGGGGTAAATTTCAATTTTGGCGACTTGACATCACAGTCGGTCGGACGTTAACATTTCCACGGCCAACAGATCTAATTTGGCCTTGATATTACAGACCGGACAGACATGGAACTAATCAAAGCTAGGGACGGTTTGCAGCCGTATATTTTACTATATCTCTCGTGAAAAACTTTCGTTGAAAAACCACCCCCGGTTTTTCCCCGGCTAGAAATTTGGTGATTCAATTCGGAAACGACTTAGTTCTTAACGCCATCTATCGTTCGGTTTTTAAACTAATATACGGAATTTTACCCGCCAAAATAGTCAATTGACATAATGTCTGCTAAGTTTATAAATACTAATAAATGAATTAAAATTTCTGACAATGCAAAAAAGTTATTAAAAAAAACTTTTATAATATATTAAATATAAATATAAAATATTAATTATACATACGAAAGGGTTTATCCCAAGTTCGCAACTGTACATTCTTAAGCCTTAACCCATAGAAATCGGATAACAAACTAGAACGATTTTCGAAATTTTGTCGCGGGTTCTTATTAGAACTTTTAAAAAACCCTGCCTTTGGCCCATGCTATCCGTTTGGCTGGCAACGAAAGTTACGCCGTTGGTGCCAAACTGGTGAACTAACACTCTATTTCGCCTAAAATTAAATGGCCGACTTTAGCTCGACGCTAACGCGGTTTTTTTTTAAATCTTTTAAGTAACTTATGTTTAATTAAAGTTGAAGAATGGCTCAAAACTGCGTAATAAAATCGTGTAAGAGTACATACTCAAAAGAAAACATATCTTTTCACAGGTTAGTGTTAGAAATAGTTTTCTTTTTACCATAATTTCCAATCGCTAAGAACGCACTAGAAAACGCGTTTCTTTCAAATCATAGAAAGATAGTTTTTTAAATAAAAAATGGAGAATGGTTCAAAATTCCGTAATTAAATATTTAAGGAGTAATTACTCAAACAAAAACATATCTTTTCACAGGTTACTGTTAGAAATAGTTGTTTTCGAGCAATGGTTATGGGGAAAACCGGTGCACAGTAATGGTTTATCGCGAATATCTACGTTAGTATTGTATGTACGGCGTTACACCCAAGTATGAACATTTTGCGCCTTCGTTGACTTAAAGTGCATCCGCCGTTCTTCATGTAACCGGGTTTTAAATTTACCACCCAGCTAACTCTTGTTAGTTTTGCAATAAATCACTTGAAAATGAAGCTATTCGCCACCGAAAACTACAGCTGCGCCACCTAGTCACACTGCCTAGAACTATATTTGGGTGACACGGGTAATGGCGTTATGCGAAAATGCGCGTTTTATAACATCAATTAAAACATTTTACTAACGATTTTAGCATATTTTTTAAAACGTGTTCGAATGTTTTGTATTAACAAAGGTGTATATACGACATTTATTTATTAATTTTGAACTGTCAATAGGTATTGAATTCGTAAATATAAGTATAAATATTCGAGTTTAATAACACTATGAGTAGGCCTTGGAGAATTCATACACGGGATCAGTTTGAAAGTTTTAAAGGTATGTAGGAAATTTACTATTATCTTCACATTAGAACAAGCCCAGATTGTTCTAATTTCATAGACTAGTAGCTTCATCATTTTGTATAATGTATAATGTATTTTAAATAATTTTATTTGGTATATTAGTGAATCGCTCTATGCTTGAAATTTTTAAGTATATTGGATCCATAGAAAAAGGTGTGCGGATGCTTAAAACAAAAGTTAAAATTTGAAGTTGGTGATGGAAAACACAGCATTGAAAGTGTCCATTGTTCATGCAATAGTGGGTAAATATATTTTTTTAATAAAACAAAATTCTTTAATGTAACCTGTTTTACTTATTATTCTAGAAATTCAGGCTTTGGCAAACATGCAGTAAATTGCTGGTCTATTTTATATATAAAGATACTGAGAGCTATCCCAACTTTCTGACTTTAGAAGTGGGGTAAAATTAAGGGAAATAACTAACTGTGCCTTCGGTATTGTACGGTAATAAAATGGTTAGAGTTGCGAGGGTTAAATTTGGCTGGCTCAAAAAGGTTTATGTACTCTTATTTGGTCACTTAGTTAGTCTCAAAAATTTATTTCTAGCTTTTAGTCGGGATGAAATATTTGTGGAGAGAACATTTGTAGCGAAGATAATATCAATTGAAGAGGCAGTGGCACAAAATAACTAAGTTGGAAAGGAAGGAATCTACTGGCTAACGACTGTAGAGGCCACAATTTTTTTTGTCTATTCTCTCAAGGGCTATTTTTAATTGATATTAAGAGAGACTGACAATATTTGAAGAAAAACGTTGTTCAAATATATAATTTTTATTTTAGATTTTAGTTAAAGAAAAGTTATAATTAAATTTACACTTCTAGTCAAGGAAAGTTGTTAAATTAGTTCCTATATAAATTTTGGCCTATTAGTATTTTTGTTATGAATTTTCTACTCAAAGCCATGTTAACTAAAAAGGCAAAAACCTATGTATTATAGAATTAATTCAAAGTTAAAAGCAATTAAATTCATTGAAGAAACCACTTAATTAGAAATTACAATAGAAGTGAATAAAATGTTAAGATATGCAAATAAGTATTAAAAATAAAAACCATTTGAATTTACAGTATTATTTTTAATCATATTGGGATCTGCGGCAATAGCTCGAAATGTTATTAATCAACTCGAAAACTCATACCGAACCATCAGGGTGGCAAAGATAGGAAAATTGGGGTCCAATACAAAATAGAAAAATATGCCCTTTTAACGCATAATTTTGTGGGCCTCAATGTAATATTTTCCAGCGATAATGACAATCGAACGGCTTGACCTAAAATTAATTTAATTCATTAGCATTTCCTTATTTTGCAGTATATAATAAAACAGATCACCTTTAAAACGATTCACAAAACGTAGGGTCCTCTCTTTTTATTTAGTTACATTGGATTTGTAATAAGTCTACATGGTAAATTATTGCTTGGAATGGCACTGCATTTCATGCGTCTCTTGAATTCTCTTCATCTAAATGACAGTTATTATGATATATATTTAATAATATTAACTTTAAAATCAGTAAGAACAAGTAAAATTTGTGTCTCATCGTTTCTTTCTAAAAAGTCTTTATCTTTAAAATGGGCGCTGCAAATCTGTGCCCACTAACTAGGCATCTTCTCTGATTTTATATTAGTTAACCACACATAAAAAGATTTTTGCATTTCGGAAAATTGTGAAACGATAACTCGAACGTTCGTTTCTCACCATTTACTCGAATTGTAATATTTTTAAAGGCAGTATTACTACAAAAAGGCAATTTATGCCACCTCTGCGCCTACAATCCACCATATTAATCGTTTGTTTTGATCAACAAAGTACGCAGACAAACCAAGCTGCAGGGGTAGCGACTGTGGCGCCGCCTATACCCGTTTCGCTAGCGAATTGTGAAGGTTGTGTGAGACAAAATGATGGGAAAGTCGGAATAATGGGTCACTTCAATTTAAGTTCATATTGACTGCCGTAAGGAATAAATCCAAAAGACCAGTATCAATGCTTTGAAAAGATAACACGACACCGATGAGACTGTTCGACATATGTAGAACGCGAGCGAATCAACCTACAAATTTTCCCGTTTATATGAACTTAAATGTAATATAAAATCGTCTTAAGAACCGTTTATTGCTTTATAACATTCAAAAATAATATTAAAATTATTAACATTAATAATATAATAAGTTTGCATTGTCAACGCGCGTATTTTGAAACGGAAAAACCTGACTACTATTGTTCAATCTTGGATTAATAATATGATATTTTTAATACGAAACAAATATCGAAATACGTGGAATTTTTGGCGTTAAATAAGCTTAGAACGTATTTCGTTATTTGTTTCTTATTACAAGGAGCGTTCGCCATCATTTAACCAAGATTTAACGATAGTAATCGGGTTTTTCCGTTTCAAAATACGCAGTAGATTAAACCGAGGCTTAAGACTGGGCAAGATTCCGCGCCTTAAAATTTTCGTCTTTTTTAAAGATACATTCTGAACGAACCAATGGATGAAATGTTATGAAACTAGCTTTTAAATAAACCTTGAAACTTATTTCAAGTCGTATTTATAATTCACCGATGGCAAAATTCGTGAATTAATATCGTTCCGAAAAACAACCTACTTTCTAAAATCTCATTTTTCTTTCTAATACGCGCGTTGACAACACAAACTTTACCTGGACGAACAGATGCTCGGTTATCTACATGGTGCGGGAAAAATATTATTTTTGAATGTTATAAAGCGATAAACGATTTTTCAAGACGATTTTATATTACATTTAAGTTCACATAAACGGGAAAAATTGTCAGTGGAATATTTCTTATATCATTTGGTAGGTTAATTAGCGTTTAATTATCGCCAACTTTACATTAATTTCAATGGGGTGGGGGGAAACTTCTAACCAAGTTACGCGCGAGCGCGCCTCTTTAGGCAGCGCAGATGGCGTTACTGTCGTTTAAGCCAAGAATCTAATCGGTACCTTAATTGTCAGCCATTCGATTAAGCGTTCTTGTTTGTTATCCGATTTCTATGCCTTAACCAAATTATCTAATTCTAGCAGGCAACAATTTGCTTTTCCCTCTGAGCAAAGATAATTTAAACTCGTACCCTAGATTCGAATACTGAGAGCTTTCCCATTGACGGTTTTGTTACGAAGCGTTTACCCTTTTCCGGCACGTGACCTCAGAAAAATCGGCCTCCATCGGTTCCGGCACGGCCATCTTCGATCACGCGCTGCTATATAGCGCGGCAGCGCGTGATCGAAGTTGGCCGTGGTTGCGGTAAGGCGCAAACCATGGAGCGAATTTTTTCTGAGTTCCGGCGGGAAGTGGGTAAACGCTATCAGCAACGCGAGAGAGAGTGATTTCGAATCTAGGGTACGAGTTTAAATTATCTTTGCTCTGAGTGACGTCCCTCCCCCTAAAAAATTTAATAACCTTTCCGGCGTTCTGCGAAGATACGCTAGGCAGCGTTGTCAATGAACTTTTTCAGATTTTGCTGCCTGCATACCGTCCCTAGCGTTGATTAGTTCCATGGTACAGACGCCCAAATGGCCGGTTTGTCTAGAGCCTATGGACATCCCTGGCCTCTAGGACGATCCTTGGGATGTCAGCTGGATTTTTAATAGTTCATCTGGGGTTTTATTTTGGATTAATTTTGCGCCTGCAACGACGTCTTAGGGTTAGCTAGTTTTAGATATAAAATACACGCAGCCGTTAAGTTCAAACATTTATTTTCTTATTAAAAAACTCTCTTTTACAAGTTCGCGAGCTTACGCCTGCTATTCGCGCGCTATTTCTAAAATCGCGTGCCCGATTTAAAACGTTTAAAGATACAACCCCCGAAACATTACACTCCTCCCTTAACCAAAGAAAATTTTGAGTAAAAACATGTAATATATAGATATAGATCTCCGTAAGTTTATTTCTGAACGTAGAGTTTTCTCGGGTTCTTTCCCCGTTGGTTTGGTGGTGCTGTGTGAGATCGAGTGACTATTTTCGCCGGTTTGTTTGGTCCTATGTGGAATTGTTTCGTTGACATTGAGTTTGGGTGTACACTTGGTGTGCGAGTGTTTATGATTGGATGATTGGTGGAGTTTGCAATTGTAATTGAGGTATAGGGATATGTCTCATTGGAGGAGATTTGAAGTCATTGTCGTATTTGTTTTCGTAGATATCGTGGTTGTGAGGGTTTGGCGTTTGGATTCTAACTAATTTTACCATAGAACAATTTCTGCGTAGGAGGTTGCCTTTTTGGTTGCGGATAGTAATTTCAGCACCTTTTATGTTGACTACTTCCCATGGGTTCGGGTCGAAGATGGGATCAAATTTATTTCTTTGGATTAATTTTGGAAGAACTTGATCTCTAATTTTAATGTTGTGAAACCGGGCATGGTGCCTGACGTCGGATTGTTCTTTCATTACGGCTTTCTTGTTGTTATCTCTCTCCCTTACTTCTTCGTCGTACGGCGACGGTGATGGAATGGTGGGCAGACGTGTTGTTATGTGGCGATTAAAAAACAAAAATGCTGGGGTTTTTCCAGTAGAGGGGTGTGCAGTCGCGCGAAAATTGAGGAGATATTTTGGTAGAGTTGTTTTCCAAGTATTTCCTTCCAAAATTGCCGTTCGGATTGTTTTTGCCAAGATTGGCATTTGACGTTCGATCAGTCCATTAGCTTGGGGCCATCTGGGCGTTATTCGTTGATGTATAAATCCATATTCCTTGGCGAAGGTTGAAAAATCTTTGGCATTAAAGGGTGCACCGTTGTCCGTTTTAATTTTGTTTGGTATTCCAAAAAGTGAAAAAATATTTTGGAGGGCCTGTATGGCGATAGAAGAATTTGTCGATGGCAAAATCGTTGTAATCGGATCACGGCTGTATTCGTCCGCGACTATTAGGATATTGTCCCCCGTAGGAGTTGGGCCGAAGTAATCCATGGCCACTGAGTGCCATGAGTAAATTGGTAAAGGCGTCATTTTTACCGGTTGGTATTGTAAATTTGGTGTATTAGACTGACAGGGGATACAAGTTTCAATTTTCTGTTTCACCTGCGCATTGATGTTTGGGAACCAGAGTTTATCTCGGAGTGTCTGCTTCGTTCGGACTATACCCGGGTGTCCTTCATGGGCGATGTCGACTGCTTTATTTTCGAGGGATGCTGGTAATACTATTTGATTTCCCTTCAAGAGTAGTCCGTCAACTTCAGTGATTTCATTCCGCAACTTTTTGTACGATTGCCAACGATTGAGTTCCTCTCCGGTGGGTCTATATGATGACCATTTTGCGTCATCTAAGATAGCTTCTCGTACGGTAGTTAGTAGTTTGTCTTTGTCGGTTTCTCTTTTTACTTCCTCAAGGGTTATGGCTTCGAGGAATGGTACTTGTAATGCCGCTAACTGAATCTCCTCATGTCAGTGTTGAAAATTGGGTGTCACGAAAGGTAGTCGACGGGGTTGAGTTTTCCGGGTTGGTAATGGACGTAAAAATCATATTGCTGTAACCTCAAGAGCCATCGTTGAATTCTGAGATATGTTAGCGATCGAGGGTTATTGAAAATGGTTACGAGTGGTTTCTGATCCGTTAGTACCACAAATTTAGAGCCCGAGATGAACAAGTGGTTCGCATCCGTAGACTATAGCTTAAGCTTCCCTCTCTATCTGGGAGTACTTCTTTTCAGTGGTGGTTAAAGTTCGGCTTGAAAATGATACGATGTTTTTTTGTCCCAACAGGTCCAGCTGGGAAAGCATAGCGGCCACTCCGAAAGGACTTGCATCTACGTGTATGGTTGTTAACTTGTTGGGACCAAAATAACAAAGGGTTGTTGGTGTTTTTAGGTGTTGTTTAATGGTTTGCATAGCGTTGTTGTGGTCGGCGGTCCAAATCCATTCGCTTTGTTTTTTGTAAGATTTCTGAGTGGCTCCGTGATGGTGGCGAAATTAGGTATAAACCGTGCGCAGTAATTTGCGAGACCTAGGAAACTACGAATTTCGTGTATTTTTTTTGGAGGGGTAAAGATTCCAAGGCTTCATTTTTTTTGGGTCTGATCGTACGCCTTCATTTGAAAATATATGTCCATAAAAAGTTAATGATAGTTTTTAAAATTCGCACTTTTCTTTGTTTAGAGTAATCTTTGCAGGACCATTACAACTTTATTATTGTGGTCAGTGATATCGGTACCTCCCAGGAGAATATCGTCACTAGTGTTGATGACATTTGGTATCCCACTGATAACATTTTCAATTGCCTTCTGAAATATTTCCGCGGCACTGTTTACACCAAAATTGAGCCGTTTGTAGCGAAAAAGACCCATGTGGGTGGTGAATGTCGTAATGCTGCGGGAAGTTTCTTCTAGTTCAAGTTGGTGATACCCTTTGTTGAGGTCAAGTCTGGTGAATATTTTCATTCCGTTCATGGCGTAAATAATGTCGTCAAACTTTGGCGATGTGTGTCGTTCGCGCAAAATCGCTCGATTTGGTTCCCGCATGTCAACGCATATGCGAATTTGCCCTTCTTTATTTGGCTTAGGAACGATTACTAACGGAGACAACCAAGTGGTTGGTCCAGTTGCTGGTTCTATGATGTCGTTGTGTAAAAGATATTCTAATTCAGATGTTACTTGTTGGCGTAGGTGAAATGGAATTCTTTGATGGTGTATTGCAATTGGTGGCACGAAGTTGTTTACGTGAATCTGAGCTTGAAAATTTCGTAATTTACCAATACCTTCGAAGAGACCAGAATATTTCTGGAGTACATAATCAATATTGTTGTTCGTGACGGTGTTAATTGTGGACGCTTTTGGTAGTATATTAAGTTTTTCCCAAGTAGGAGCCCCAATAATATTATATGCCGACTTGCTTGGGTGGAGTACGTGAAAAACGTCATCAATAGAATGTTGGTTTGATAGAATTATTGTCTTAAACTGTCCAATTAACGGTAAAGGTTCCCAGGATGCATATGGAAATACTCTGACAGTAGAGACGTCGAGCTTAGGTGTGGGTAGCATTGTGGAGTTTGTCTTGTAATCCAAAATGTTGATACATGCTACGGTATCCTTTAGTGCGGGGATATCGAAACCTCCAATATTGAATATCGTCACCATTTTGTTTGGAATTGGTGGTGGTAAGCTACAAGTTGTTTTTGACATATGAGGTATAGTCTCCTTCTCTGATGATGTCAGCGTACAAATGTGAAAATCTTCTAGTTCCGATTGATTGTGATAGTTTGTGTCGTATTCTTCGTATGGCTCATCCATTGTTACTAGTGCGACCGAGTTTTGCCCCAATTCATTTTCTTTGGATCGGCACATACTTTCCAGATGTCCAAGCTTGCCACACCACGGGCAAATTTCGTTTCTCGCGGGGCAACTGTTTCGTCCTTGGGCATGTGGGAAATTTCCTCCGCAGTTGAAACAGAGAGCTGATGGATGATATGCATTGTTAGGGATGTTCGGTGTACGTCGATTATTGTTCCACTGATTATTCTGAAAGACTTGTCGTGAAAATGATGTTGTTGTCGGATGGTGTTGTTGAAACCGTTGTTGTTGTCTACTGGTTGGTTGTTGAGGGTATTGAAAAGATTGTTGGGGGCGATGTGATGGTTGTTGGGGTGTCGAAAACTGGAGTGGTTGTTGTTGAGTTGGTGGTTGGTTTGGCAGTTGTTTAGTTGTAGTTGTTGTTGGTTGGGTAGCTGTTTTCGGACGAATTGCATTTGCAAGTAGTTCTTCCTTAGTCTCCATTAAGTGAGCTTGCTCTTCTGCTAATTCGTAAGACTTTGCCACCGTGAGGAATTCGTCCAAAGACATGTTCGGTTCTCTTCAGGCTTTTCGTCGTTACGACGTTGATACACATGTTTTTATAAGGTGACCTAATATTTCTATATTGGTGTCATGAAAATCACATGACAATGCGAGCGTCTTCAGTCTGATAGTATATTCTTCGATGGATTCGTACGTTAACTGGGTCGATTGACGGAACTTGTATTCTTCCACTATTACATTACGTTTTGGTAAAAAGTAGTCGTTGAGTGCTTGTTTGGCAATCAAATATTCGTCAGGCTGTTGTGGACCTTGTTGCGCGGCTTGTTGTGCTGGGCGAATTTGAAAAGTATCATATATGTCATGTACTTCTTGTCCAGCATAGTATAAAAGGAGAGATTTCTTCCGTTGGGGGTTGACAATGTCGAAAGCATCCAAGAATATGTCGAAACGCTTTATCCATTTTTCCCAGCGGGAACCAACATTATTTCGTGATTCTTGAACGGAGAAAGGTGGTTGATTTGGAAGTGATAAAGCCATGGTTCGATGCTATTTTGTGGTGGTTATCGTAGGATTGATCCCATCTCCGTCGCCAATGTAATGTTTCTTGATATTAGGCTTAGCTAGTTTTAGATATAAAATACACGCAGCCGTTAAGTTCAAACATTTATTTTCTTATTAAAAAACTCTCTTTTACAAGTTCGCGAGCTTACGCCTGCTATTCGCGCGCTATTTCTAAAATCGCGTGCCCGATTTAAAACGTTTAAAGATACAACCCCCGAAACATTACACCTAGCGTTGATTAGTTCCATGGTACAGACGCCCAAATGTCCGGTTTGTCTAGAGCCTATGGACATCCCTGGCCTCTAGGACGATCCTAGGGATGTCAGCTGGATTTTAAATAGTTCCTCTGGGGTTTTATTTTGGATTAATTTTGCGCCTGCAACGACGTCTTAGGAACGTTAATTACTATTTAATGTTAAAAATAATTTATTCACAGTAAATTTAAAATTTTCAGTGAAACTTTATCTAATAATTTAAAATATGAAATACATACAATTGTGAATAAAAAAAAATATTGCAAACCATACATATTTCCTGCTATTTTAATTTTGAAAGCTATATATTCATTAATGCATTTTAATAAATTATCGCTTTATAAATTTGAGCTTTAAGTGAACCTTTGACTGAGAGTGAAAAATAATAAAATGTAATGGGCCAAAGTGAAACACCCCAAAACTTACTTTTGGAGTTACAATTTGACTAAATAAACTACTGCTTTATCAATTAGGACTTTGTGTGAACCCTTGAATGAGATTGAGGCCAAAATGTACTTTGAAAGCAGCGAATCATCCGTTCCTTTCAAAGACAACACTGCAAAACTTACTTTTGGAGTTACAATTTAACTAAATAAACTACTGCTTTATAAATTAGGGCTTTAAGTGAACCCTTGAATGAGAGTGAACAATAATACAACGTAAAAGCAAAATAATAAAAAGTTATTGCCCAAATTTACTTTGAAAACAGTGATTGAGCACTGTATTGGCGTCTTAAAGCAAGTCTTCCGTTGCCTCCTACAGCACCGAACTCTCCACTACCACCCAACAGCCGCTGCAAGAATTCTTTATGCATGCTGTACACTGCATAACATGCGCCGAGATGCATATCACCAGCCAGAAGATGATGTGATCTCAGACAAGGAAAGGGAAAGCGAAGGTGATACTGATGAAGAAAATGGGTGCAGACGAGAACAACGAAGACAACGTAGATGAAATATTAATGTGGACGTTCCCAACTATGTGCCAAGGGCAAATGAAAATTGGCTTGTTCTAGGCCATTCAACTCGTAATACAGTTGTTAGGAGATTTGCAAGACCTAACTGACACTAAACTACTTCAGCACAAACATTGGTTTCTTATATACTTTTCTAATAGTATATACAAAGTAGGATTTTTTTAATATTTTAAGATAAATGAAATTGATACAAACTTTAAATAGTGTCAGATAATTTGTATTAATAAATCCACCAACAACAAGAGCTTGGAAATTTTTAGTTAATTATGATATTGGTACCTGTTATTCTTTTGATTGGAAAAAATTTGCACAAAAGTTGCTAAAAGTATCGGCAATTCGAGTAACTGCACTTGCAATTTCACGGAGAATTTGAAGTTTTTTATCTTCACTCTCCTTGAGGATTTCACTGGCTTTTATGTAATGTTCATTTCGTGCTAAATATAAAAAAATATTTAGTTCTAAGGAAAACTTTGACAAAAATACTTTTCTTTGTCGGCCTTTTATCATCACTTGATGTTGATGATCTCTTATTTCCAAAGCTTTTGTCCAAAATTGTAGCAGTGGGTTCTGATAACCATGTAGATTAATAACAAGGAATATAATGCAACAATAAGTAGTATAATAAACATTAGTAGAACACTTTCAATTCTCCCATTGTGAATTTCTTTAAAGACTGTACCCAAATGCGAAGCAAAAATTCTTAGTGTCATACTTATTATTATTTTACTTCTGATTCAACTTTTAAGTATATAAATTAAAAAAATTGTGAATTAGATAAATTTATCAATTGTAAATTTAAATATGCACCTATAATATATAAATTTCATTGAAAGTACACAATCCATTATATGTTGGAAATAAATGTAAATGTTTTTACCATTCGTAGCTGTAGTTGAATGAGAACCTACTTCATAAGTAGCATTTTCATCAGCTGTAAATGAAAATTCACCAACTGATCCAATTACGTTTTCTGCCGACGAGCTGCTTGCGGGTTGATCTTTCTCAATTGAAGTTACACTAATTGAAGGTTGTAATTGAGATGATCTTAATTGCGATGCCACTGAAGAACAGTTGATTGCGGGAGCTCCAGTGTAAGGCTATGACTCCACTACTTGGATTGGAACGGAAATTAATCCCTGGGACTGAACTTGATTTGGCCTTATCTTTTAATACACGTCAAATTTATTATATAAAGTTCAAAGTTCGAGTTAAAAATTAAATTGAATAAAAAATGTAGTACTCACCAATTGGTCATTGATTGATTCAAACCCAGCTTCTTCGATTTGGGGATCTCCTTCTACACAAATTGCCCGAACAAGGGCCATTAACCTACCTTCGACATCAGTGAGGTCTATATCTTTAGGCCGAGGGCCACCTCCAGTTGGTTTCCTCTTGGATTGTCCGGCTTTGGACTTGGTGTCTGACTTCTATCCATTTCTAAAACATTACCATAAACAAAACATTTTATCAATTGGTTTAACTAAATTTAATGTCATTTAATACATACTCGCTTCCAACCGGCTGTATCTTTATTTGGACCAATTCCATCACTAATTAACATAACTGTTAATTCAGCTCACAATTTTTGTGACATTGGCTTAGTAAATTTTGAATTAAACTTTCCTGTTACTAAATCTTGGTGAGCCTCCATTAATTCTAACATTATTGATAACTGCCTCTCAGTTACCTTTGGTGAACGTATAGGACCCATCGCTGTATTGTATTTCTCCGAAATTTAAACTAATTTATATTTTAGCTAAGACAACTTCCTCAAAACGTTACCTAAAAGATGAAAACATAAAGAGTTAAACCGTGTGCCGAAACCACCGTCTGCTTTTTTTGTTTATACCACGTGTTTAAGTTAGGAGAAATTCCGAGTAAAGGTCGCTCTACGATTGGTTCGAAGTTAATCACTTGGCCTGAAAATTTAAATACCGGAAAACTACTAAAACCCCGGCGGTAATCCTAAGTTACCGACTTTACTCCTAACGAAAATCGTTCACACTGAGCTTAGAATCCGAAAACGTTTGTCGGTAGAGAAAAATCGGTAACGGAGAAGCCGTTAAAAAGTGGTTAGTATTTTAGTCGCTCACCTAGCGACTATCTCAGAATAGGGGCCCAGATGTTGAATATAAAAACATCGTTTGATCCAAATTATATTAATTTATTCAATTTTTTCAGATGGAGGCTTACCACTGGGATCCCAATTTATAACTCCAACTGCCAGTGCAACCCCAAGTTACTTATCGAATAGCCCTAGTAAGTTTAAATATCGGCCTTATTTTTGGATTTTAATGTACATTTTTAAATTAGTTCCAGGATCCTCCAGAGATAGCGAAACGTCAAACAACGTTTTAGATGACATTTTTAAGGCAACAGTTTAATGCGAAGATACAGTTGTTAATGAAATTTCAAGGACTAAATCCAAGAGGAAAATGGGTAAAAATAAAGACTTAAAAAAACTTTTGCCCGTTTACGGTTTTAATTTTTTTATGCAATTGGTTTCAGCAAAAGTCAAAATGCTATCAGGTAAGATTTTCTTTTTCTTTTCTATATATGTATTTTTATTATAGGAAAAAGTATTCCCACTGGCCAAAAGCCAAAGAAGGTCAAAGAATTTTGCAATTATTTCTTAAATTTATAATTTTTTTTATAAAATATTTAAACAGTGTTTTAGAAAGATTTTAAAAAAGTGTGTTGAGATAAATTTTTTAACCGTGTATAAATAAATTGTTAACATTTAAACAGTATTAAAGTAAAACAAAAAGTGGTTAAAGAAACTTTTCATCAAAAATGATTAAATATTTTTATAAAGTGTGTAAAAATTATTAATTTTAAAAACTTAAAATAATTATTACGTGTTTAATTAAACTTTTTTTCATAAATGTTTAAACATTTTCATACAGGATGTAAAAATAAGTATTTTTATAGTGTGTAAAAATAAGTATTTTTCTAGTGTTTAAATAAAATACTTATCAACAGTGTTTCAAAAAACTCAACATACAAATGTGATAAAGTAAATAATGTAAAAAATAAAGTTTTAAATTAAAAACTTGTTTATTAGAAAAAATTGTTTTTTATTATAGGCTGATGAATAGAGCGGCAAACTGTAAAAATAAATTGTTCATAACATAGGTTAGAGAATGCTAATATAGGGTAGAGTATGCTAACATAGTGTAGAGAACACAAGCGAGAGATCGCTTACATAGGGTAAAGAACCCTAGCATAGGGTGGAAAACTTTAACATAGGATAGAAAACAAATATTTTAGCGAAGTGACGCGTTCAAATTTCCAAGGAATTTTCGATAGCTTTGAACCATGTCTTCAAAGTTGTCACGAGAACTATTAAAGCTCTAGTACCAATTAGAACGTTGCTTTTTATCTCATTTTAAATCTAAATTACTTTGAATCGATCAAAATTAACCAATGAGAGGCCCATTAAATAAAGACCACAGAGCTATAACTTTAATGGTTATCGAAAATAATTTGCGCATACCCTTGCAGACGAGTTTCAAAAACACATGTATTCATGGCTACCTTGTTTTTGAATATCCATTTCATAGCCGCCATTTAAGACTTAGAATAGGTCTTTAACATGTTTTTAATTACGATTAGAGCTCTAGCTCTAATGGTTCTCGATATTCTTAGATCGTTTGATTTTATAGTTCAAAGTTCACTTAGTGTCGAGTGCAGGATTTCTGAAAAGTTTGTTCGTCCTATAATTTTAAATGCGGATCTATTTTCTAGAAACCGTAAAATCGACAAGAACAGGAAGAGCCATTAAACACCCCTATTTTGACACATGGGAAAGTATAAGGTTTGATCTATTTTCTTCTAAGTGTTCCATAATGTGGAACAGTTAATATTTCCCTCGTAGTAATTTATCTTTAGTCATGTTTTTTATATTAATTGCGTCGATTTAAGTCGGAAAAGTGTTTGATTTTTTAATTTCCACCATAAGTTCGCGAGCCATGGCCTTTTAAATAATAATAAAGAACACTCGTGTTAGATTTGCGTAATGCGTTGATTAGGGTAATAGTAAGTGTAATAGTCCTCTTCGTTGTTTTTCACCGTTGTCTGTAAAAATGGTGATAGGGTTATTTGAAAGTTATAAGAGAATTTCAAGACTATTTACATTTTGAAACTGGGCTACATGGAATTTCGCAAATTGTTTTGGGTGAATTTCGGGTTGGCAAGAGTTTGTCCTTTTTTAAATAAAATATTACACATGGTATAAATAAAGTTGTAAAAAATTGAATGATGAAGAAAGTAAACGAGAATAAACGAACCTTTGTTTTCGCTTCCTCTGGCTTAAGATATCTGTAGAAACGATTCTTGATGACTTAACTTTCTGTCTGTAAAGAGGCCTTTACTTTCGAAATATTCCCAAATCTGTCCCCACGGGACGGTGCGGCTTTCCCTTAAACGGCTCGTAAATTTTTTCACGGCGAAAATAACAAGCTTATCTTCGTCCAAGGTGAATCGCTTACTGTGAAAAAAGTAAAAATTGCTTTTCCAAATATTGGTCTATGGTTACAAGGAAAATAAAAAACCTGGTGCGTGGTTCTTGACTCCGAGTTTTGTGACACTTCCTTCTTCTTGAATCGCAAAGGGTTCCTTTGCGCTAAAAAATATAAATAGTTAGTTAGCAAAGTAATTTACATTAATAAAAATTTGGTTCCACGATGCTCCTTTAAAGATACGGTACGCCTATATGAATAAGGCAGTAATGGAAACCAAACGTGAAGTTTCTTGGAATTAAATTTTTTCTTCTACAGTGAAACTTCCGTCGATGGAAAAATGCGGTTTCTTTAGATTTTTCGATTTCATCGCGTACATTTCTCTGTTACACAGAAAAAACTATGTTTAGAATCTAAACATTTTCCTAAACACGAAATGCAACGGAGTTTTGAACACGTAGAAAACCTGAACATGTTTAGCCCTTAAACGTTTAAGTAGCGAACATGTTGAGTTGTTTATCTGTTTAGGCCTTAAATGTGTTGTTTGCCAAATGTTTAGAGGTTTAACATGTTTAAAAAGAAACGTTTAGCATGAAAAATTTAGCTTTTCAACATTTGAAATTTAAAATGCTTAGATTTATACGTTTAGCTATTCAACATTTGAAATTTAAAATGCTTAGATTAATACGTTTAGCTTTTCAACATTTGAAATTTAAAATGCTTAGATTAATACGTTTAGCTTTTCAACATTTGAAATTTCAAATGTTTAGCTTCTGAATATAGGGAAAAGGCAGTTGGGGGAGGTAGAACGTCACTACGCTCTATCTCACACTCCTGAAAATCCACCCACTGGGGGAAAAGCGCGCGAAATTAGCTATAACGGTACGATGTCGTGACGTTTCCCTCCCTCAAAATGGCATCAACTGCTTTGTCCCTATTTGAAATTCAACCGTTTAGCAAGAACCAATGACGTTTTCAATATTTGATATTTGCATTTTTACACTAAAAATAATAAAATAAAATTATTTGACTGAAAATTTTATTGTTCAATTTATTATCATTTTGAATAGTTTTTGTCTAAACATTATTAATCTTATACTCAATTGAATTTTCATCAACAAATTTCAAATAACTAAATGATTTTAAAAATGATGCTTTTGGTGACAAATCTCGTAAGCAATATTCCTGTAAAAATCCTAATACTTGGCCAAAGACACCTGGGTAACTCAAATCAAATGTGTAATAAAAAAAAGTTGAATACACAATTTTTCAATGGTAATTTACATTCCATTTCGAAGTCTTTATACACAATGTAAACCTTTGAAATGTTTTCCACTACCACTATTTGTGGGGCATCTTTGATTATTGATACTGGTGGCTCTTCCTAAAAAACAATGGTTTCATCAAAATACGTTCTTACTGAACCAGTAAATAGACACGTAAATTTTTCAAGTTCATAAAATCTTACCTCTACAATGTTTATTATTGAAAAATTTGTCTTGCTATTCTTAGTGTTTACCACGTTTGTTGGTTTTTCCAAATTTTTTCAGTTGAGTTTCCAAAAATTTTATGAAGTGTAAAATTTGACGAAAATCGTCAACTTCTTCCTCTTCATCCTAGAAAATAAATGACCATTTGTGTTACCAATATCTTTACCGAAAAGGATATAACCAAATAATGTAGCTTACTTCATAAATTTGTTCTTCGAGAATGTGGTAAATTTTGTCAAAATTTATTATAAACAAATCTCTTGAATTCTCACAGCCCAAAATTAGGTTTAACTCTGTTTCAAGCTGAAAAAAATTATAAGGATTAAAGCTGCATAAAATATAAATATACATATTTTATACCCCCTACTAGATTTGGGAGTTAATTTAAGAATAATTACACCTTTAACATATCTTAAAGAGCCACATCAGGTTTAAAAAACATCTGGGTGAAAATCTCTTAACAGATCCGGTCAACCATATTCTGGGAATCTTTTAGCCTTATTTCTGGAGCTCGCACAGTTATACAATAGGTCAATTCTGAAAATTTGAGGATGAAATGTTTTATACCCAGGGCTATGAAATGAAAACTCACTTCTCCTATGTCGTAACGAGGAAAGACAACGAAACAGAAAGTCACGACATAGGGTAAGCGAGTTTTCACTTCATGCGGGTGCGAAAAGTTTCATTCACTGTCTTTTGGATTTGACTATTTTCAATACAAGGATTTTTTCCTTTTAAGCGTGTTTAATTGGTACTGAGAATAATATCTAGAGTGAACACATTCTTTCTTTGCATCCTCGTACCGAGCGCAATTAATTCTGAGGTAGGCGCAACACCAACAATTTTTAAAAATTGTCATTTATTTACACAAAAACAGTGTGTAGGAGTGTAGATCATATAATATATATATATACATATATATATATATATATATACATATATACATATATACATATATACATATATACATATATACATATATACATATATACATATATACATATATACATATATACATATATATATATATATATATATATATATACATATACATATACATATACATATACATATATATATATATATATATATATATATATATATATATATATATATATATATAATGGCTTTACACTCCAGCAAAGTTTTCCATAAATATTTTCTGGAATTGGCTTAATCTGTTTATTTAGGGCAGGGAAAAGCTGGAGGTTATTGGTTTTGAGGTGTTAAATAGGATGGAAAATAATATTTTTGGGGGGCAGGCTGAAGTAGTACTTATATTTGAAAAACTAAACTTACAAATTGGGCATCTGATAATTGTGGAAAGGTTTCCATTATCCATTTTCTTCTTTGTGGGTAAGTGGTTCTGTGAATACGAAGCAATTTTGGAATGTCCCTTGTTTCTTTCTGGAACTCGGTTTTAAGTTCGAGTAGAGCTGCCTCGTGACTAGTGCCTGTTGTTTCCAATTCCACACTATAGGATGTGGAAGCTGAGGTGACTTCTTTCCGTCTACGCTTGTTTTCAATCCCACCATCTGTGTTCGCATTTATCTTTTTTTAAGCCACCTGATGTGTCTTCCTTTCTGTGAAAGCTTTTGAATCAAATACCTCTAAAATAATCGACAGAAAACTTAATTTAAGAGTTTTCATACAAACTAGCAAAGGGTTATTGAATTTCAACCATAAATTTGGCCCAACTTACATATGACACTTTGCTAGTCTTGTCAACATTTATGCATGGATATTTTTTGAACATTAGCTGTCCAACTGTGTCATACACTCCTTTGGTATCCACATTATATTTGGCAAGAAGACCGTATGCCAGCTGTGACACGAGTTCTGAAAAAATTGCCATTGGCTTTCCTCCCACTAATCGAGATTCAACGTAATCAGAAAATTTTGGTATTGTAATTATATTTTTTTCATATGATTGTGGCTAAAAAATGAACATTTTTGGATTAGTCTAAATAACGCAATTAATAGCTAGGCTGTCCCAACGCAGAACACATTAATGGCATGTGAAAACTAGAGATACTTGAAGTTTTGTTTTAAATATTTAATTTAATGTTTACAAAAAAGGGTAAAACCTTTAAAGTACTTGGTTTTATCATTAAAATGTTACTTTTTTGTAAATGTCACAATAGCTTCGCTTTATAAAAATTGACAATGAAATATACTTGCAAATAAAATGAAATTGCCCACACTACAAAACCGGTATTGATATGCATGTAGTTCCAGAAAAATGTCTATTTTCTAATGCAGAATTTTGACAAATGAGCTCTTCTAAAAAGGACAGCCGAGTTAAGTCTACATGAAAAAAGTAAGCTTACCAACTCTTGTTGGTCAGAAATTTCAATCGCTGACAAATTGGAAGGATTTATTGTGGTGTATACATCAATGTCACTGATGATTGAACTATTCAATCGTCGTTTGCATCGCGGAGCGCTCTTTTTTTCGCATCTCGATCGCTTCTTTCTGCGAAGACGTGTTTACATATTTTTCAATCGTCGTTTTCATCGCGAAGCGCTCTTTTCTTCACATCGGGAATGCGAGCTTATTTTATTTTTAATCGACTTCCTAAGTGTAATTCATAATTTCGTTCGTTTTCGTAAGCGACCATTGTACTACTCGTGAGAAAGAAATAGCTTCTTGAGATGCAAATATTGTAAACATGCGACGATGCGATTATTCCCATCACTCATGGCCATACCTCCAGTCAAATTACAACTATGTATTCGATCTGCGAGCTTTATGAAATGTTTTATCATAAATATAATAAAAAATACTTTATATGGGCTCCAAGAGATCCTATAATACCGAGATTTCGCGCATTAACCGACGAAGAAAACTGTTCGTTATTCTTAAAAAAAACCCTCTAATACTACAAAATCTGCCAATTTACCATAATAAAGAATGGCGAAATTAAAATTTACATTTAGTTTTATTCCTTTAGAAAAATATATATGAAAATTATTAGATTTAAAATTTTGACCCTAAGCCTCTGTCGTGAACCGTCCATTCTTCAAAACTTGCTGTTCATAAATGTTGGCTCGTGTCAGTGGCGTAGACAAGGAGGAGGGGTTTCCATCCTTTGACTATACTAAATTTCCACCCCTTCTCGATCCTCCTCTTAAAATTGACATACTTGACCCCCCTTGACGAATTTCACACTACGCCACTGGTTCTTGTGTAAAGGCCTTAAATATTTACATTAAAACATTGTATTTGATCAAAACTACCCCTGGTGTCAATAGACGATAGCGTAAAATACAGTACATCTTGTTTTTAATTTATTTAATTGTACTGTTAATTAAAGTTAATATTTGATATAAAATATCAGAAATAAACCTTGCAAGATCTAGAATATGAAGACATAGGTAGAAAATAAACATAATTTTACACTAGGGTAGTTTTTATTACAGATGCATTAATATAAATATTTCGGATTTAACTGTCGTTGGCTAAACGAGTGAAATGACCGCTGTCCAAACACAACTTTGAAATATGTATAATCACAAATAAAAGAAACATAAAGCTTTCGTTATTTGAACTGTTTTAATAAAAACATCTGTAAAACAGCAAAGCAGTAGTTCTATAATAACAGTTTACACAATTTACAAAACATTTACTGTAATTTCAAATAAATCTAGTTCCACTGTAATTTATTCAATTGGTGATCGTAAAATATTTCCTGATTAATTATTTCCGTAATATTTAAAGGAAAAAAACCTTCGAATAAATTTCAATAGGAAAACTGTAAATGTTACAATAAGTTGTATAATTTACGGTTGAACCTGTCGAATGTTTCTGTGAAAGTTACCGAAAAATCTTTTTTTTAAAATTACAGAAGAATCTCTGTATTTTCATCAGTAATTTGTAAAATTATCAGAACCGATAGTAGATTATACATACGAATATTGTTTTTAGTGAATACTACTTAACTGCTTTACGTGAATAAGGAAAAGATCAGTAAATCATTAAAACAATTCAATACTGTGAAATATTTCTGTAAAATCTACGTTTATTTCTCTCAGTGTAGGAATGGCTTCAGAAATAACCAGAGTAAACTGCTTCCTAGTCACCGAAATAATTTGTTGCTTCTATTTTCTCGAAACGTTTGGGTAACTTCTCAACGGGGGCCCACGACCTGCTTAAACCATTAACGTTATACAACCCATAAATTCTTTGTCTTAAAATTTTACCAACATCTTTTTCATCAAATTCCAACTAAACCCTAAACGAAAATTGAATTCCGTTTCTATTTCTGACATACTTTATGTCCGTCAGAAGGCATCTGACCAATTGGCATTCTATTTAACGCTTCTGCCAAAATTTTATCTTTGTCTCATAATTTCATCAAATTGATAAAATTGGAATTGCTCCCATATAGGGTTACCGATCAGCGAAGTGTAGACATTGTAAAACTCATTCTGATTTTGAAATGTGAACGAATTGCAAACCGGCCGAAGTTGATTAAAATCGCCAACAAGTAAAACGGACACTTCACCAAATTAGTCAGAACATCCCATTATTTCCTGCAATCAAGCGTTGACTCGATGAAATACTTTTGACACCACCATTGATATTTCATCAATTATTAATAATTTCAAATGACCATAAAGCAACCTACACTTACTAACCTGGAAATATTTTCTGAAAAATTACTAACAGGTAGGCTAACTGTACTATGTAAATTTGCACCACTAATATTAAAAGCCGCTTTGTCCGTAGGAGCGCATCTAATACCCTTCGATCCTAATGGATTAGACCATGGTTGTTTGTTATGAAATCTAGTAACTGATTCGTAAATTGCGCTTATCAAAAGGCTTTTCCCAACACCGTGGTGAGCTTCCTTCGTTTTCACATGGAACAAGACCTGGTTAAAAATCCACCTTTTCTTGGAATTTAACTTCCTAAGAAAATCATGATATTCTGAATCGTCCACTTAAGAAACCGAGGGTAAAACGGTTCTGTCAGCATTTCCATCACGTACCTCCCTATTGATATAATAACTCAATCAGGCTACAATTTAATTCAAATACATGTCAATCCATTACCAAAAAGCAAAACACACCTTACCAAAAGTTAAGTACAAAAAAAACACTCCACTGAATATTGAAGACTAAGCTTTAACTATATCACATATTTTAACTTGATTAGAAAACCCGTGAAAACAATTACAAACTTACGACGTAGTTCTAATCAAACCAGATAAGCTTCAAGACAACGTGTACAATACAAAGGTGCCTCTACAAATGATCCATCTCGAGGAAGAAGTAAATACGCTTAAAATTAATAGACACAAATAAACGACACAAAGGGTCCTCCAAAAAGGAATCATTTCGCGGAAGAAGTAACTCGGCACACAATACTCCTCCTAATATTTCTTTAAACATAACAAAATTTAGGCGGAAAAACCTTGATATCATTGCAGACGCCGTTGCTTGAAATTCCAAAGGTAGAACGGTTTCGTCGTATTTGGGACTCGACATTACCATGCGGGAAATCTGGTTTGCAACTATAACACCGAATACAGAAACTAAGCCTAAATATTTAAAATTTCAAAACGAGTTGCATAGCAACGGAAAGCCGAATAGGGGGAGAGTGGTGGAGATTAGTATATACGCTATTTTAAGTTAAAAGGAACCACCTATGGACTGCATTGTAAAGGATGATAAAATTAACCAATAAGTTGATTAGTCCATTATGAAAAGGGATAATAAAGCTAAAGCCTAAAATAATTTGAAGAATTTTAAAAACTTACTTATAAGAGAGGGGGGGGAGGACACAAAACTGTAGCTCCCTCCCGCCGTTCACCCGCGCCTCTCCCCCTCAATCACCAGAAGGACACAAAGCTGTAGCTCCCTCCCTCCGTTCACCCGCGCCTCTCCCCCATCTCAATCACCAGAATTTCTAATCACCAGAATTTCTAATCACCAGATTCTCGTTCACCCGCGCCTCTCCCACTTAATCACCAGAATTTCTAATCACCAGATTCTCGTTCACTCGCTCTCCCGTTCCTCCCTTAATCACCAGAATTTGTTTTCCTCGCGCAGATTTCTGAAGGATGGAATTTACCCCTCTCTACTCTTAACCCCACACCTCGTTAACCATAATTTCCCCTATCGCTTCCGAACCCCTTAATTTCTAGGATATAAGTAATAATAATAACAAGTTATTTACATTTAATTTTTTATTTTAGAACTTTGTTTACATGTTAGTAGGTACTATCAGATATTCCATTAGATGGTTATCTTGTGCATTACACAATGAAAACAAATTAAAGTAGCTAAGTTTACAGGTTAATTGATTATCTACGAGTAAATTAGTAAAATCTTGTAGTACTTCCGAGGGTGATTTAAAACAGCCAAAATAAGATTTTACTTGATGGTACGAATTAAATTGATCTGGGTACAAAAATAAACCCTCGAAAGGTTTTCCATATAATAATTCGTGAATTTTTTTAAGGTTTTTAACAATAGCTAAGTACATGCATTCGATAACATTTTTATGTTCGTTTAAAAGATTTATTTGAAACCGAATAAAATCAATTTTTTTTGGAACTCACCGATTTCGCGAGCTCCCAGATCCAGAACATGACCGTAGGCAGAGTTCAATTTGATGTTGTTGCTCGTGGCGACGACGGATACGTTGTTGTCGTGATAGTCGATGATGTTGTGGGTTAGAGACGATGCTCCGGTTTGCGTAGCGGCGAAAAGCTCTCCCCAAAGAGAGAGTAGATTGGTGAAAGCTTCGGAGGTCAGGAACAGAATATTTTCGTTCGATTTTTTGAAGAAGAGAACTTGTAATTTTGATCCGTCGAAACCAAAAGAAATGTAAACTGATCCTCCTAACGTGATTTTTATGTTGATACGTCTTTCTTTGCCCCTGCGTTTGGATACGGTATGCGTCTCGGCTATAGAAAATGAAAATGTTAAGCCTTTGTCTATTGAAATAGTAATAGTATTAATAAAATAATGCTTACCAATAGATCGTTTTTCCATGTTTACGGTAGATGACGAGAGCAAAGCGGATGCACTTCTTTTCAGTTCAGCCTCTCAGAGAGAAATGACGCATGGGAGATTAATCAGTTCCTATCTTGTTGAGATTAATTCATCACGTGATCTAAACTTCAAATAACCCTCAAATTCTATCAGCTGTCTCTCTCTGAGATAACAGTTCTAGACACTCGAAATTAAACCGTCCCGTGCTCGAAACTGCCTCTAATTATTCCCATTGACGTCACATATTAATCCACTTGGAAGAAGAAAAAAAACCCATTGTAGTTTCCTCCCGAGAGCTTGTGATGCAATCATATCCTAGAAAACAATACAATTAATAGAAATTAACATAAAATTAGTATTCTTTTAATACCATTTTGTGAACTACAGTGAAAAAAGTTACAATTTTACGGTAGAAACGTTTTCAAAATACCACAAAATGAACTCAAATAAGAAAATTGTAATTAAAATAATCACTACGGCTATAATTTTAGAAGGTTGTTTCAGGACGGTGATTATGGCTCATGTTTGTACTTCAGTGTCCATATCGGAAATGAAGTTAAATGGAATATTTTGCGTAAATAAGTATAAATTTTAGCATAACCCTAATATATTCTCGAGAACTGAACAAGTTCTTTGGGAATAAGAGATAAACTTACTATCTTCCCCTAGGCCCAATATAAGAGGGTGCCTGAACCGGGGAAACGTCACTCTATTGTTGTTCTTTGTGCGTCTAGTACCAGGATTTTTTTGAAGCGCGCCCTCTCTCTCTCTCTACGTAAGTTTATTTTGATTTTTTTTATCGTAATTTTTTTGAATAAGGTTTAAGTAAATTGGCATAAAAATGAAAGGTGTACAATACCCAGAAATTAATTTAGTTGATACCCCTGAAATGATTATAACCGACTCCCCAGAATTGATTGATATAACTGATAACGAGCTCCCGGAAGTACCCATAGTAACTTTACCCGATTCTCCAGAAATGGAAATAATAGATTTAACTGATATCCAAGATCCTACCCTTTCCTTAACTACAGTAACTGATTCGCAATTGGAACGTTTAAAAGAAATGACAATGGTACGAGATTATCTTAGAGAATATCAACTAACCCATCAAATTTGTTCGCCCCCTATCGTTAATTTACCTTCACCCCTTTTAAGACCTAGTTCTATCCCACCTGACGAAGTACGTTATTCGCCCTCGTATACGCCTATGGATGCTCCCTCACCCTTTCTAGAATCAGATGACACGTGCCACTCTTTATCTTTGGAAGATAATTTTATCACGTCGTCCCCCAGTACGGACAGCATTCAGCGTTTAGCTGAGAACGTACAAGTTGCCCGACGGGACGCGGAGGAACTTGCAGCCGCAGCCGCAAGAGCAGCCGAAATGTTCGAGGAAGCTAAAGCGTTGTTAGCTGCTCGTACGGCTAGTAGTAGCAGGCCACATCATAATATTTCCCCTCGGCGTAATAATGACCCTATAGCGGTCGCTGGCCCCTCACGAGCTCCGCAGTATTCACCTCCACCGTCTCAGACTGCTGAGAAAAACGCGAACTCCGAGAACGCAAATTTGGCTGCCCCACTTCGTCTCCCCCCAAGTTGGAGGTGGGTTGGTTGACGTTCCAATAACGCCTCCGTCCTTTCCTAATTTACCAGGTTCTATTAAAATATTAAATAATAATATCCAAAATTTCCCAAATTTCGGACTAATGGGACGAACTTTAAATGTCAGACTAGAAAATAATATAGAAAACGGTATTTATATATTGATGGAAACCCTATTGGAGGACTGTTTGCCTTCAGATATGGTTTCGGTTTCATTCGTGAACGTCACTAACCCCGGTTTTCAAATTAACGTCAGTTTCCGGCGTCGGGACCAATTAGACTTGCAATGGTTGATGACGTATATCGATGAAAAAAGCTATAGATCCGAGAACGATGGTAGTTTTTTTGAAGGAATAGTTACGGTTACGTTTAACCGAGTCAGATTACCGCAAGGAGGAACTAGACCAGTTGGGTTAGGGATTTCCCTCGAAAAAGAGTTTTCTTTTTATAAAAAATGCACCATAACGATAAATAACCCTGATAAAATTTGTTTAGCACGAGCTCTTGTAGTAGCCATAGCTCATAGAGAATACATGGATAATAAAAATGATGTAGAACTTAAAAGAAAATATACTACTATAAGACAGAGTAGAGGAAAAAATATTGAAACGCTATTACAGACCCGCGAAGCTAGGACCCTTTTGGTATATTCTGCATTAACAGATGAAGAATGCGCGGGTCCGGACGCTTTAACTCGGTTCCAAGAACTCTTGCCCGAATACAGTATTATCGTTTTTCGATTACGCGATCCCGTACCCTTAGTTATTTTCGGCGACATCGAAGAAGAGAGGGAACTAGAAGGGCCTCTCCGCAAACGTCTTTATCTTCTAAATATTGACAGACATTTCAACGTAATTACTAACCCTAAACCCCTTTTCGCGTTTAATTACTTTTGCGAAAAATGTTTAGTAGGTTTTAATCATCTCGCTGACCATAAATGCCTTCTGTTCTGTCACGCTTGTTGTAGAAAACAAGATTGCAGGAAGGACGTAGATAAAATAACTTGCCAAACATGTTTAAGAGTTTTTCCTAATCAAAATTGTTACGATTACCATTTATCAGGAACCGAGCCCTTATGTAATAAAATTTACGTTTGTAATCTTTGCGGAAAATTTATCAGTATGTTTAAGCGTAAGGCAGTACACGTTTGTGGAGAGACCTATTGTCTTTCGTGTAGTGAGTTTAATCCCGCAGGTCATCTATGTTACATGCAACCTTTAAAGACCGTCCGTAAAGATTCTGCCGATAAAACTACTCGTTCTCGAATAAATAGCAATAATAAACGGGTCCACGACTCCGACAATGAACAATCACCACTGACCAAGAGAAGTACTCCAAAAACGGAAGTCTTTGTTTTTTATGACTTGGAATATAAACAAACAAATCGTACTGACGCCAATGCTTTGATTCACGAACCAATTTTATGCGTTTCGCAAAAATCGTGTAAATTCTGTTTCGAAGAAAAAGATAGTCAGTACGCATGCGCTAAATGCGGTAGTGGTCCTAGGGAGAAAATATTTCTCTCAAAAGACCCCGTCGGCGACTTTCTAGAGTATCTTCGTACGCTTAACAGAGTAGCTGATAAGATAATATGATTGCCCATAACGCTAAAGGTTACGACGCTCAATTTATAGTACGTAAAAATGATCGATTTAAAGTGGACCCCTAAAGTCTTGACAGACGGGACCAAATTCATGTATGTACAGTATAAAAAATTAAAATTCTTAGATTCCTTAAATTTTATGCCCTTTGCCCTTTCTCAATTCGTTTCCACATTTGGTTTAGATAATAATTTAAATAAGGGACATTTCCCGCATTTACTGTTTAATACCGTAGACCATGAATTTGATCCAGCCCGTTCGAACGAAACCAATTACGTACTACATAATGACATGCCTCCGATGGACGCGTACGACCCTAATCGTTTAAGCGGTAAGGCCTACGATGAATTTATCCAGTGGTATAACGATTCCCGGTCCGAAGCTTGCAGTTATTCGGACCCCAACTTTAATTATTTTGATTATAAAAGAGATTTAATCCGGTACTGTCGCCAGGACGTAAACATTCTTTTGCAAGGCTGTTTATCATATCGTTCTATTTTCATGGATAAATTCGAAATAGACCCGTTCTTAACTGCGATAACGATTGCGGGAGTATGCAGTTTTATCTTTAGGAAACACTTTTTACAGCCCGATACGATTGGTGTAGTGCCCCCTTTCGGCTATCGTATGAACTGCAACCAGAGTTTTGGAGCGATCGAATGGCTTGAATGGATGTCTCACTTACGAGGGAAGGAAATTCAGTCTGCTTTTAATGGATTTGAACCTAGAATTCTTAACATTAACGTGGACGGACTTCTCAATAACGAAGTCTTTCAATATCACGGTTGTTATTATCACGGGTGTAAAACGTGTTTTCCTATCAATAGAAACTTAGCGTTATACGGCGACCACACTCAGACCCATAATTCGCGATACGCGTCAACCATTGCTACCACTAACCGCTTGAAACAATTGGGATACACTGTCCATGAAAAATGGGAATGTACCTTCAAAGCTGAGCGGAGTACTAACTCCGTCATCGACGCATATCTTTCTACCGAAAATTTAAAATTTAAAATTAAAGAACCAATCCGCCCCCGCGAAGCCTTTTTCGGAGGACGTACGTCAGCCTTGAAATTACATCACAAGTGTAAAGAGGGGGAGGAAATTAAATACATTGATATTTGTTCACTCTATCCGTGGTGTAACAAGTATTGCAAGTTACCAGTGGGACACCCTAAAATACATGTAAAAGCTCCTTTCCCGGACATTTCTACCGTAAACGGATTAATAAAAGCCACAATGTTACCGCCTCAATCTCTCTACCATCCCGTTTTACCCCAAAGAATAGGATCGAAACTAGTGTTTGCCAACTGCCAAAAATGTAGTGAGTCTCGAAACCAGCAGGATTGTCCCCACGAAGACTCAGAACGACAAATAACTGGTACTTGGGTTGCAGATGAGGTACAGTTGGCAATCGAAATGGGTTACAAGGTCATTTCTATTCACGAAATTTGGGAATACGAGGTAGTAAAATACGACCCGATATCGAAAGAGGGCGGTCTTTTCTCCGAGTACGTCAACGCGTTTCTTAAACTCAAACAGGAATCCAGCGGCTTACCCGCGGGAATAGAGACCGATGAAGAGATTAAGAAATACGTTGACGAATATTACGAAAAGGAAGGAGTAAAACTTGATCCTACCAATATTAAAAAGAACCCTGGACTTCGTACCATCGCGAAGCTTTGTCTTAACTCTTTTTGGGGTCGTTTTGGTTTAAACCCTCGCAAAGACCAATCGGCTATTATTAGCGATCCCAAAAAGTTTTTCGATTTATTCTTAGACCCCGACGTAGAAGTTAAATCGGTTATTCCCTTAAGTCAAACGCATTGCGTGATCAAGTGGGCGTTTTTGAAAGATATTGATCTTGTTTACCCAAACACGAACGTAGTAATTGCAGCCTATACGACCGCAATGGCTAGGATCAAGTTATACTCTTATTTAAGGAGATTAGGCCAGCTTACGTATTATTATGATACGGACAGTTTATTTAAAAGAACGAGATGGAATAGAGATTGAGACTGGAAACTATCTCGGAGACATGACCGATGAGTTGGCAAAGTACGGAAAAGGCTCGTACATCCAAGAATTGGCAACAGGTGGCGCAAAAAATTACGCCTTTAAAGTACTGAACCCTACGACCGGTAAAGTCTCCTACGAAATGAAAGTCAAAGGGTTCCGTATAAATCAAGGCATTAAAGATTTGGTTAATATGGACACGCTTAAAAGATTGATAGGTGTCGACGGAGAAACGAACGAGCCAGTAACCGTACCACAGCCGAGGCAGATTTTGCGTCTACCCGAACATACGGTCGTTTCCGTCGACCGTACTAAAATCTATAGACCCGTCGTAGACAAGGTGGGGTTACTGGACGACTTCACTACGGTACCCTACGGCTATAAAGCGAATCTAATTGGTCCTGAGGACTGGGACGTAGAGCCCTCCAATCGCTAATTCTCGCTAAAAATTAGTCTCTCCACTCTAAAGTGAATATAGGTTTCAGTCTTACGACTCTAAAGTAAATATAGTCTTGCGACTCTAATGTGAATATCAAACCTATACGGGGTAAGGGATGAAATAGGTTATTCGATTATATTTTTCCTCCGCTGAAGAGTCCCATAAATTTAACCGAATTTTAATTTACATTTTCATTTGTACGCTAGTACTCGAAGAGAGATAACCATGCAATTTATTCATCCGTTTAATTGCGTAACGGCAGGCCCGAGTCAGAGTGGCAAAAGCTATTTAATTGAATCTATAATTAATCACGAAGAGGAAATGTTTGTTCCGGGTTTCAAAGAAATACATTGGTATTACGGAGAATGGCAAGCTCTATACGATAAAATGAAGCACAGGGTAGTTTTTAAAGAAGGATTGCCTGTTGTATCTGATTATGACGGAAAAGATCCTATATTATTAGTTATCGACGACCAGATGAGCGAGAGTAAAGGTCAAATTGGTGATTTATTCGTGAAAGGCACCCATCACCGTTCTCTAAGCGTTATTTTTATTACACAGAACTTATTCCATCAATCAAAAGATAGCAGATCCATTTCCCTGAATTCGCATTACATAATTTTATTGAAAAGCCCCCGAGACCGTCAGCAAGTGGCTTATCTCGCTAGACAAATGTTCCCTGATAAGTGGCGTTTTGTAGTTGACGCTTACGAAGACGCGACTTCGAGACCTCACGGTTACCTAGTATTCAATTTAACTCAAACTTGTCCCGAAGATCAAAGAGTCTTGACTAATATTTTACCGGGAGAAACGTGCTACGCTTATCTCCCTAAATAAATAAATAGAACTTACATTTCGTAACTTCAATCAGTTATGAATCATGTCTCGTAGAGTACGTATCGAGAGAGACGCTCTCCGATATCTCGGTCGTTGCAAACCCGTTCAAAGAAAAGCCATTTTAGCTAAAGCCGACAAATCCCTCATAGACGCTATCAGTGAATGTATTCATAACACTTTAATTGGTAACGTAAAACTATCAAATACCCAAAAAACCAGGTTATCTCGTCATAAAAATACCCTTCGAAAACTAGCTAGTAAGCGGGTAGCTTGGAAAAGTAAAAAGAAATTGTTAGTTCAGTCTGGGGGCGGATTTTTCTCGTTTCTTCTACCCGTCGTTTCAACCCTTCTTGGTTCTATATTCGGTAGTAAACAATGAAACACGCCAGAAAAATGATTCTCGTCCCTAGCGGCGTTTTAAAGCCAGACCCGTTCCCGCACCCCCTCGCTCTGACAGTCTCTGAATTAGACGTTAAGATGGACCAAATATTAAATATGAAAGATTTAGACGACGCCTCGAAATGGATTTTATACGAACAAGCTTTAATGAGACACGGAAATCTACGTAAGCAAGCCTCGGCTCCTAAAGAAATCGAAATTGCCCCCGCATTCGACTCGCTAAGTAGGGACTGGATAGACGATTTGCCTTTGATATATTACCAAAAAGCGCAAAGCATGGTGGATCAGTTGGAAACTGTACCCGAAAGAATACGGTGGGATGAAAACGGGGAGCTCGTAATAAACGGTCGACCTATTAAAGGTTCCAATATTAGCGAAATTACCAAAGCGTATTTAAATCCTAAAACCCACCCAAAACCTATCGGATATTTCGCGTTTATTTCCAATTTAACCCAATTTAACTCTTCACCGGCGATCCAAGGCTTTCCCTCCCCGCTAGCTCCGAGAGCCCGACAACGACGTTCTCCCGTTAAGCGCGAGTATCCGGTTCCTCAAAGTGGGCGTGCGCGCAGGACAGATAAGCCCCGCCCCACTCGTAGCCTTGACCGAGATCACTCCTCGTCCGACTCTTCTCTTCACTCTTATAAACAAACAAGGAGTCGCGCGCAAAAGTCTAAAGTATGGGCGAAGCTATTTTAGAAAAAATATATTTTAACCCGAAGCATCCGGCTTCTTTCGGAGGCGCTGAAAGGTTATTCCAGTCCGTAAAGTCTCACGGCTTAAGTAGGGAAACTGTAGAAAAATGGTTAAGAGGAATCGACGCTTTTACGATGCATAGGCCGAAATATAAAAAGTTTCAACGAAATAAAATAGTAATTAGTAATATAAGGGAACAATACCAGGCTGATATTAACGATATGCGCTCGTTAGAGGCAGATAATGACGGATACAAATACATTTTAACAATTATAGACTGTTTTAGTAGAAAAGCGTGGGGGTTACCTCTTAAAACTAAATCGGGGAAAGAGGTTTTGAAAAATATAAAAATTGTTTTTAAAGACGGAATTCCAGATAAATTTCAATCGGACAAGGGCACGGAATTTAGGAATAAAGAAGTACAAGGATATTTCAAAAAGAATAAAGTTAAATTTTTTAGTACCGAAAATGACGAAATAAAAGCCTCTATCGTAGAAAGGTTTAATAGAACGTTAAAAACAAAAATGTATAGATATTTTACCCATCACTCCACAAATAGATATTTGGAAGTCTTACAGGACTTGGTCGAAGCGTACAATTCCTCTTATCATAGCTCAATTAAAATGGCCCCTAATGACGTTTCGGAAAATAACGTATTACGTGTGTACAATAATATCTACTCTAAATATTATGCCGAGAAACTGAAAATGAAACCGCAATTCCAAGTAGGGGATTTGGTTAGAATAAATACAACTAAAATGATATTTCAAAAGGGTTTCGAAGCTAATTATACCGAAGAAATATTTAAAGTCGTAGCTATAGTTAAAAGACATCCTCCCGTTTATAAAATAAAAGACTTATCAGAAATCGATATAAAAGGGACGTTCTATTTTCGAGAGCTTCAAAAGGTCAGCGCGCCTCGCTCGTTCAAGTTAAACAAGGTTTTGCGACAGAGAACTAAAAACAGAGTAAAACAATTGTACGTTAGTTGGCTAGGATATCCTCCATCGTTTAATAGTTTGGTTAATCAAGATGACGTCTGGGATTTACATAACTCTTCCTAGTAATACTAGAGATAAGAATAAGAATAATTCAGAAAATACTCTAACCTCGTATTCTACAACGTTGGCCAAACCCATTAGTTTACGTGGAGATTGGGAAATTGCCCTGGTAGAAATTATTTATCCTTTATCTTTTTATAACGTAAGCGAACCAATGGGCTGTGGAATAGAAATTAAGGAATTACTATCGAAACCTCCAGCCCACATAGTAGATTACAAATATACGTACGACTTCCGAGAGATACCTCAGGGCTACTACAAAAATCCTCATGAACTTTTGGCCGTACTTAATGAAAGTATTAAAAGTTTGAACCTTGATTTAAAGGAAAGCGCTAATTCAGAGTTCGATAATGATTCATTAGGAAAATTTGAATATAGTTTAGAAAGTGGACACGTACAATACACTTCCTATAGTAAGCATTATTACCAACTCGAGTTAACGCCAAAGTTGAGGAAAATTTTAGGATTTAGAGATAATGTTACTGATATTTCACCTAAGGTAGCATTCAGATCAGATTCCCCTATGCAATTAAACTTATTCATCCCCGATCTTATGTTCGTGTATTCCGATTTGGTAGGAAATGAAATGGTTGGGGATACATTAGCCCCCCTTTTGCGAACAATTGTTGTAGACCAAAACGCCCCCAATGGATCAACCGTTTCAAAAACTTTCGATTCTCCGCATTACCTTAAACTGAGTAGAAATTATTTTGACTCTATCGACATTAATATAAGAACTAGTTTAGGTGAATTCGTGCCATTTCAGTTTGGTTCAGTCACGTGTAAAGTACATTTACGAGGAGCTCAGTAAAAAAAATGGCTTATCAGTACGTCGATAGAAATTGTCCCTACATGCAATATTATTTAAATCAGGCGGGGGGCGGAGTAGATTTACCTTATTTCTCTGGGTTTGCGGGACAAAAAGGACACGGAATTGGTAGCTTTTTTTCAGGGCTAGCTAGGTTTGTATTCCCATTCCTAAAACAGTCTGCCAAATACGTGGGAAAAAGGGCCCTTTCTACAGGAAAGAAAGTACTCGGAGACGTCTTGCAAGGTCAGGACTTAAAAACGTCAGCCAATAAACGAATGACAGAAACTGTGGACGAAATGGCAGCGCAAGAAGGTTCGGGTCGTCGCAAGAGAAGAAAAACTACTAAGAAAGCATTGAAGAAGAAGAAAAAGAGTTCAGTTAAACGCCGCAAGTTCACGCGTACGGTTCGCGATATTTTTGCTCTCTAAAAATGGAGGTACTTAAAAGCGAATTAAATATTTTCAACGAACTACCAACTCAACTCAGCGTTGAAAAAGGTCAAACGGTATGGTGTAAGCCAATTTCATCTATCGACAGCAGTTCTATCATCGAATTCGTGGTACCGGGTACGGGAGACTCTTACACAGATTTGGCAATGACAATGATATATTGTAAAGTAAAAATCGTCAAAACCAACGGTGACAACTTGGATGCCGGGTCTAACGTTTCGCTCGTGAACAATTCTCTGCATTCGCTATTCAAACAATGCGAAGTGAAACTCAATGATACGACGGTTTCACCATCGGCCTCAAATTACCCCTATAGGGCCTATATCGAAACCTTGCTCAACTTTGGGTACGATGCAAAAAACACTCACCTTGCGACATCTGGATGGTACGATGACACGGCTGGAAGTATGGATCTGATAACAAACGCCGGATTCATAAAACGTCAGGTTCTAGCCGCTGAATCAAAAGAAATTGAACTTTACGGGAACATTTTTTGTGACATTTTTAATTTCAACAAATATTTAATTAATGGCGTACAACTTAAGGTTTCACTCACTAGAAATAGCGATAATTTTACCCTTTTTAGCGACACTGTCGACGCGTATAAAGTCGAATTTATAGACGCTGCTCTAATTGTACGTAAAGTTAAAATTATGCCTAAAATTTTATTAGCCCATCAGCAAGGATTATTACGTAGCAATGCCAAATATCCCTTTACTCGTACCGAAATTAAAGTTAAAACATTAGCTAGTTCTATTCAGAACGATAGTTTTGACAATATATTCTTAGGTCCGATGCCCAACAGAGTCATTATTGGTTTAGCCACCAACAAAGCGTATAAGGGCTCCGTTAAGTCTAATCCTTATAATTTTGAAAATTTCGACCTAAATTATCTGGCTCTATACGTTGATAACGAACAAATCCCTTCGAAAGCGTTGACCCCTAATTTTAATAGTAAACAATTTACGCTAGCCTATCATTCGCTATTCTCGGGATCTGGGATACTCTACCAAGACGAGGGAAATCACATCGCGTTGGCTCACTTTCCTCTAGGCTTTGCCCTATATGCTTTTGATTTAACCCCCGACAATTCGGCCAGTGACGTCACGTTTTGGAACCCCGTAAAGAGAGGGCAACTACGTTTAGATTTAGGATTTGGTACCCCTTTAAAAGATTCTACGGTCGTTATCGTGTACGCTGAATTTCAATCTTGTTTACAGATAGATAAAAATAGGAACATTATTCGAGACTATTAAAATGACTACGACAAACGTGGACTTATCTCAGGCACTGTATAAAACGCCGAACTTTTTAGGCGTTTTTTCTTCAGATAATTTAAAACCCATGGTGAAATATCCGCAATCGCTTATCATTAATTTTGATAAAAGGGGAGAAACAGGTTCTCATTGGATTTGCGTCTACGTCGATGGCCGAAAACGGGGATTCTATTTTGATTCAGTGGGGCTTCCCCCATTTTTACCCACAATCAGAAAATATTTAAATTCAATGTGTAAGACGTGGACATTTAGCAAAAGGCGATTGCAAGGACTAACTAGTAACGTTTGCGGCGAATATTGCGTAATGTATATTTTGCATAGAACTAAAGGACAGAGTACAAAAACGTACTACCAAAAGTTTTCCAAAAATTGGGAAAAAAACGACAGCAAGATATTTTTATCTTTCGCAAATCATGCTAGAAAAATCATCACATCGAATTTAGCGAATCCATTAGCTAGAGAGAGAGGTATGGTGACTGACTGGAAAAAATCCGGTTCCAGAGGATAAAACAATATATTCCCACGCTATCTGGTATCTTTTAGAGATATGACCCGACCTCTCTCGAAAACATGCGCGCGCTTCTATGAGCGCCAAACTATTTACTTTCGAATAAAATAAACCATCCAAAAACAAAAAAATTAAAATAGAATCAGAAAGTATTGGTAAACTAGTTAGGACAACGTGGGTGGTTTACGCAATCTAGCATGAAAACAAAACATTGGTAGAAATATATTATTGCATTATTCCTGTACGTTCTATTTAAAGTACTTTCTAAAAGTCATTGAAATTTGTTACCGTCTTGAACCATTGAAATATGTTTTCTACCCGTCATTAACAAAATATCTTTAGTACACGCAAAATAAGATTGGTGAAAAAACATTGCCTTAGATAATTTAACAGGGATTTAGTTAGCTTTGGGTCTTGTAATGATAAAAAAGATTGAAATTTGACTCTGCCATTTTATTTAATAATATAAACTCATGTACGCGAAAAAAACAATTGTAAACAATTTTTCCTATGTAACTTTTTTCACTCTTAATAAATACTTTAAAAACGTAACAAAAAAAAGACTCTTTATTGAAAATCGCTTACCCTTTTTTTCCAGAATTTCGTTAAGTCAACCAGTCCGATGCAAGAACGTACTACAATGCGGACTCTTATCTGTAAATTTGTTAGACTTTGCACGAACCTAAACCATCTTCTCGTGACGTACGCTAAGAGGAAGATGGTGGAAATTCCCAGTCTCACGAAATTAATTATCTACGAACACTATTTAACCAATGGAAAAATTTACCGACTTTACCCACTTATTTACACACTGAATAGATTCCACACACTCAATCACTCACTAACTTAGATTTCATCACGGAAAAGAAGGAGATAGGATATAGGGGCTAGGAATTGGTGGGGATGGAAAATGGTATAAAAAGGGGAGTAAAAAAATTAGAACAAATTATTCTGATCTGGACCGTTGAAAAAGAAATCAAAATGCGGTAAATATTATTTTATCATTTAAATAACTTTTGGGAAAAAAAATTAAGATTTTAATTTTCTTCATGTAGAATTGAAGAGATAAATAGAGTTTTATGGGCGAGCAGAAATGACGATTCTATAAAATTTGAGCTTAGAATAAGGTAATAAATTAAATTTCACGAATTATATATGCTGTACTAAAGTTAAAATTTTATGTATTGTTCTGTTAGGATTGAGGAGAGAGAGGACGCCGCCGGAAATCGGATGTTCCTACAATTTGTAGAACACCAGTTATACTGGGATGATAGGAGCTCCGTGCATAGTAGTAGGATTCTACTCTCCATACCAATTAATATGGAATAAAAAAAATTAACTTTTATCACGATTCTTTTATTTTCCTATCCAACAATAATCATTTCAGTATATATCAAACATTACAATAACAAGGATTATATGCAATTGCAATTGCTAAAATAGTGTATACTACCGAGTTAATAGTCTCTAAGATTTCCTCCTGGGGGTTCCCCCGAAACAGGATTAATTTTATCAAAGTTGTATCAGAAGTAAATTAGTGCGAAGTAAGCGCAATGTATTTTCAGCTATTCTAATCTGCCTAATTTAACACGTGACGAATTTTTTATCGCTAACCGATGAGCAGTTACCTCTATTTTTGGTTACATTTTACAATCTCCCGTGACGTCAATTGGTTTCAGCCAATGAGAAATCAGGATTTACTTGAAGTTTCGAGTGTTATTTGATCTCTAGATATACGACTCAGCGTTCTTTTAGTTCCTGGACCTCATCGAGAAGAGACACGTAGATTTTCGCGCTCCGTACCCCGCCTTCTCGACTCTATTTACAGGCAAAGGCTTAAGGATTTCCGTAAAAGTAAGTGACTTTATTATTTTACTGTAGTAGGAAATTAGGCCTTGTTTAAATTGAAGTAAATAGACTTAGATTCTAGTCAAATAGTCTTAGAGTCCAACCAAAATAAATAGAAAAACATTTATTGAAATTTAGGCTTAACCAATTAGGCTTAAGAATGTTGACAATAGCTTATAGAAACTATTAGTTTACAGTATGGACATCGAAGCGTATCGACTTGAAACTTTTCGTCACTGGAGAAATCCGCACGTTACTAAGGAACAACTAGTAAAGGCCGGATTCTACTATATTCAGCGGGGCGATGAAGTACGATGTTACAAGTGCCATGGCGTATTAGAAGGATGGGAATCAGGAGACGTACCAGAATGGGAACATGCTAGATTCTTTCCACACTGTCCGTCAAATGATAATTCACCATCGGAAAAAAAGTACCTTTCGCAAGAATGGGAGATCCCGGCACCACCAAGGGCAGCGGCACTGGAGGATGACGATTTCATATCTATTCCGGTCAGACGTGGTGAGGTAGAACTTTTAATAAAATTATTTATACAAACTGCACTTGCAGAAGGTAGTTCGTTTCAGCCCTTTAAATGATATTGTACATATTCCTCACGAAGATCGAGTTAATTTTTTTTATATTGATAAAATGCGATTTAAACGCGTTATTTATATTGTCGGTCTAATATTAGAACCTGTTTTACGCAATCATGTAATTAAAAGTAAAATAAATTTGGAAATGTATATTTCTTGTTTTTATTGCCTAGAGATTAGAAATTAAGGAGTTCTGAAGCGATAAGCAAACGGGTAAAATCTAATCTCCAGATATCTGCGCGAGCAAAACTAATTTTGGAGAATGGGAATGGGGGAAAGCAACCCGTGAACGAGAATCTGGTGATTAGAAATTCTGGTGATTGAGATGGGGGAGAGGCGCGGGTGAACGGAGGGAGGGAGCTACAGCTTTGTGTCCTTCTGGTGATTGAGGGGGAGAGGCGCGGGTGAACGGCGGGAGGGAGCTACAGCTTTGTGTCCTTCTGGTGATTGAGAATGAAATTCTCAATCACCAGCGGGACACCCCCCTCTCTCTTATAGCTAGTACCGATAGGTCTTCGAGCAAAGAAAAAGACGCGAAACTCGGACCAAATAGATCTCCGAATGGAAAATTAAATAAAATAGCCAGAAATTACAACGGTAGACCGGTTTCGTACTATTTGGGACTCTTCAGTACGGTGTGGGATATCTGGCTTGCGACTATAACACCGAAAAGAGAAACTAAGCCTTATTATTTAAAATAAAGCCAAATATAGGGGGAGAGTCGTGGAGATTATTATATACGTAATGTAAAGTTAAATGGAACCACCTATGGACTGCATTGTAAAGGATGATAAAATGAGCGAATAAGTAGATTAGGGTTAGCTTTCTTATCCCTTTTTATAATGGACTAAACAAATTTGGATAAATTTGCCCTTTGGGGTTACTGAATGTACCTCTATTTGCTGCCGATGACTTTCTTATAGTTTTTCGAAGATTAAGTCCAATTGTTTTCCAAAACAATAATAAAATAACGAAACTGTACAATTTTTTTTAATTTAATCGGCCTCACTCTTAATATCGACAAAACTGAATTTATAGTCTTAACCAATAATGGAAACCATAAGGACTTTTTCTCAGTTAAAATCAGGGTTTAAAAAAACCCGGGTTTTTTAAAAATACCCAGCCCCGTGGGTTTTTTAGGGTTTTTTCGGACGTACTAGGACCTCACAGTGCCTTTCTCTATAAAGATTTATATATAAGGTTGTTTAGATAATAAAAGTAATAATAATCTTACCCTTAGTAAGTTAGTCTTTTTAAGTTCGTTACAAGTTGTAAGAATATTTTTAAATTTCTAAAATAATAAATATCTAAAAATTTTCCACTCGTGTTTTTTAAAATTCAAAACTTTGAATGGGGTTTTTTAAGTGGGTTTTTTTAAGTTATTAATACCCCAAAAAACCCATGGGTTTTTTGGGCTGGGTTTTTTAATTTGAACCCTGGTTAAAATATTAATTTACAATAGATAACTTAAAAATAGTTATTGTTAAAAGTAGCTTGGATCAATATCCATTCCAAGTCGATCTGCAAATTATTAGCGAGAGTCATGGGTTTACTTTATCGTTATAGGGCAAAAGTCGTGCCTAGCAATATTTGTAATTAAATTTATTATGCTTTTTTAATTAGTCACTTTCATACGGAATCGCCACCAAATAAAATTTATATCGTATACTCCTCCGGCAAAAGAGAGCTTTCAGATCTATTATTCATCAAAACTATTTTAACCCAACTGAAGAAAATTTAAATTAGCTCTGTTAACAAAATCTTTGATTTTAATTGTGCCAGGGGCGTATTATCCATTAGGCCGAGTAGGCATGTGCCTAGAGCGCCATTTTTCTAGGGGCGCCAAAACTGCGATAAAGCCCAACGGTCGAAGTACGTGGGTTGTCCCTACTTAGCTGACTAACCCGTTAGGCAATGCCCAGGGGCGAAAAATTATTCTGTGCCTAAAGGCGCTGAAATGGTAAATCCGCCCCTGAATTGTGCAATGAGTATACAAAGAAATACTTAATTGCGATTTTAAAAACTTTGAAGAAAGTTAAAACTCTTTCTAAAATTCGTGAAAATATTCAATCATAATCCCTTTTTATTTTATATTTAAAATAATTTATAACTCTCTAGAATATAGATTTAAGATTTTTTATGACTTCAATTTCTTTAAATCGTATGTTTAAAATATATAAGTAAGTTTTATTTTTTAAATTAATTTAAGGGGGTTTTTTATCGTTTTTTGGATTGTGTAACACTTTATACAGGGAGTCTCCATTTGATAGGCCCAGGCATTTTTCTCAAAACCTTTTCCTTCTAGAAATGTGAAATTTTCGGAGTGTACCCTTTCGGTGGAGATCGTTGTTATTTATGAATTTCAGAAAAATCGTGAAGTGTTTCACGGTTTTAGAATTTGTGGTTATTGAACGCTAGACGAAAAGTTTCAATAAGTAAGTTGTAGAGCATACTCGAAAACCTATAATGAAGTTGGTGTGGTCAAAATCGTACATTTTGTCACTGAAATAATAGGTGGTACTACCCAAATGTTTTTACGCCTCATGTTATTGTAATGATTGTCTGTGAAAATGAACATGTTTTGAGCCAAATCATTGTTTTACCTTTACAAATTAAGGGTTAGAACAAGTGTAATTTTATAAAGAATTACAGTAGCACGCCGCACACGTTTTCTAGGGACAAAAACCTGGTGTTTTTATTAAACAAGAGAAAGAAGTTTTAAGGGGCTAAAAATGTCTAATTTTATCCAACTGAATGTCCGAAAGCCTTTTTTGTACTTCTGATTCGTTTAAAATGTGGGTCCGTTTTAGTATTTAAAGTGCCGCCGCTTTGTTCCAAAAAAAGCATCTCTACGTAATCCGGTAATTAAAGTATGAATCTCCGAGCTGTTGCTGACTTCGAAGGAGACGGCAATGTGAATCCCAGATTCCGCGAACCTGGACGTCATAACACTAATATGGAAGACACAGTCATCGCCTACTTTGGCGCTTACCCTTGAGTAAGTATAAGAATGGCATGCTCCGATTTGGACTTGTCAAAATATGTGTGTAGTGTCCTTAACCACCGTAAATTTAACCCAATCCGTTCAACGCTCCACCAAGCACTTCACGATGGTGATCAGCGCCTTAGGTTGGATTTCGGTAACTGGTTCAGTACCATGGCGGCTGCTAACGAAGATTTCCTCCGTTTGATCATGGCGTCCGACGAGTGTTCCTTTGGAAGGAATGGCCCATTTAACCGCCCGAATAACCATATGTGTAATTCCTTTTAAAATTGCACTTGTTTTAACACTTTACAAATTAAGTGTAAGAACAAGTGAACTTTTACTAAAATGGACCTACATTTTAAACGAATCATAAAGACAAAAAAAAGGTTTCGGAAATTAATTTGGCATAAATTAGACATTGTAGACCCTAAAAACTACCTTTTCTTGTTTAATAAAAAACACCAACATTGTGTCCCAAGATAACGTGTGCGGGGTCCTACTGTAATTCCTTACAAAATTGTACTTGTTCTAACACTTAATTTGTAAAGGTAAAACAATGATTTGGATCATAACATGTTAATTTTTCACAGAAAATCATTAAAATAATGAGGCGTAAAAATATTTGGGTAGTACCAACTTGTTATTTTTCATGACCTATTATTTCAGTGACAAAATTTACGATTTTGACTATACAAACTCTAATAAAGGTTTTCGAGTACAACTTACTCAATGGAACTTTTCAAAAACTACAAATACTAAAACCGTGAAATGTTTCACGATTTTTCTGAAATTCACAAATAACAACGATCTCCTCCGAGAGAGTACATACATTTCTAGATGGTTTAGTTTTTGAGAAAAATGCCTGAGCCGAACAAGTGAGGACACCCTGCATAATTTATTTAACCCTATAAGAAAATTTTCCCAACTTGGCCAGTTTGCCGCTTCTGAAAAATTCCAATTCTTAAACCGGATGGGTTATATCATTATCTCACTTTACCCCTAGCCCCAGTCACTAAATATTTTATCATTGCGTTATTTAATGGTATATTAAAAAATCGTAATGTTTTTTACTAAGTTTCGAAATCGACAACCTTCTAAATGCAACATATGGCAAGTGATCCGAGAAAACATTAACGGCTTGGCGTTTTGGGCCGCTAGATAATTATTGACACTAAGAATTTCTTTCTGACCACGAAGAAAAAGACCAAAGGTTCATTTAAACACAGAACAATTGTATTGATTACTGCTGGGATACACGTTGAAGCCAAAACTTGCGAAACCTTTATTGCTGGGTGACTTGGACAAATATTAGCCAAAAAAATCAATAGTGAACAAAATCGTCATGCGCTGCTCGTTGTTTGATATGAAAGCGAAATATTTTATGAGCTAGAAAAGGAGCGTCAATATTAAAATAAAGTTCGTAGGGTAAGGATCGCTATATAACGTAAACATTTCTTAGGTACAAAATGGGTGGTTCTCCCATTCAACAGATAATTTAATAGTTTAGATGTTCCATGTTACTATCAGAATATCTAGCTTTAATTCTCTAAAATGCATTCCTCTTTTAAGAAATTCCCTATCCCTTTCATCAAAAAGGAGTCTATACTTGTATAACTGTAACAAGTAAGATTGTTTTTTATGTCGACTTAATTTTTTTTAAAAACATGGCCTTGTGTGCAATAGTTTTGTCTTGGTGGTTGTCGGTTGCAGTCATTTTGACTTAACGTTTTTAACGGCCGCATTCGACATTCCTCTTTGTTATACGAATCTCATCTTATCGATTTCACTCAAATTTCTTAACAAACTTATTAAGAACTGCCTCATTTTATGGCAGTGCTGATTGTAGTTATTTCTTCATCTTTGTCCTTTTAATGTGGCATTTTTAACGTCTTTTTTAACGCACCTTAGTTCAATTTTTTAATTATTTTGTCTTTTTGCCTTAAAGATTGTTTATTATTCGAACAGAAATTTGCCCCATTTCTAAAACATTTAGTAGGATTTAGTAGCAATGCGCCAAGCCTTTCTACAACTAGCATCTATTGGTCTTAGTCAAATATTATCTGCCTAGTATCGTTTATGCAACTTAATGACCGTGAAAGTCTACTAAAGGTTTATTTACTCTTTAATCTTTATTTAAAATTCGTTTAATGGTTCACTGATTGACAATTAGTAATTTCGTCGTTTTTTCAGTCGTGCTGGGATATAATGTTCAAAGGAAAATGTTAGATTTTTTTGACCAGGAAACATTTTGAAAAGCTAATCTGTCAAATTTTAAACTGATGTACAACTTATACATGCACCCAAAAAATTCTGGCATTTGACATTTAAATTCTCTATATAATATATTTAATTTTTAAAAAAAGGCGGCAACGGATACTACGATTATGTTATTTTGGAAATACAAGTCTTATCTTCTCAAGTAAAATAACGACTAATACCAATAGTGTGGTAATGATATTAGATTTAAAAAAAGTGTTCTTTAAGAGATGGCAAAACGTTTCCCGTTTCTAATATCTGTTAACAATTTTTAATTTCAGAAAAACACCACGACAAATAACAAAATGGTCACGATATTAACTGGAACTTATAATTATACTATTCAAAATGATCTTGTTCGTAAATTTTTATATATTCTGTTTTCTATTGTTCGTAATGCTTTCTGTTAAAAATGTCATCTTCAATTCTGAGTTGGATTTCCAGAAAAATTGGTCTAAAGCTTATATCTCATATAGATACTTTGAAAAAATTATATTTATACCTTCAATTGTCCAAACAAACATGAAACTATTATTATATTACATACAATAGCGATATAGAAAATATGTTTATTGAATTTGTGGGCTTGAAATAGACAAAAAGACTAAATTAAACTTTCGATATATACTTGTAATTTTTTTCACCTTGCGAAATTAATCGAACCAAATTAGATCCTTCAATAGTTGGATGTCTGAGCCTTGGTTATTCCTAGGCTTAGTAATCAAATGGAAGAGACTATTGGACCAAAACCCGAAGGTCGGAGATTGGACTCCTGCCCGATTTGAGCCCATTTTTAACGGTCAATATGATATAAAAAAATTCGAAGTGTATCCTAGATTAAAGAAAATTTGGTATGAACTCACCCCACCACTTTCAAGTGTTTCACAGCTAGTCCATGTGTACCAAAATAAATGCTTGCATATGTACGCCGTTGTTTCATATATGCAAGCTTTAACACTGAACAGAAGTGTCTTCATTAGTAAAAAGTATTTGTTATATTAATAATCACGTAATAAGAACTATCATCTCATTTTTCAAAGCTGTTTCTAGATTATCATTGATTGATAACACGATAATGCATTTTAGAAATTCCTTCATTGAATATGTAATATTTGCATAATGGGGTTTATAAAGGTGAATATTTAAATTAAATTTAAATTAAGGTGGAGACTGCTAGTCCAAAGAAAGAGGTCTGAACAATCCGGTTTTTTGATGGAATCTGGTATTTTCGAGGGCGTTGATCACGAGTGGGTTGGCCTTTTTTAGTAAAGACTTGATCCAGGGGACCACCAGTTCTCAAACACTTAACCGAACTTACATATAGAACGCATTGTCCAAACATTTGGTTTTGGGCGTCATTTGATAGATATTTGCGATTAATAACTATTTTTATAATAAATATCTCCATGCTATACAAAATCGTGGCGCACTTTAAGATCGGATAAAGGTGCACATTTAGATCGCTATTTTGGGTAACGATTTAAGAGCATATTCGTTGTAAGATCATTTTGGAAACATTCTTTAAACGCTCTACAAGTAAGCTATTTATGTTCAAATGATCTTAAAAATTAATAAAGAAATGTTCTTTAAATGCTTAAGTGATCTACAATGTATGATCTTAGTATGTGCTTAATATGAACCATAAATGATACATGCTCTTAAATTCCACAATTTAAGATCAGGTGAAATGATCTTAAAAGTGCTCAATTGAATGTGTTCTTAAATTAAAACCAATTTCATTCTAAAAATCATTTATTCATTTTTAGAAAGTTTTGAAAGTAAACAGTCCATTTTTACGGCTTTCACAGCCAGTTTGTAGTAATTGTGGCCCATGACCCATTTCATTATAAGGGCCATAGGCTGTAAAAAACAGTTCGTGAAATCAAGTTCTAGTGTATAATACACCGCAAGAAGCGTAATCAAAATGCTATGAACGTTTTTTCTTTCACACCAAAAATCATTTATAAACCATTGCCAACAATAGCCACTTTTTCGATTTTTCCATTAACTAAAGAGAGAAGAAAAAGGTGGCCCTGTAGACCGCGTTTCGAAATGGTTTAGGAAATCCCAATCCTATGTGAAAAATAAAAATCTTCAAACACTTAAGTGATTTTAGGACAACATGTTTAATTAATAGACTAAATTAATGCTCACTTTAACTTCCTCAATAATATCTCTAGTTTTACATCCTTTAGTTTGGAACGTCCCTGATTTAGCTATGAACCATTTCCATTCATCAAGGAATTTGTTGTTTTGTTTTATTTGTACATTAGAATAATCATGGATTAAGAAAATCTATAGAGGGGCTCAGAGGTTTCAGTTTTTTATCACTGATGTTTTGCTGCTATGATAGCCACTTAACTTTAAGTCATTATGGCTACCATAAGCATTAAGCAACCTAGTTTCTTTTAAATGAACTAAAATTAACGTTGATCACATTTCCCCATAATAACGCTTGCTAAATTAATAACTCCATTATAATACTCCTTGGCGCCTGAAATTATATAAACTTACAATTAGTCAATTACCTTTTTCGTTGTTTTCATTGAGTTGGGAATAAATAGAAGTACAACTAAATTTGGCTGGCGCGGGACCAATTTCGTCCAATAAGGAGACTTTGGCAACTATATTGCCATTGAATTTTTTCGCGAATCTGATGCGAAATACGAATGGGGTCGGAGTGTGCAATAACTGGTGGCTTTATCGGGGAGTCGGGGTCCGGCTCTTGTAACCCATAAGGGCGGTGACGCACTGGGAGATGTTAGCTCCGTCCAAAGGGTCCTATCTCCAACCTCCGACTTCGGTCAGGTGTGGGCTGGCTTCGGCCCAGGCTAATGGAGAGGGGCCAGGCAAACTGGCCGCCTCGGCGGATTGGGTTGCCTGCTGTGGGGCTGCGGGCCTCCGTATGAGGGCACGGCGGCCCCATCTCCCGGCCTTTTGGATCACACCGGGATCTCCGGGGCCAGCTGTGCCGGGTTATGCGGACTGCTGTGTGCCTGCCGTTCCCCTTTAGGTGCTCTCTCCAAAGGGCTTGGCTCCCTGCCTCTGTAGGTGGGGTGTCGGCCGGAGTTGCTAGAGCATCCGTTCTTTATCCCACTGCTGTGTGCGAAGTGGCGGGCTGGTCGTCCCATTGTTGCACCTTCTGCTGGGTTGAGCGGCTTGCGTCGAGGGTGCGACCATTAGTAGTAGGGTTCTGCTACCCATGCTGGTTTTGTCACCTGTCCGAGCTTGTGGACGCTGGCGTAGGGCATTCTGATGATAGGCCTCCGGTGGTGTGGTTTTTTGTTACCGGTACACCGGGCTATAAATTCTGACAACATGTATGATTACTCGTGGCCCTCAAGGGGTCGTAGTGTGCAATAACTGTTGGCTTTACCGTGGAGTCGGGGTCCGGCTCTTGTAACCCACCACGGGCGGTAGCGCACTGGGAGATGTTTGCTCCGTCCAAATGGTCCTATCGCCATCTCCGACTTCGGTCAGGTGTGGGCTGGATACTGGGCTTCGGCCCAGGCTAACGGAGAGGGGCCGGGCAAGCTGGCCGCTTCGGCGGATTGAGTAGCCTGCTGTGGGGCTGCGGGCCTCCGTATGAGGGCACGGCGGCCTTTTTGGGTACCTCCGGGATATCCGGTGCCAGCTGTGCCGGCTTATGCGGGCTGCTGTGTGCCCGCCGTTCCCCCATCGAGCTCTCTCAAAAGGGCTTGGCTCTCTACCCCACTGCTGTGTGCTAAGTGGCGAGCTGGTCAACCCATTGCTACGCCTTCTGCTAGTATGAGCGGCTTGCGTCGAGGGTGCGACCATCAGTAGTAGGGTTCTGCTACCCATGCTGGTTTTGTCACCTGTCCGGGCTTGTGGACGCTGGCGTAGGGCATTCTGATGAGGCCACCGGCGTAGTAGGCTGTTTGATCGCTTGGAGCACCGGGTTATAAATTTCTGACCACATGTATGATTACTCGTAACAAACGAATCTTTGAAGTTGTTTAAAAATAATTTTATTCTGTCAACACGATCCTTTTTAAATCAAGTTACGGTGAGTTAGCTAATAATTATTTATTTTTAGCCATATAACTTTACAATATATAAATGGCGCTACCGCCTATTTATAAAGATGCATTTCTTAGTGTCTTATCAGAACAGGTCCAGCGTAACCATGGCAACCAAAATTGTAATTGTCATTCTAGCAGTATTATTCCGAATTCAATGGTTGTTTTTATTTCCGAAATTTCTACAATTGAGTCGAGGAATTTTGGTAGATTTTTTGTCACCTTATCACAACCCTCCTTCGAGCACATAAAGCGGAATTCATACAAAAACTATAACAAATAAAAGAATAATGCCAAAGACTTTAAAAAGATATCTACTCACAAATTCTACTTTTGAAAAGCATGGATAATCGGTGATTATCGACAAATTGTTATCCTCACTTTTTATTAAACTAGTACGATTAACGAAGGTTTTCCTTAAATAGCTTTGATTACGCCACTATCTGACATTGGTTATTGAAATTCTATTTGAAGGGTTTTCAAGCAGTCTTTTAGTTCTTCCTCATTTATCTCTTCTCCTTTAAATTCGTTTTTTGAAAAACCACTATAACAATAATAATATAACTTTTAATTTTAGTTTACAATGATATACCGCAGAAAAATACGGATAATTACTACTGGTTCTGATTTTATATGATATAACGTAAAAGCGTCACAAAATTTATGACAAACTTAAAAAAAAGCTCTTGATAACTTACGACGAAGATAGTTTATTTTTCTCAATATTTGTTGGTTTCTTTGCTGCAACAACACATTCGGCTCCGGCAGAAGCCAATCGTTTAAAACCTTTGCTCTCTTCTTCTGGCATCTTTGCTTTGGCACGTTCCTTCCTAATTTTTTGACTTAATGCGTTTTTGAATTGAGACTTTACAATAAAATTCAGTACGTTATTACATAATTCAGTACCAATTTTTTAAGTAACCCTTGTTTTTATTACCCATGGATAGTCGCCACTCATCATGATACTGGGATACAATTCGTACATTTTAGAACCAATATTTTTGTAAGCGCTGCTTGTGTTCACTTTGGGATTTTAGGCAAAAAAGGAGCAGCATTCACTGACAAACATATTCCAGGTCTGCTGGTTATAGTTACTGTGAAATCTTCTAGTGAGTTTTAATGTAACTTGAAAATCCAAAAAAATCTAATATTAGCTCAAGAAGAAATTATGTCTATACGATTATGCGTGTGTTAATCCGAAAAATACATATCAGCATTCCCAATAAAAACCTAAAAATGTTGCCCGACTGTTGTGGAATTAAGAGGACATTCTACATATTTCTCTAATTTGCAAAACAATTGACCAACAAAAAAATGATAATTTATAATTAAGTCTTAAACTAATAGTTAAACTGATGTGCATGTTTAAAATTAACTCTATCATGTACTTAAGTTATTCCAGTTTAAAAAATAAACTTGGCACGATTTCCAAAGTAAAACCCATCCGCTGCATTACAATAAAAAAAAATTATTTAAAATATAACTCATCTCGCAACACCTGACAACAGTGGAACTTTCATAGAACTTTATTTTACTTCTGACTTTGGATAAATCACTTGTTATTTGGACATTGTTATCACAGTTATCTCTTTGGTGTTACGGCTTATCAATATTAGCAGAATCAAATGGTTTATTTTGCAGATTATCTTGAGCTTCCGTAAAATCGGTCGCATCTGTTGGTTTTTGCGTGGAGTAGGAAACTCCTAATGTACTGTTGAAAGCTCCATTTCTGGTGAAGGTATAGATCTTTCATCCATTCATTCAATTCCAGTCACATTTTGTTTAGTGACGAGAGGAGTATCTACAGAAATTATCTTTTCTTTAACTGCGCTAATCTCATTTACTATGTCCAAGGCATTTACTAGAAAGAAAAAATCATATCTTATAAGACTTTCGGGCCTATTAGAATATATAAAAATTGACTTTTGTGATGCTTGGCTACGGGGCAGCATCAATAACCGCAGTTGTTGACATTTTCATCACTGTTTTTTAAATATCCTTCACATTCATTACGTCCACAATCAAGGCAATGCCCTCTATTAATATTTCGACTGTCTAACATGGTTGCTGTAAAATTATAAAATGTAATGTGGCAGGTGTTTTTTATTTTGGCAGTCAGTCAGATTAGAACTCGAGACTTCATAAAATATCCTACTGATACATTTAAAATGTGCAAGAAACATGGCTAATTTTATACATACAAATTATAAATATTTTAAAATTTCATTATTATCTCAGTATGAAGAGTAAAATAAAAGTTACAAATTCTTCATATAAAATGTTCGGAATGTTTATAGTTTAAGTGCCTTAGGGGCAAATGAAATGGATTTTGTTAATATTTCCGGAAGATTAGATAATAACAATAATTCAATTCTATTCTAAAAGCATTTATAAAATACTCATAGTTCACAGAGGCCGATTCTTGAATTACGAAGCATAAATCATTTATTTGGTTTAAATATAAGCAGTTCCCATCCCTGTAATTAAAACCATGAACACTTGGTTCTTTTTCATCCCAAATTTCATCAGGCCCCATAAATGTTAATATCTGAGCTGCAAAGTTTTCTGCACATTGGGAAAAATCAAATAACTTTCTGACAGTGATTTCATTGGCCCCAAACAAATAATTAGAAGTTGGGTTTCCATTGGGGCTTCGTTGAAAGTAACAGTTTCTTAATAATTGAAAATTGCACATGCTAAGAGCAATATTTTTTAAACAACCCCATTTTCGCCCTTTAAAAACAGAAAAAAATGCTTCGAAGCACATGCACCAGTGGTGTCTTAAAGGGCAAAACATTGAAACTTGCCTTGGTAAATGAACAAGGAAGTGAAATTTTGGTTTTAAAGTTATATCTGGATAAAGCCTACTGAATTTGAAATGTACGATTCAACAGTTAATTTTAGCTGCACTATGGTTTCCATAGTTGCGTATGGTGAAGTACTAACAACTACAATCTGGGCTAAACGAATAAAATTATTCAAATATTCCCAGGAGTCGTCATCGATTTTTTCAAAAAAATAAGTGGCAATATTTCTATAAAGGGCACGCAAGAAGCTGTAGATATATATAATGACGCAATACCAGTGATTATAGAGTTTTCTATGATTGGGGGTTTTAATTTTCATTCAAGATAATGGTTATTGAAATTACTTAGTGCATTATTGAGCCAATCTAAATTAAAAAGCTTAGCTTCTGTAATTAAATACGTTAAAATGCTTGGATCTCAACCAGAACCACACCTTCTAATAACACATGCATTGGGTCGTGAATCGCAATAGATAAACCAATTTATTTTGTATCTACTAAAGGCGACCGCCTATTAATACCGTATTCAATTCTCCACTCATCACGCAATTTTTTAGATATAATTTCTTCTAGAATTTCACATAGGTCTAAATGGTCTTCAGTTGAACGTAACGTAAAACATTCTTCCTTAAAATTTTGGAACACCTGGGGTTTAGCCCCATGACATGTTATACAACATTTAAGAGCAAAACCAACACCTTCCTTAAAACCCTATAGCTGATTTGATGCAGGAGTATCCGCAGGAGTTCCAATTAATAAAGCAGTAACTTTTTGAGGTAAAGCATTGATTTCAAGCCCCAAATCTAAACCTTGAAGTTCATTCATGATGGCCCGAATAAAATCTATTAAAATATTTCTCAATCCAAACCTTTTGACGTAGGATGATTTAACAATTGCTAGAAGCTGTTTTGGGTATAATTTTGAGCGAAACATTGGTGGAATATTTACTAATTCATAGCTGAAAACAGTTAACTTGTGTATTTTTCTATTCATACCAATTGGATTAACTGTTTCAACATCGTTAACGTTACAAATTATTTTGAGACAAAATGCACTAGCTAAATTATGATTTTTATAGAAGCTTCCATCGCACCAGTCTCATTATTTCATCTTGGCTCTCATGTGAATGTTCTTTCCAATATTTAACATCTGGTATAGCAATTACGGACTTGAGGCTTTCTAAAATTGATATACTATAACCCCAGCAAGGTTGGTGTTTTATATCTCCTTCACGAACCACTGGCATTCTACCCATAAACATTGGCTCTGGTGTTAATAAATTAAAGTTGGATTTACAAAAAGCTTTTCTTAATGCATCAGTTTTCAAAGAAATGCATATATAATCAAACTTAAATAAGTCATCAAATTCTGGATCAGATACCTTAGTAGCACAAAATAGATGGGCCGATGGACGTTGTTTTGCTGTTGGCCAACAAAGCTGGTAAAGCAGCCAATTTTGAAACTAAATGTCCTACTTGGCCAACATCGGGTTTTACTGACGGGTTAGCAGTCAACAGCAAATTTGAAAAAGTATTTTTTTCTATCATCTCATCACCTTACAAGCCACTTTTCCACCAGTATTTTAACCAGATTCCCAAAACTTACTTAGCATCGAGGGGCAGATCACTTTCTTACCGGGTGTCCTAATAATCACGATTAAATTTTTAATCTTTGTACTGCCAAAACTACAGATTTCATTTTAATCATGATTTAATCATACGAGGGTGTCCTAATAATCATTGGAGTGAGCTGCCCCTCGCCCAGCATCATGACACCATTTTACCAGCACCTCAAATGTACTTATCCAGCTTTAGAAAATCACTATACCAAAGTTTAACTACTTCATCTCCAGCTAAAGATTAGTGACGTTACCAAATAATTCCCAGCAACGTTATGCACACTTTCCCTAAAGAATTTCGCCTACTTTACATCAACTTAATATATAATTAAAATGAAGCTTAATGTTGATATTTTAAAACAATATTGATAAAAAAATTATCGAACTTTCAAATCATGGTCATTTTGAGTGGTTCAGGAATAATATTTTACAAATTGAAATAGTTTTAATCATTACTTTCATATTCATTTTGCCCCTCTGTAATTGTTTGTACATTAATTTTTTCCCCGTTCTGGTCTATTTTCTCTTCAGCTGCTGTAGATCGGAATTTCTTTTCGACAGCTACTGCAAACAATTATTAATACCTCTACTAATAGTCTTATTTAATTACCATTTATGGTCTTTTAATACGAAGTACATTAAATGAATATGTCACTTGCGTAAATCCAATTAAATTGCACGATAACCTGGTGCGCCAACACCTTTTTCAATACTCTTCGACATCAGACTTAAGTTGTTTCCTCCAAATAAAGAAAATTTCTTAACCTAGTAATGAAAAAATATTAAATCCATCAGATTTTAATAAAATTAACGTACGAATTACGATGATTTTTTCGTTTCCTTGCGTCTCAGTAGATTTTCAACAACTTTTAAATCGAGGTATAAGACACTCAAGAACTCAGGTTAACATATGCTATTGGAACATTTATGAACTCTCCTTGAACTCTCGCGAACTCTCCTCTATCTCTTTTCGAACTCCTAAGGATTCTTTCCTTTTCTGGCGAACTCTTCTCGAACTGTTAAGGGTAGTATTACTTCCTGTCTAACTTGAAAACAGGTTAGGCGGGTCGAGCATCGGATCGGGAGGAGGTGAAGGTTTGACCGGTTTTTCGATAGATATATATATATATATATATATAGATAAATGTTTAAAACCCGTAAGAATTTGGGCGCAGATGATTTTTGGGAGAGGAGCTCGGGTCACCTAGCTTAGTTGCTAGCATGGGCCATTGGCGGCGTAAGGGGTGGTCCGCCCCGGGTACCAGGGGTACCAATTGCTTGTCAAAAAGTTCTGTAGGGGAGCGGGCAATAGCTAGGCAGGAGTGGGCGAGGAGGCCGCCCCACTGACGAAATATTGTCGCCCCGGGGATCCAGCCATCTTAAGCCGCCACTGGAATGGGCTTAACTATTTTTCGGCTATCTACGCCGTATTTCTTGTTTTAAACGATATTTGTAATAAATTTATGTTGGAGGATAAGAAAAATAGTAGTCCCAAATCCACTTTAAAAAAAAATTTAGATCAAGAAAATATTAGAACTTACTTTTACAATTAGGGACACAGCAGATATTCCCCTGTTTTTATTTTTTTAAGCATAGTAATAGTACGACTTTCTGGCTAGAGCCTAAAATAATTGATACAAAAATGTTTTATTTCCCGCTCTTATAAAAACTGGATATAAGCCCAAGGTTTTTAGTCCTGGTGAATTAGCTCTAGTCTTTACGAAAGGTTTAGGCGTTATTGGGTCGATTTCATAGAACGCTCTATTAATTAGAAAAAAGTGTTTTCTTATTTGTTTAGTTCAATATAGAGCCAAAGCTGCAAACGCAGGAAATTTAGCCGACGATTGTACACTTTTTTTTTAATCTGCACCGTTGCGCCACCTAGGCTAGTTTCGGTGGCGAATAGGGAAATAGCGTCTGCTTATCTTTCAATAACAGCACAAAATTAAACCAGTTTGATTATATTTCCAACCTATTGTACTATACTGATACTTTTTTAGTTATATATATATCGAAGTGGGACTATTGCTATGGATGGATTGTCGTTAAGTGTTGTTATGTTTGTTTGTTTGTTTGGCGTCGGTGGCGTGGAAAAGCGACGACACGGTAGATGGAGCTGCGAAAAATAATTTATATCGTTGGCGGCACCGGGACTCGAACACAGACAGCTGCTGGCCGCGTAATCTCCAAAACTGACGCATTTACCAACCTACCTACGCCGCTCTCTGAGAAATTACGCTTGATTTTTTAGCCTTGAACATTTTTATAGTTTGTTTAGTTGGTCCGGAGATTTTCCGTACCCAAATGTTTGATATAAATTTCCAAAAATAAACACATTTGAATCCCAGTTTGAGCATTTCTTTAAATCATATTTCCACTAATTTCAATAATTTTAAAGAATTATGTTTGTCGTGTTTTTCTTACCTATTTCACCTTAGATACTTTCCATCTATCTAACGATAGGAAATCACATGGCCTCAACATCGTTTGTATTAGTTTGCCTACCTGTGTCTACTAAGGGTGTATGGGTGTGCCCACTCGAATACACTGATGTGGAACTAATATTACGGCCTGGGCCGACTTGTTATATTTACATTATTTCTACGCTAAAATATTCCATTACGCTTTTGACTTCTAGTCAAAACGAGGTGAGTCGAAACGTTTAAATTGACTGTTTCATTTATCTCTTGCGTTTTTCGAGGCCGTTCAGAGTGGGCCGCGCTTTCAACGTATGAGCAGAAGTTACAATTAAGTATGACACTGATCAGCCTAGTCTTCGGCGTATGATCAGTAGTAAAAAATTAGTGTGATCAGAAGTAACTAATAAGTTGCTAGAAGAAATAAGTGTGACACTCAACGGCTGACTAGTAGTAACAAATAAAAGTGACACTGATCGAAGGAATCTTCGATGCTTTCAAAGTATGACTAGAAGTAAATATGTATATATGTGTGACCGTGGATATATTTTGGTTGCGATACCGGCGTTGCAGGTGGCTGTGAATAGCTCAAACAAACTTAACACATTAGACGGATTGTGTGTATTCTGACCGTCGTACGTCTTGTTTATAGATGCAAGCTATCAATACTGTCGTAAGGATATATTTTCGGGTTAGTTAGTGGGTTAGGTACCTTCAATTATACACTTCAATCCAATAAGTAAAACTTTTGCTGTGGTTGCAGGATGTAAAACATTTCGCGCTTTTTCTAAGGTAGTAGCAACCTCTAATTTTGAAGCTTCATTCTCAAAGTTGATAGTAATGTATTGTCGACAATATTTTTTTCTGGTATATTATCTCTCCTGATTTTAGCTTTTTTTATATTTGGAGGTATTTTCATTAATAGAGTTATTTGTTACGTCATGTAAAATATCAATTATTTAAAAATAGTTCCAAACTCAAAATTAGTATCCAACGCAAATTACTCTAACAAGACCGTTCTTTTTGAAAGCAAAAGTGAATCAATATTATAATATTATTTCGAGCTTTGAGAGGATATTTTGAAATTCAGACTGGTAGTGTCAAAAAAAAGGTAAAAACCCATCGCGAACGCCGCGTCAAGTCGATCTGACCCACATAGGTATCTCCGCTGAAAGCAGACATAAGACACGGTTGTACTGTTGCATACAAAATAACATTGAAAGAAGTCAGCGCTACAATAAGCGGGGAAGGTCGGATTTATACAATAGTCCAATCCGCGCGGAGCGATCCGAGCTTACACTCATCACGATAGCCAGTAAGTGATGCAATGAGGGGGGGTTGAAATTCGTGCACGATAAAATTTCTTCTCTCCTCTCGGTCTTTAAGAAAAATGTCATGATCAGTAGGGAACAATGTTTTTTTAAAGCAGTTATAGTTTTTCGAAACATACGGGCAAAATTTGCATTTCACAAAAAAATTGGATCATTTTTATGTTGTTTTATACAATGAAAACTTAAATCATTTTCACTTTCTGAATAACTACAAGAGCTGCAATCAAATCTAGCCATATCTAGTCTTTATGCATTAAAGTGAAACTGTTTGCGTGTTTACGTTTTAAACACAATACCTATATTTAAAACTGCGAAAAAATAGTTTTCAAGAAATATTTTATACATTATCGCAAAAGCTAATACTAAAATTAAAAATCTTCCAAAGGCCGCTTTAAAAAATCTAGTTAATTCAAATCATTGTATGTCACTAAAATCTAGACCCAGATCCACCTTTATTTTATTAAGTATATATATATATATATATATATATATATATATATATATATATATATATATATATATATATATATATATTATTATTCTTAGATAAATTTAAAACCGTTAAAATACCAAATTAACTTCTTCACTTTTAGAATAGCCGCTACTTTTTACCATGTCCCGTAGGAGGGGTTAATCAATCGCCGTGTCTGTCTGTCTGTGTGCTGCGAACGCGTTACCGGGGCAAAGTCAAAAACAGTGTTTGCAGATTGGCAAAACCACTTTGTGACGGTGAGCGATAACTGACGAATTTGCGGATGGGTTTGGTTGGTTGCGGTGGTTGTTTTCGTTAACGCTCACCGTCACGCCGTTTTCGACTAAGCTTTATTGGAATTTTATTATTGTAATGTTTAAGTGGGAATGTGTTGTGGTGGTTGTGGGTGTTGAGTTTGTTATGTGTGCGTTTGGTTTTATGGGTGCTTTCTCTCCAACTCCTTCTTATTAACTTTTGGGACGGACCGAGTGCTGAGGGTTACGATAAACGTTTCAACGTCCAAATGGCAGGGTTTCCACCATTTGTTTACGGTATTCGTCTAAGTATCAATTTGCGATCGCATCGGGCGGGATTCAAATCCGAGCATAACAGGCGAGTGTTCTACCACAGAACCACCGATACTTGTTACCGTTCAAAGAAAATTATAAGCTCAGCTTAAGCGGAATATTATATTAATAGTTTTTAAAGTCTAAATGTTTTACGTATGAAAATTTAAATGACAAATCTCTTTGTAGCGCAGTCAGCAGATAAGATGGTTAAAGGGTCGAACCCGTGGGTGGTTCTCCTAGCTAGTTAGTTATTTGTTATTTCGTTTTTTCAGTCGTATATTTTTTATCTTTTGTGTGTTTAGCGTATTTAGGTTTCAAGCGTAATAGTTCATTTATGAAGAAAATTTCGAGTTGTAAGATTTATGTTGGTCTGGTTTTTAACTAGGTCGTCATTACTTCGTAATTTATTTTAAACGTTTTCTCGACGGATTAAGATTTTTAATGTAGTTCGTCAATTGGGTTCGTTTGTTTTTAATTATAAAGAGCCCTAACTATTCCGTCTACGGTCATTTATTGTACGTTGTAAGCAGTGTATTGCTAACGGTAAGGTGTTTTTGGTTTTCTTTCAAATAATTTTCCCAACTTCCGGTATTTGGGTTTATTTATCCTTGATTTCAAAGTAGTTGGATAAATTGTTTCTTCGTTGAATATTGGTTATGTTTGTTGTTTAGTACGTTTAACTCACTGTTGTAACTACTTTATTTAAAAAATTCTGAATAAATTAAACTCGGTTGTTTCGTCTCAATTATTTTAATTATTATTAACATTTTATGCCGGGTGGAATTGAACCGGGATTACGTGTTTAGCAAATAACTGAATTGCGGAGATACATCTTTAAGGGGCATCTCCCCTTTCATAAACTGCAACCTTGTACCTCTTCGTGGTGGAAGGGAGTAACAGGTGGAGGGGCAACCTTTCATGCTGGCTAACTAAGGCTCTGCTTCTTCCTTAAGCTAAGGTGTGAGGGCTGAGTGGTACTGGGGAAGCGAAAATACGGTATCGTGAACGATCCCCTCGGGGAACCAGGCGACACCCCGTTGTATTTTAGCCTTCCGCCCGGACAGAGGATTAAGGGCGGTGACTTTTTACTTTCCTCTTTTCTCGTGGGATCTTTTATGAATTCCAATAACAAAAAAAAACCAAACAAAAAACCATTGGGCAAGGGTCTGTCTCTGACAGCACCCTGCTCTAGCCAGGGGAAGGGTGTATCTCAGGATACTACCCTCCCTTCCACAAGTTCAGGTCGTGGGTCTGTCTTAAAAGATACCGAGTCCATGGTGCTAGGGTCTGCCTCCGGTAGTACCCAGCATCAGAAGCCGGAGTCTACCAAAGACAGTACCCCGACGGAGGGAAGCAAGGTAAGTGCTTCTAATGCCCGTACTCGCAAGAGGAACAGGCGTCGTAAGACAAACAAGAAGGAGGTAGACGACTCTTCAAAGGGTACCTCCTCTTCAAAAAAGAGAACAAGGGAGTCGGACCAAGACTCTCCAAGTTCTCAACAACAGGCTGCCAAAAAGTCCAAGCCACTGACCTTCAGCGAAGCTGTGGGTTCGACGCGGATGGCCATCATAAAAGTAGGCTTTCCCTCGAACGGCTTAACCGAGGCAGAAATGGGCGCCATCCAGCTTGGAGTTCTGGAGAAGATAGACGGGATACTCTCGGGTAACCCTCTTCCTCAATTCCTGCAATTCCAGCTGAAAGGAGGTGCCCTGGTTTACCTGTGCAAGGATGACTTCACAGGTAAATGGTTAAGTCAGGAGTTCGACCGTAACGAACAGGTTCTCCAGGGAACAAGGCTTTTGGTTACAAAGGCCAGTGACCTGCCGAAACCTTTTAAGGTCGCTCTCCGTACGAGGGACGTCTGGACGAAGGACCCTAAAGTTCTTCTAAGGCGTCTTCAAACTTTCAACGGTGCGCTGAACACAAGCTGTTGGAAGGTTCTGGGCAAGTCCGAGGAACCGGCTGCCATCCATTGGATTTTTCTGATGGATGATGAGTCGGTCGACGCTATCAAAGCGGCAGGATTTGCTGCACAGACAGGTTTGGACAGGGGTATCTTTAAGATACTCAGTCACCCAAATCAAACCCCAGTCGTAAGTACTGAAGAGGGTGTGGTTAATCCTACACCTATTAATGAATACCAGTCTAACGACTCGGTCATTTCAGGACTAGAGGACCTAGAGCCTCTGCTCAGCGATTATTCGGAAGGGGATACGCTGACAGAGGACATCAAAAACCTCAGTGTCTCGGACGGTGAAGAGGTCAAAGACATGGTGGATCAGCCAGATGGAGCAATGGTGGGGGAGACTGGTGGTGCTAACCCAACGAGCGGGAGTGGTGTGGTCTCCACACCCCCCGCTGTGGGGGGAGGTGACACCGGTCAACCTCCAATCTAGGCCTGTCGCCATGAGCATTAAGGTGGTGCAGATAAATCTTCATCACTGCAAGGCAGCCTCCGCTGTACTTTGTCGTAGGCTTGCTAAGGAGCTAAGGTGGGGGACTTAACTGGACTCGCTATTTGACCCAGTGAATCTACTACTTATCACTTGTCCTTTTGTCCGGCGTCTTCGTTTTACTTGGAGAGGAGGGATTTCTTCTCTTCTTTCGCGCGGGGTTCTCGTTCTCACAGTCCGATGGGGGGGACACAAATAGTCCCTACACTTCGTTCAAACGCACGCGGAAGGGTTGCACGTTCCCCGAACGGCAAGGGATGAATCCAGGCAGCAGATCGCAGCGGCTCCCAGAGCCCTCTTTCTCTCCTGATTCACGATGCGTCGCTTGACTCGAAGTTGCAATGGAGGGCTGGGGACTCTGCTGTAGTCTCTTCGGTTTACAGGAGCTTCCGGGTTACGGGATTACCGGATTACGCAAGTAGGCTCCCAGCAGTCTTCGTCGGGATAACTCTTTCGGACCTGAACGGGACTCTCGAGCTCTGGATTGGATTTACGTCTCTCGCTCTCCATGTGTACCAAAATAAATGCTTGCATATGTACGCCGTTGTTTCATATATGCAAGCTTTAACACTGAACAGAAGTGTCTTCATTAGTAAAAAGTATTTGTTATATTAATAATCACGTAATAAGAACTATCATCTCATTTTTCAAAGCTGTTTCTAGATTATCATTGATTGATAACACGATAATGCATTTTAGAAATTCCTTCATTGAATATGTAATATTTGCATAATGGGGTTTATAAAGGTGAATATTTAAATTAAATTTAAATTAAGGTGGAGACTGCTAGTCCAAAGAAAGAGGTCTGAACAATCCGGTTTTTTGATGGAATCTGGTATTTTCGAGGGCGTTGATCACGAGTGGGTTGGCCTTTTTTAGTAAAGACTTGATCCAGGGGACCACCAGTTCTCAAACACTTAACCGAACTTACATATAGAACGCATTGTCCAAACATTTGGTTTTGGGCGTCATTTGATAGATATTTGCGATTAATAACTATTTTTATAATAAATATCTCCATGCTATACAAAATCGTGGCGCACTTTAAGATCGGATAAAGGTGCACATTTAGATCGCTATTTTGGGTAACGATTTAAGAGCATATTCGTTGTAAGATCATTTTGGAAACATTCTTTAAACGCTCTACAAGTAAGCTATTTATGTTCAAATGATCTTAAAAATTAATAAAGAAATGTTCTTTAAATGCTTAAGTGATCTACAATGTATGATCTTAGTATGTGCTTAATATGAACCATAAATGATACATGCTCTTAAATTCCACAATTTAAGATCAGGTGAAATGATCTTAAAAGTGCTCAATTGAATGTGTTCTTAAATTAAAACCAATTTCATTCTAAAAATCATTTATTCATTTTTAGAAAGTTTTGAAAGTAAACAGTCCATTTTTACGGCTTTCACAGCCAGTTTGTAGTAATTGTGGCCCATGACCCATTTCATTATAAGGGCCATAGGCTGTAAAAAACAGTTCGTGAAATCAAGTTCTAGTGTATAATACACCGCAAGAAGCGTAATCAAAATGCTATGAACGTTTTTTCTTTCACACCAAAAATCATTTATAAACCATTGCCAACAATAGCCACTTTTTCGATTTTTCCATTAACTAAAGAGAGAAGAAAAAGGTGGCCCTGTAGACCGCGTTTCGAAATGGTTTAGGAAATCCCAATCCTATGTGAAAAATAAAAATCTTCAAACACTTAAGTGATTTTAGGACAACATGTTTAATTAATAGACTAAATTAATGCTCACTTTAACTTCCTCAATAATATCTCTAGTTTTACATCCTTTAGTTTGGAACGTCCCTGATTTAGCTATGAACCATTTCCATTCATCAAGGAATTTGTTGTTTTGTTTTATTTGTACATTAGAATAATCATGGATTAAGAAAATCTATAGAGGGGCTCAGAGGTTTCAGTTTTTTATCACTGATGTTTTGCTGCTATGATAGCCACTTAACTTTAAGTCATTATGGCTACCATAAGCATTAAGCAACCTAGTTTCTTTTAAATGAACTAAAATTAACGTTGATCACATTTCCCCATAATAACGCTTGCTAAATTAATAACTCCATTATAATACTCCTTGGCGCCTGAAATTATATAAACTTACAATTAGTCAATTACCTTTTTCGTTGTTTTCATTGAGTTGGGAATAAATAGAAGTACAACTAAATTTGGCTGGCGCGGGACCAATTTCGTCCAATAAGGAGACTTTGGCAACTATATTGCCATTGAATTTTTTCGCGAATCTGATGCGAAATACGAATGGGGTCGGAGTGTGCAATAACTGGTGGCTTTATCGGGGAGTCGGGGTCCGGCTCTTGTAACCCATAAGGGCGGTGACGCACTGGGAGATGTTAGCTCCGTCCAAAGGGTCCTATCTCCAACCTCCGACTTCGGTCAGGTGTGGGCTGGCTTCGGCCCAGGCTAATGGAGAGGGGCCAGGCAAACTGGCCGCCTCGGCGGATTGGGTTGCCTGCTGTGGGGCTGCGGGCCTCCGTATGAGGGCACGGCGGCCCCATCTCCCGGCCTTTTGGATCACACCGGGATCTCCGGGGCCAGCTGTGCCGGGTTATGCGGACTGCTGTGTGCCTGCCGTTCCCCTTTAGGTGCTCTCTCCAAAGGGCTTGGCTCCCTGCCTCTGTAGGTGGGGTGTCGGCCGGAGTTGCTAGAGCATCCGTTCTTTATCCCACTGCTGTGTGCGAAGTGGCGGGCTGGTCGTCCCATTGTTGCACCTTCTGCTGGGTTGAGCGGCTTGCGTCGAGGGTGCGACCATTAGTAGTAGGGTTCTGCTACCCATGCTGGTTTTGTCACCTGTCCGAGCTTGTGGACGCTGGCGTAGGGCATTCTGATGATAGGCCTCCGGTGGTGTGGTTTTTTGTTACCGGTACACCGGGCTATAAATTCTGACAACATGTATGATTACTCGTGGCCCTCAAGGGGTCGTAGTGTGCAATAACTGTTGGCTTTACCGTGGAGTCGGGGTCCGGCTCTTGTAACCCACCACGGGCGGTAGCGCACTGGGAGATGTTTGCTCCGTCCAAATGGTCCTATCGCCATCTCCGACTTCGGTCAGGTGTGGGCTGGATACTGGGCTTCGGCCCAGGCTAACGGAGAGGGGCCGGGCAAGCTGGCCGCTTCGGCGGATTGAGTAGCCTGCTGTGGGGCTGCGGGCCTCCGTATGAGGGCACGGCGGCCTTTTTGGGTACCTCCGGGATATCCGGTGCCAGCTGTGCCGGCTTATGCGGGCTGCTGTGTGCCCGCCGTTCCCCCATCGAGCTCTCTCAAAAGGGCTTGGCTCTCTACCCCACTGCTGTGTGCTAAGTGGCGAGCTGGTCAACCCATTGCTACGCCTTCTGCTAGTATGAGCGGCTTGCGTCGAGGGTGCGACCATCAGTAGTAGGGTTCTGCTACCCATGCTGGTTTTGTCACCTGTCCGGGCTTGTGGACGCTGGCGTAGGGCATTCTGATGAGGCCACCGGCGTAGTAGGCTGTTTGATCGCTTGGAGCACCGGGTTATAAATTTCTGACCACATGTATGATTACTCGTAACAAACGAATCTTTGAAGTTGTTTAAAAATAATTTTATTCTGTCAACACGATCCTTTTTAAATCAAGTTACGGTGAGTTAGCTAATAATTATTTATTTTTAGCCATATAACTTTACAATATATAAATGGCGCTACCGCCTATTTATAAAGATGCATTTCTTAGTGTCTTATCAGAACAGGTCCAGCGTAACCATGGCAACCAAAATTGTAATTGTCATTCTAGCAGTATTATTCCGAATTCAATGGTTGTTTTTATTTCCGAAATTTCTACAATTGAGTCGAGGAATTTTGGTAGATTTTTTGTCACCTTATCACAACCCTCCTTCGAGCACATAAAGCGGAATTCATACAAAAACTATAACAAATAAAAGAATAATGCCAAAGACTTTAAAAAGATATCTACTCACAAATTCTACTTTTGAAAAGCATGGATAATCGGTGATTATCGACAAATTGTTATCCTCACTTTTTATTAAACTAGTACGATTAACGAAGGTTTTCCTTAAATAGCTTTGATTACGCCACTATCTGACATTGGTTATTGAAATTCTATTTGAAGGGTTTTCAAGCAGTCTTTTAGTTCTTCCTCATTTATCTCTTCTCCTTTAAATTCGTTTTTTGAAAAACCACTATAACAATAATAATATAACTTTTAATTTTAGTTTACAATGATATACCGCAGAAAAATACGGATAATTACTACTGGTTCTGATTTTATATGATATAACGTAAAAGCGTCACAAAATTTATGACAAACTTAAAAAAAAGCTCTTGATAACTTACGACGAAGATAGTTTATTTTTCTCAATATTTGTTGGTTTCTTTGCTGCAACAACACATTCGGCTCCGGCAGAAGCCAATCGTTTAAAACCTTTGCTCTCTTCTTCTGGCATCTTTGCTTTGGCACGTTCCTTCCTAATTTTTTGACTTAATGCGTTTTTGAATTGAGACTTTACAATAAAATTCAGTACGTTATTACATAATTCAGTACCAATTTTTTAAGTAACCCTTGTTTTTATTACCCATGGATAGTCGCCACTCATCATGATACTGGGATACAATTCGTACATTTTAGAACCAATATTTTTGTAAGCGCTGCTTGTGTTCACTTTGGGATTTTAGGCAAAAAAGGAGCAGCATTCACTGACAAACATATTCCAGGTCTGCTGGTTATAGTTACTGTGAAATCTTCTAGTGAGTTTTAATGTAACTTGAAAATCCAAAAAAATCTAATATTAGCTCAAGAAGAAATTATGTCTATACGATTATGCGTGTGTTAATCCGAAAAATACATATCAGCATTCCCAATAAAAACCTAAAAATGTTGCCCGACTGTTGTGGAATTAAGAGGACATTCTACATATTTCTCTAATTTGCAAAACAATTGACCAACAAAAAAATGATAATTTATAATTAAGTCTTAAACTAATAGTTAAACTGATGTGCATGTTTAAAATTAACTCTATCATGTACTTAAGTTATTCCAGTTTAAAAAATAAACTTGGCACGATTTCCAAAGTAAAACCCATCCGCTGCATTACAATAAAAAAAAATTATTTAAAATATAACTCATCTCGCAACACCTGACAACAGTGGAACTTTCATAGAACTTTATTTTACTTCTGACTTTGGATAAATCACTTGTTATTTGGACATTGTTATCACAGTTATCTCTTTGGTGTTACGGCTTATCAATATTAGCAGAATCAAATGGTTTATTTTGCAGATTATCTTGAGCTTCCGTAAAATCGGTCGCATCTGTTGGTTTTTGCGTGGAGTAGGAAACTCCTAATGTACTGTTGAAAGCTCCATTTCTGGTGAAGGTATAGATCTTTCATCCATTCATTCAATTCCAGTCACATTTTGTTTAGTGACGAGAGGAGTATCTACAGAAATTATCTTTTCTTTAACTGCGCTAATCTCATTTACTATGTCCAAGGCATTTACTAGAAAGAAAAAATCATATCTTATAAGACTTTCGGGCCTATTAGAATATATAAAAATTGACTTTTGTGATGCTTGGCTACGGGGCAGCATCAATAACCGCAGTTGTTGACATTTTCATCACTGTTTTTTAAATATCCTTCACATTCATTACGTCCACAATCAAGGCAATGCCCTCTATTAATATTTCGACTGTCTAACATGGTTGCTGTAAAATTATAAAATGTAATGTGGCAGGTGTTTTTTATTTTGGCAGTCAGTCAGATTAGAACTCGAGACTTCATAAAATATCCTACTGATACATTTAAAATGTGCAAGAAACATGGCTAATTTTATACATACAAATTATAAATATTTTAAAATTTCATTATTATCTCAGTATGAAGAGTAAAATAAAAGTTACAGATTCTTCATATAAAATGTTCGGAATGTTTATAGTTTAAGTGCCTTAGGGGCAAATGAAATGGATTTTGTTAATATTTCCGGAAGATTAGATAATAACAATAATTCAATTCTATTCTAAAAGCATTTATAAAATACTCATAGTTCACAGAGGCCGATTCTTGAATTACGAAGCATAAATCATTTATTTGGTTTAAATATAAGCAGTTCCCATCCCTGTAATTAAAACCATGAACACTTGGTTCTTTTTCATCCCAAATTTCATCAGGCCCCATAAATGTTAATATCTGAGCTGCAAAGTTTTCTGCACATTGGGAAAAATCAAATAACTTTCTGACAGTGATTTCATTGGCCCCAAACAAATAATTAGAAGTTGGGTTTCCATTGGGGCTTCGTTGAAAGTAACAGTTTCTTAATAATTGAAAATTGCACATGCTAAGAGCAATATTTTTTAAACAACCCCATTTTCGCCCTTTAAAAACAGAAAAAAATGCTTCGAAGCACATGCACCAGTGGTGTCTTAAAGGGCAAAACATTGAAACTTGCCTTGGTAAATGAACAAGGAAGTGAAATTTTGGTTTTAAAGTTATATCTGGATAAAGCCTACTGAATTTGAAATGTACGATTCAACAGTTAATTTTAGCTGCACTATGGTTTCCATAGTTGCGTATGGTGAAGTACTAACAACTACAATCTGGGCTAAACGAATAAAATTATTCAAATATTCCCAGGAGTCGTCATCGATTTTTTCAAAAAAATAAGTGGCAATATTTCTATAAAGGGCACGCAAGAAGCTGTAGATATATATAATGACGCAATACCAGTGATTATAGAGTTTTCTATGATTGGGGGTTTTAATTTTCATTCAAGATAATGGTTATTGAAATTACTTAGTGCATTATTGAGCCAATCTAAATTAAAAAGCTTAGCTTCTGTAATTAAATACGTTAAAATGCTTGGATCTCAACCAGAACCACACCTTCTAATAACACATGCATTGGGTCGTGAATCGCAATAGATAAACCAATTTATTTTGTATCTACTAAAGGCGACCGCCTATTAATACCGTATTCAATTCTCCACTCATCACGCAATTTTTTAGATATAATTTCTTCTAGAATTTCACATAGGTCTAAATGGTCTTCAGTTGAACGTAACGTAAAACATTCTTCCTTAAAATTTTGGAACACCTGGGGTTTAGCCCCATGACATGTTATACAACATTTAAGAGCAAAACCAACACCTTCCTTAAAACCCTATAGCTGATTTGATGCAGGAGTATCCGCAGGAGTTCCAATTAATAAAGCAGTAACTTTTTGAGGTAAAGCATTGATTTCAAGCCCCAAATCTAAACCTTGAAGTTCATTCATGATGGCCCGAATAAAATCTATTAAAATATTTCTCAATCCAAACCTTTTGACGTAGGATGATTTAACAATTGCTAGAAGCTGTTTTGGGTATAATTTTGAGCGAAACATTGGTGGAATATTTACTAATTCATAGCTGAAAACAGTTAACTTGTGTATTTTTCTATTCATACCAATTGGATTAACTGTTTCAACATCGTTAACGTTACAAATTATTTTGAGACAAAATGCACTAGCTAAATTATGATTTTTATAGAAGCTTCCATCGCACCAGTCTCATTATTTCATCTTGGCTCTCATGTGAATGTTCTTTCCAATATTTAACATCTGGTATAGCAATTACGGACTTGAGGCTTTCTAAAATTGATATACTATAACCCCAGCAAGGTTGGTGTTTTATATCTCCTTCACGAACCACTGGCATTCTACCCATAAACATTGGCTCTGGTGTTAATAAATTAAAGTTGGATTTACAAAAAGCTTTTCTTAATGCATCAGTTTTCAAAGAAATGCATATATAATCAAACTTAAATAAGTCATCAAATTCTGGATCAGATACCTTAGTAGCACAAAATAGATGGGCCGATGGACGTTGTTTTGCTGTTGGCCAACAAAGCTGGTAAAGCAGCCAATTTTGAAACTAAATGTCCTACTTGGCCAACATCGGGTTTTACTGACGGGTTAGCAGTCAACAGCAAATTTGAAAAAGTATTTTTTTCTATCATCTCATCACCTTACAAGCCACTTTTCCACCAGTATTTTAACCAGATTCCCAAAACTTACTTAGCATCGAGGGGCAGATCACTTTCTTACCGGGTGTCCTAATAATCACGATTAAATTTTTAATCTTTGTACTGCCAAAACTACAGATTTCATTTTAATCATGATTTAATCATACGAGGGTGTCCTAATAATCATTGGAGTGAGCTGCCCCTCGCCCAGCATCATGACACCATTTTACCAGCACCTCAAATGTACTTATCCAGCTTTAGAAAATCACTATACCAAAGTTTAACTACTTCATCTCCAGCTAAAGATTAGTGACGTTACCAAATAATTCCCAGCAACGTTATGCACACTTTCCCTAAAGAATTTCGCCTACTTTACATCAACTTAATATATAATTAAAATGAAGCTTAATGTTGATATTTTAAAACAATATTGATAAAAAAATTATCGAACTTTCAAATCATGGTCATTTTGAGTGGTTCAGGAATAATATTTTACAAATTGAAATAGTTTTAATCATTACTTTCATATTCATTTTGCCCCTCTGTAATTGTTTGTACATTAATTTTTTCCCCGTTCTGGTCTATTTTCTCTTCAGCTGCTGTAGATCGGAATTTCTTTTCGACAGCTACTGCAAACAATTATTAATACCTCTACTAATAGTCTTATTTAATTACCATTTATGGTCTTTTAATACGAAGTACATTAAATGAATATGTCACTTGCGTAAATCCAATTAAATTGCACGATAACCTGGTGCGCCAACACCTTTTTCAATACTCTTCGACATCAGACTTAAGTTGTTTCCTCCAAATAAAGAAAATTTCTTAACCTAGTAATGAAAAAATATTAAATCCATCAGATTTTAATAAAATTAACGTACGAATTACGATGATTTTTTCGTTTCCTTGCGTCTCAGTAGATTTTCAACAACTTTTAAATCGAGGTATAAGACACTCAAGAACTCAGGTTAACATATGCTATTGGAACATTTATGAACTCTCCTTGAACTCTCGCGAACTCTCCTCTATCTCTTTTCGAACTCCTAAGGATTCTTTCCTTTTCTGGCGAACTCTTCTCGAACTGTTAAGGGTAGTATTACTTCCTGTCTAACTTGAAAACAGGTTAGGCGGGTCGAGCATCGGATCGGGAGGAGGTGAAGGTTTGACCGGTTTTTCGATAGATATATATATATATATATATATATAGATAAATGTTTAAAACCCGTAAGAATTTGGGCGCAGATGATTTTTGGGAGAGGAGCTCGGGTCACCTAGCTTAGTTGCTAGCATGGGCCATTGGCGGCGTAAGGGGTGGTCCGCCCCGGGTACCAGGGGTACCAATTGCTTGTCAAAAAGTTCTGTAGGGGAGCGGGCAATAGCTAGGCAGGAGTGGGCGAGGAGGCCGCCCCACTGACGAAATATTGTCGCCCCGGGGATCCAGCCATCTTAAGCCGCCACTGGAATGGGCTTAACTATTTTTCGGCTATCTACGCCGTATTTCTTGTTTTAAACGATATTTGTAATAAATTTATGTTGGAGGATAAGAAAAATAGTAGTCCCAAATCCACTTTAAAAAAAAATTTAGATCAAGAAAATATTAGAACTTACTTTTACAATTAGGGACACAGCAGATATTCCCCTGTTTTTATTTTTTTAAGCATAGTAATAGTACGACTTTCTGGCTAGAGCCTAAAATAATTGATACAAAAATGTTTTATTTCCCGCTCTTATAAAAACTGGATATAAGCCCAAGGTTTTTAGTCCTGGTGAATTAGCTCTAGTCTTTACGAAAGGTTTAGGCGTTATTGGGTCGATTTCATAGAACGCTCTATTAATTAGAAAAAAGTGTTTTCTTATTTGTTTAGTTCAATATAGAGCCAAAGCTGCAAACGCAGGAAATTTAGCCGACGATTGTACACTTTTTTTTTAATCTGCACCGTTGCGCCACCTAGGCTAGTTTCGGTGGCGAATAGGGAAATAGCGTCTGCTTATCTTTCAATAACAGCACAAAATTAAACCAGTTTGATTATATTTCCAACCTATTGTACTATACTGATACTTTTTTAGTTATATATATATCGAAGTGGGACTATTGCTATGGATGGATTGTCGTTAAGTGTTGTTATGTTTGTTTGTTTGTTTGGCGTCGGTGGCGTGGAAAAGCGACGACACGGTAGATGGAGCTGCGAAAAATAATTTATATCGTTGGCGGCACCGGGACTCGAACACAGACAGCTGCTGGCCGCGTAATCTCCAAAACTGACGCATTTACCAACCTACCTACGCCGCTCTCTGAGAAATTACGCTTGATTTTTTAGCCTTGAACATTTTTATAGTTTGTTTAGTTGGTCCGGAGATTTTCCGTACCCAAATGTTTGATATAAATTTCCAAAAATAAACACATTTGAATCCCAGTTTGAGCATTTCTTTAAATCATATTTCCACTAATTTCAATAATTTTAAAGAATTATGTTTGTCGTGTTTTTCTTACCTATTTCACCTTAGATACTTTCCATCTATCTAACGATAGGAAATCACATGGCCTCAACATCGTTTGTATTAGTTTGCCTACCTGTGTCTACTAAGGGTGTATGGGTGTGCCCACTCGAATACACTGATGTGGAACTAATATTACGGCCTGGGCCGACTTGTTATATTTACATTATTTCTACGCTAAAATATTCCATTACGCTTTTGACTTCTAGTCAAAACGAGGTGAGTCGAAACGTTTAAATTGACTGTTTCATTTATCTCTTGCGTTTTTCGAGGCCGTTCAGAGTGGGCCGCGCTTTCAACGTATGAGCAGAAGTTACAATTAAGTATGACACTGATCAGCCTAGTCTTCGGCGTATGATCAGTAGTAAAAAATTAGTGTGATCAGAAGTAACTAATAAGTTGCTAGAAGAAATAAGTGTGACACTCAACGGCTGACTAGTAGTAACAAATAAAAGTGACACTGATCGAAGGAATCTTCGATGCTTTCAAAGTATGACTAGAAGTAAATATGTATATATGTGTGACCGTGGATATATTTTGGTTGCGATACCGGCGTTGCAGGTGGCTGTGAATAGCTCAAACAAACTTAACACATTAGACGGATTGTGTGTATTCTGACCGTCGTACGTCTTGTTTATAGATGCAAGCTATCAATACTGTCGTAAGGATATATTTTCGGGTTAGTTAGTGGGTTAGGTACCTTCAATTATACACTTCAATCCAATAAGTAAAACTTTTGCTGTGGTTGCAGGATGTAAAACATTTCGCGCTTTTTCTAAGGTAGTAGCAACCTCTAATTTTGAAGCTTCATTCTCAAAGTTGATAGTAATGTATTGTCGACAATATTTTTTTCTGGTATATTATCTCTCCTGATTTTAGCTTTTTTTATATTTGGAGGTATTTTCATTAATAGAGTTATTTGTTACGTCATGTAAAATATCAATTATTTAAAAATAGTTCCAAACTCAAAATTAGTATCCAACGCAAATTACTCTAACAAGACCGTTCTTTTTGAAAGCAAAAGTGAATCAATATTATAATATTATTTCGAGCTTTGAGAGGATATTTTGAAATTCAGACTGGTAGTGTCAAAAAAAAGGTAAAAACCCATCGCGAACGCCGCGTCAAGTCGATCTGACCCACATAGGTATCTCCGCTGAAAGCAGACATAAGACACGGTTGTACTGTTGCATACAAAATAACATTGAAAGAAGTCAGCGCTACAATAAGCGGGGAAGGTCGGATTTATACAATAGTCCAATCCGCGCGGAGCGATCCGAGCTTACACTCATCACGATAGCCAGTAAGTGATGCAATGAGGGGGGGTTGAAATTCGTGCACGATAAAATTTCTTCTCTCCTCTCGGTCTTTAAGAAAAATGTCATGATCAGTAGGGAACAATGTTTTTTTAAAGCAGTTATAGTTTTTCGAAACATACGGGCAAAATTTGCATTTCACAAAAAAATTGGATCATTTTTATGTTGTTTTATACAATGAAAACTTAAATCATTTTCACTTTCTGAATAACTACAAGAGCTGCAATCAAATCTAGCCATATCTAGTCTTTATGCATTAAAGTGAAACTGTTTGCGTGTTTACGTTTTAAACACAATACCTATATTTAAAACTGCGAAAAAATAGTTTTCAAGAAATATTTTATACATTATCGCAAAAGCTAATACTAAAATTAAAAATCTTCCAAAGGCCGCTTTAAAAAATCTAGTTAATTCAAATCATTGTATGTCACTAAAATCTAGACCCAGATCCACCTTTATTTTATTAAGTATATATATATATATATATATATATATATATATATATATATATATTATTATTCTTAGATAAATTTAAAACCGTTAAAATACCAAATTAACTTCTTCACTTTTAGAATAGCCGCTACTTTTTACCATGTCCCGTAGGAGGGGTTAATCAATCGCCGTGTCTGTCTGTCTGTGTGCTGCGAACGCGTTACCGGGGCAAAGTCAAAAACAGTGTTTGCAGATTGGCAAAACCACTTTGTGACGGTGAGCGATAACTGACGAATTTGCGGATGGGTTTGGTTGGTTGCGGTGGTTGTTTTCGTTAACGCTCACCGTCACGCCGTTTTCGACTAAGCTTTATTGGAATTTTATTATTGTAATGTTTAAGTGGGAATGTGTTGTGGTGGTTGTGGGTGTTGAGTTTGTTATGTGTGCGTTTGGTTTTATGGGTGCTTTCTCTCCAACTCCTTCTTATTAACTTTTGGGACGGACCGAGTGCTGAGGGTTACGATAAACGTTTCAACGTCCAAATGGCAGGGTTTCCACCATTTGTTTACGGTATTCGTCTAAGTATCAATTTGCGATCGCATCGGGCGGGATTCAAATCCGAGCATAACAGGCGAGTGTTCTACCACAGAACCACCGATACTTGTTACCGTTCAAAGAAAATTATAAGCTCAGCTTAAGCGGAATATTATATTAATAGTTTTTAAAGTCTAAATGTTTTACGTATGAAAATTTAAATGACAAATCTCTTTGTAGCGCAGTCAGCAGATAAGATGGTTAAAGGGTCGAACCCGTGGGTGGTTCTCCTAGCTAGTTAGTTATTTGTTATTTCGTTTTTTCAGTCGTATATTTTTTATCTTTTGTGTGTTTAGCGTATTTAGGTTTCAAGCGTAATAGTTCATTTATGAAGAAAATTTCGAGTTGTAAGATTTATGTTGGTCTGGTTTTTAACTAGGTCGTCATTACTTCGTAATTTATTTTAAACGTTTTCTCGACGGATTAAGATTTTTAATGTAGTTCGTCAATTGGGTTCGTTTGTTTTTAATTATAAAGAGCCCTAACTATTCCGTCTACGGTCATTTATTGTACGTTGTAAGCAGTGTATTGCTAACGGTAAGGTGTTTTTGGTTTTCTTTCAAATAATTTTCCCAACTTCCGGTATTTGGGTTTATTTATCCTTGATTTCAAAGTAGTTGGATAAATTGTTTCTTCGTTGAATATTGGTTATGTTTGTTGTTTAGTACGTTTAACTCACTGTTGTAACTACTTTATTTAAAAAATTCTGAATAAATTAAACTCGGTTGTTTCGTCTCAATTATTTTAATTATTATTAACATTTTATGCCGGGTGGAATTGAACCGGGATTACGTGTTTAGCAAATAACTGAATTGCGGAGATACATCTTTAAGGGGCATCTCCCCTTTCATAAACTGCAACCTTGTACCTCTTCGTGGTGGAAGGGAGTAACAGGTGGAGGGGCAACCTTTCATGCTGGCTAACTAAGGCTCTGCTTCTTCCTTAAGCTAAGGTGTGAGGGCTGAGTGGTACTGGGGAAGCGAAAATACGGTATCGTGAACGATCCCCTCGGGGAACCAGGCGACACCCCGTTGTATTTTAGCCTTCCGCCCGGACAGAGGATTAAGGGCGGTGACTTTTTACTTTCCTCTTTTCTCGTGGGATCTTTTATGAATTCCAATAACAAAAAAAACCAAACAAAAAACCATTGGGCAAGGGTCTGTCTCTGACAGCACCCTGCTCTAGCCAGGGGAAGGGTGTATCTCAGGATACTACCCTCCCTTCCACAAGTTCAGGTCGTGGGTCTGTCTTAAAAGATACCGAGTCCATGGTGCTAGGGTCTGCCTCCGGTAGTACCCAGCATCAGAAGCCGGAGTCTACCAAAGACAGTACCCCGACGGAGGGAAGCAAGGTAAGTGCTTCTAATGCCCGTACTCGCAAGAGGAACAGGCGTCGTAAGACAAACAAGAAGGAGGTAGACGACTCTTCAAAGGGTACCTCCTCTTCAAAAAAGAGAACAAGGGAGTCGGACCAAGACTCTCCAAGTTCTCAACAACAGGCTGCCAAAAAGTCCAAGCCACTGACCTTCAGCGAAGCTGTGGGTTCGACGCGGATGGCCATCATAAAAGTAGGCTTTCCCTCGAACGGCTTAACCGAGGCAGAAATGGGCGCCATCCAGCTTGGAGTTCTGGAGAAGATAGACGGGATACTCTCGGGTAACCCTCTTCCTCAATTCCTGCAATTCCAGCTGAAAGGAGGTGCCCTGGTTTACCTGTGCAAGGATGACTTCACAGGTAAATGGTTAAGTCAGGAGTTCGACCGTAACGAACAGGTTCTCCAGGGAACAAGGCTTTTGGTTACAAAGGCCAGTGACCTGCCGAAACCTTTTAAGGTCGCTCTCCGTACGAGGGACGTCTGGACGAAGGACCCTAAAGTTCTTCTAAGGCGTCTTCAAACTTTCAACGGTGCGCTGAACACAAGCTGTTGGAAGGTTCTGGGCAAGTCCGAGGAACCGGCTGCCATCCATTGGATTTTTCTGATGGATGATGAGTCGGTCGACGCTATCAAAGCGGCAGGATTTGCTGCACAGACAGGTTTGGACAGGGGTATCTTTAAGATACTCAGTCACCCAAATCAAACCCCAGTCGTAAGTACTGAAGAGGGTGTGGTTAATCCTACACCTATTAATGAATACCAGTCTAACGACTCGGTCATTTCAGGACTAGAGGACCTAGAGCCTCTGCTCAGCGATTATTCGGAAGGGGATACGCTGACAGAGGACATCAAAAACCTCAGTGTCTCGGACGGTGAAGAGGTCAAAGACATGGTGGATCAGCCAGATGGAGCAATGGTGGGGGAGACTGGTGGTGCTAACCCAACGAGCGGGAGTGGTGTGGTCTCCACACCCCCCGCTGTGGGGGGAGGTGACACCGGTCAACCTCCAATCTAGGCCTGTCGCCATGAGCATTAAGGTGGTGCAGATAAATCTTCATCACTGCAAGGCAGCCTCCGCTGTACTTTGTCGTAGGCTTGCTAAGGAGCTAAGGTGGGGGACTTAACTGGACTCGCTATTTGACCCAGTGAATCTACTACTTATCACTTGTCCTTTTGTCCGGCGTCTTCGTTTTACTTGGAGAGGAGGGATTTCTTCTCTTCTTTCGCGCGGGGTTCTCGTTCTCACAGTCCGATGGGGGGGACACAAATAGTCCCTACACTTCGTTCAAACGCACGCGGAAGGGTTGCACGTTCCCCGAACGGCAAGGGATGAATCCAGGCAGCAGATCGCAGCGGCTCCCAGAGCCCTCTTTCTCTCCTGATTCACGATGCGTCGCTTGACTCGAAGTTGCAATGGAGGGCTGGGGACTCTGCTGTAGTCTCTTCGGTTTACAGGAGCTTCCGGGTTACGGGATTACCGGATTACGCAAGTAGGCTCCCAGCAGTCTTCGTCGGGATAACTCTTTCGGACCTGAACGGGACTCTCGAGCTCTGGATTGGATTTACGTCTCTCGCTCTCCATGTGTACCAAAATAAATGCTTGCATATGTACGCCGTTGTTTCATATATGCAAGCTTTAACACTGAACAGAAGTGTCTTCATTAGTAAAAAGTATTTGTTATATTAATAATCACGTAATAAGAACTATCATCTCATTTTTCAAAGCTGTTTCTAGATTATCATTGATTGATAACACGATAATGCATTTTAGAAATTCCTTCATTGAATATGTAATATTTGCATAATGGGGTTTATAAAGGTGAATATTTAAATTAAATTTAAATTAAGGTGGAGACTGCTAGTCCAAAGAAAGAGGTCTGAACAATCCGGTTTTTTGATGGAATCTGGTATTTTCGAGGGCGTTGATCACGAGTGGGTTGGCCTTTTTTAGTAAAGACTTGATCCAGGGGACCACCAGTTCTCAAACACTTAACCGAACTTACATATAGAACGCATTGTCCAAACATTTGGTTTTGGGCGTCATTTGATAGATATTTGCGATTAATAACTATTTTTATAATAAATATCTCCATGCTATACAAAATCGTGGCGCACTTTAAGATCGGATAAAGGTGCACATTTAGATCGCTATTTTGGGTAACGATTTAAGAGCATATTCGTTGTAAGATCATTTTGGAAACATTCTTTAAACGCTCTACAAGTAAGCTATTTATGTTCAAATGATCTTAAAAATTAATAAAGAAATGTTCTTTAAATGCTTAAGTGATCTACAATGTATGATCTTAGTATGTGCTTAATATGAACCATAAATGATACATGCTCTTAAATTCCACAATTTAAGATCAGGTGAAATGATCTTAAAAGTGCTCAATTGAATGTGTTCTTAAATTAAAACCAATTTCATTCTAAAAATCATTTATTCATTTTTAGAAAGTTTTGAAAGTAAACAGTCCATTTTTACGGCTTTCACAGCCAGTTTGTAGTAATTGTGGCCCATGACCCATTTCATTATAAGGGCCATAGGCTGTAAAAAACAGTTCGTGAAATCAAGTTCTAGTGTATAATACACCGCAAGAAGCGTAATCAAAATGCTATGAACGTTTTTTCTTTCACACCAAAAATCATTTATAAACCATTGCCAACAATAGCCACTTTTTCGATTTTTCCATTAACTAAAGAGAGAAGAAAAAGGTGGCCCTGTAGACCGCGTTTCGAAATGGTTTAGGAAATCCCAATCCTATGTGAAAAATAAAAATCTTCAAACACTTAAGTGATTTTAGGACAACATGTTTAATTAATAGACTAAATTAATGCTCACTTTAACTTCCTCAATAATATCTCTAGTTTTACATCCTTTAGTTTGGAACGTCCCTGATTTAGCTATGAACCATTTCCATTCATCAAGGAATTTGTTGTTTTGTTTTATTTGTACATTAGAATAATCATGGATTAAGAAAATCTATAGAGGGGCTCAGAGGTTTCAGTTTTTTATCACTGATGTTTTGCTGCTATGATAGCCACTTAACTTTAAGTCATTATGGCTACCATAAGCATTAAGCAACCTAGTTTCTTTTAAATGAACTAAAATTAACGTTGATCACATTTCCCCATAATAACGCTTGCTAAATTAATAACTCCATTATAATACTCCTTGGCGCCTGAAATTATATAAACTTACAATTAGTCAATTACCTTTTTCGTTGTTTTCATTGAGTTGGGAATAAATAGAAGTACAACTAAATTTGGCTGGCGCGGGACCAATTTCGTCCAATAAGGAGACTTTGGCAACTATATTGCCATTGAATTTTTTCGCGAATCTGATGCGAAATACGAATGGGGTCGGAGTGTGCAATAACTGGTGGCTTTATCGGGGAGTCGGGGTCCGGCTCTTGTAACCCATAAGGGCGGTGACGCACTGGGAGATGTTAGCTCCGTCCAAAGGGTCCTATCTCCAACCTCCGACTTCGGTCAGGTGTGGGCTGGCTTCGGCCCAGGCTAATGGAGAGGGGCCAGGCAAACTGGCCGCCTCGGCGGATTGGGTTGCCTGCTGTGGGGCTGCGGGCCTCCGTATGAGGGCACGGCGGCCCCATCTCCCGGCCTTTTGGATCACACCGGGATCTCCGGGGCCAGCTGTGCCGGGTTATGCGGACTGCTGTGTGCCTGCCGTTCCCCTTTAGGTGCTCTCTCCAAAGGGCTTGGCTCCCTGCCTCTGTAGGTGGGGTGTCGGCCGGAGTTGCTAGAGCATCCGTTCTTTATCCCACTGCTGTGTGCGAAGTGGCGGGCTGGTCGTCCCATTGTTGCACCTTCTGCTGGGTTGAGCGGCTTGCGTCGAGGGTGCGACCATTAGTAGTAGGGTTCTGCTACCCATGCTGGTTTTGTCACCTGTCCGAGCTTGTGGACGCTGGCGTAGGGCATTCTGATGATAGGCCTCCGGTGGTGTGGTTTTTTGTTACCGGTACACCGGGCTATAAATTCTGACAACATGTATGATTACTCGTGGCCCTCAAGGGGTCGTAGTGTGCAATAACTGTTGGCTTTACCGTGGAGTCGGGGTCCGGCTCTTGTAACCCACCACGGGCGGTAGCGCACTGGGAGATGTTTGCTCCGTCCAAATGGTCCTATCGCCATCTCCGACTTCGGTCAGGTGTGGGCTGGATACTGGGCTTCGGCCCAGGCTAACGGAGAGGGGCCGGGCAAGCTGGCCGCTTCGGCGGATTGAGTAGCCTGCTGTGGGGCTGCGGGCCTCCGTATGAGGGCACGGCGGCCTTTTTGGGTACCTCCGGGATATCCGGTGCCAGCTGTGCCGGCTTATGCGGGCTGCTGTGTGCCCGCCGTTCCCCCATCGAGCTCTCTCAAAAGGGCTTGGCTCTCTACCCCACTGCTGTGTGCTAAGTGGCGAGCTGGTCAACCCATTGCTACGCCTTCTGCTAGTATGAGCGGCTTGCGTCGAGGGTGCGACCATCAGTAGTAGGGTTCTGCTACCCATGCTGGTTTTGTCACCTGTCCGGGCTTGTGGACGCTGGCGTAGGGCATTCTGATGAGGCCACCGGCGTAGTAGGCTGTTTGATCGCTTGGAGCACCGGGTTATAAATTTCTGACCACATGTATGATTACTCGTAACAAACGAATCTTTGAAGTTGTTTAAAAATAATTTTATTCTGTCAACACGATCCTTTTTAAATCAAGTTACGGTGAGTTAGCTAATAATTATTTATTTTTAGCCATATAACTTTACAATATATAAATGGCGCTACCGCCTATTTATAAAGATGCATTTCTTAGTGTCTTATCAGAACAGGTCCAGCGTAACCATGGCAACCAAAATTGTAATTGTCATTCTAGCAGTATTATTCCGAATTCAATGGTTGTTTTTATTTCCGAAATTTCTACAATTGAGTCGAGGAATTTTGGTAGATTTTTTGTCACCTTATCACAACCCTCCTTCGAGCACATAAAGCGGAATTCATACAAAAACTATAACAAATAAAAGAATAATGCCAAAGACTTTAAAAAGATATCTACTCACAAATTCTACTTTTGAAAAGCATGGATAATCGGTGATTATCGACAAATTGTTATCCTCACTTTTTATTAAACTAGTACGATTAACGAAGGTTTTCCTTAAATAGCTTTGATTACGCCACTATCTGACATTGGTTATTGAAATTCTATTTGAAGGGTTTTCAAGCAGTCTTTTAGTTCTTCCTCATTTATCTCTTCTCCTTTAAATTCGTTTTTTGAAAAACCACTATAACAATAATAATATAACTTTTAATTTTAGTTTACAATGATATACCGCAGAAAAATACGGATAATTACTACTGGTTCTGATTTTATATGATATAACGTAAAAGCGTCACAAAATTTATGACAAACTTAAAAAAAAGCTCTTGATAACTTACGACGAAGATAGTTTATTTTTCTCAATATTTGTTGGTTTCTTTGCTGCAACAACACATTCGGCTCCGGCAGAAGCCAATCGTTTAAAACCTTTGCTCTCTTCTTCTGGCATCTTTGCTTTGGCACGTTCCTTCCTAATTTTTTGACTTAATGCGTTTTTGAATTGAGACTTTACAATAAAATTCAGTACGTTATTACATAATTCAGTACCAATTTTTTAAGTAACCCTTGTTTTTATTACCCATGGATAGTCGCCACTCATCATGATACTGGGATACAATTCGTACATTTTAGAACCAATATTTTTGTAAGCGCTGCTTGTGTTCACTTTGGGATTTTAGGCAAAAAAGGAGCAGCATTCACTGACAAACATATTCCAGGTCTGCTGGTTATAGTTACTGTGAAATCTTCTAGTGAGTTTTAATGTAACTTGAAAATCCAAAAAAATCTAATATTAGCTCAAGAAGAAATTATGTCTATACGATTATGCGTGTGTTAATCCGAAAAATACATATCAGCATTCCCAATAAAAACCTAAAAATGTTGCCCGACTGTTGTGGAATTAAGAGGACATTCTACATATTTCTCTAATTTGCAAAACAATTGACCAACAAAAAAATGATAATTTATAATTAAGTCTTAAACTAATAGTTAAACTGATGTGCATGTTTAAAATTAACTCTATCATGTACTTAAGTTATTCCAGTTTAAAAAATAAACTTGGCACGATTTCCAAAGTAAAACCCATCCGCTGCATTACAATAAAAAAAAATTATTTAAAATATAACTCATCTCGCAACACCTGACAACAGTGGAACTTTCATAGAACTTTATTTTACTTCTGACTTTGGATAAATCACTTGTTATTTGGACATTGTTATCACAGTTATCTCTTTGGTGTTACGGCTTATCAATATTAGCAGAATCAAATGGTTTATTTTGCAGATTATCTTGAGCTTCCGTAAAATCGGTCGCATCTGTTGGTTTTTGCGTGGAGTAGGAAACTCCTAATGTACTGTTGAAAGCTCCATTTCTGGTGAAGGTATAGATCTTTCATCCATTCATTCAATTCCAGTCACATTTTGTTTAGTGACGAGAGGAGTATCTACAGAAATTATCTTTTCTTTAACTGCGCTAATCTCATTTACTATGTCCAAGGCATTTACTAGAAAGAAAAAATCATATCTTATAAGACTTTCGGGCCTATTAGAATATATAAAAATTGACTTTTGTGATGCTTGGCTACGGGGCAGCATCAATAACCGCAGTTGTTGACATTTTCATCACTGTTTTTTAAATATCCTTCACATTCATTACGTCCACAATCAAGGCAATGCCCTCTATTAATATTTCGACTGTCTAACATGGTTGCTGTAAAATTATAAAATGTAATGTGGCAGGTGTTTTTTATTTTGGCAGTCAGTCAGATTAGAACTCGAGACTTCATAAAATATCCTACTGATACATTTAAAATGTGCAAGAAACATGGCTAATTTTATACATACAAATTATAAATATTTTAAAATTTCATTATTATCTCAGTATGAAGAGTAAAATAAAAGTTACAAATTCTTCATATAAAATGTTCGGAATGTTTATAGTTTAAGTGCCTTAGGGGCAAATGAAATGGATTTTGTTAATATTTCCGGAAGATTAGATAATAACAATAATTCAATTCTATTCTAAAAGCATTTATAAAATACTCATAGTTCACAGAGGCCGATTCTTGAATTACGAAGCATAAATCATTTATTTGGTTTAAATATAAGCAGTTCCCATCCCTGTAATTAAAACCATGAACACTTGGTTCTTTTTCATCCCAAATTTCATCAGGCCCCATAAATGTTAATATCTGAGCTGCAAAGTTTTCTGCACATTGGGAAAAATCAAATAACTTTCTGACAGTGATTTCATTGGCCCCAAACAAATAATTAGAAGTTGGGTTTCCATTGGGGCTTCGTTGAAAGTAACAGTTTCTTAATAATTGAAAATTGCACATGCTAAGAGCAATATTTTTTAAACAACCCCATTTTCGCCCTTTAAAAACAGAAAAAAATGCTTCGAAGCACATGCACCAGTGGTGTCTTAAAGGGCAAAACATTGAAACTTGCCTTGGTAAATGAACAAGGAAGTGAAATTTTGGTTTTAAAGTTATATCTGGATAAAGCCTACTGAATTTGAAATGTACGATTCAACAGTTAATTTTAGCTGCACTATGGTTTCCATAGTTGCGTATGGTGAAGTACTAACAACTACAATCTGGGCTAAACGAATAAAATTATTCAAATATTCCCAGGAGTCGTCATCGATTTTTTCAAAAAAATAAGTGGCAATATTTCTATAAAGGGCACGCAAGAAGCTGTAGATATATATAATGACGCAATACCAGTGATTATAGAGTTTTCTATGATTGGGGGTTTTAATTTTCATTCAAGATAATGGTTATTGAAATTACTTAGTGCATTATTGAGCCAATCTAAATTAAAAAGCTTAGCTTCTGTAATTAAATACGTTAAAATGCTTGGATCTCAACCAGAACCACACCTTCTAATAACACATGCATTGGGTCGTGAATCGCAATAGATAAACCAATTTATTTTGTATCTACTAAAGGCGACCGCCTATTAATACCGTATTCAATTCTCCACTCATCACGCAATTTTTTAGATATAATTTCTTCTAGAATTTCACATAGGTCTAAATGGTCTTCAGTTGAACGTAACGTAAAACATTCTTCCTTAAAATTTTGGAACACCTGGGGTTTAGCCCCATGACATGTTATACAACATTTAAGAGCAAAACCAACACCTTCCTTAAAACCCTATAGCTGATTTGATGCAGGAGTATCCGCAGGAGTTCCAATTAATAAAGCAGTAACTTTTTGAGGTAAAGCATTGATTTCAAGCCCCAAATCTAAACCTTGAAGTTCATTCATGATGGCCCGAATAAAATCTATTAAAATATTTCTCAATCCAAACCTTTTGACGTAGGATGATTTAACAATTGCTAGAAGCTGTTTTGGGTATAATTTTGAGCGAAACATTGGTGGAATATTTACTAATTCATAGCTGAAAACAGTTAACTTGTGTATTTTTCTATTCATACCAATTGGATTAACTGTTTCAACATCGTTAACGTTACAAATTATTTTGAGACAAAATGCACTAGCTAAATTATGATTTTTATAGAAGCTTCCATCGCACCAGTCTCATTATTTCATCTTGGCTCTCATGTGAATGTTCTTTCCAATATTTAACATCTGGTATAGCAATTACGGACTTGAGGCTTTCTAAAATTGATATACTATAACCCCAGCAAGGTTGGTGTTTTATATCTCCTTCACGAACCACTGGCATTCTACCCATAAACATTGGCTCTGGTGTTAATAAATTAAAGTTGGATTTACAAAAAGCTTTTCTTAATGCATCAGTTTTCAAAGAAATGCATATATAATCAAACTTAAATAAGTCATCAAATTCTGGATCAGATACCTTAGTAGCACAAAATAGATGGGCCGATGGACGTTGTTTTGCTGTTGGCCAACAAAGCTGGTAAAGCAGCCAATTTTGAAACTAAATGTCCTACTTGGCCAACATCGGGTTTTACTGACGGGTTAGCAGTCAACAGCAAATTTGAAAAAGTATTTTTTTCTATCATCTCATCACCTTACAAGCCACTTTTCCACCAGTATTTTAACCAGATTCCCAAAACTTACTTAGCATCGAGGGGCAGATCACTTTCTTACCGGGTGTCCTAATAATCACGATTAAATTTTTAATCTTTGTACTGCCAAAACTACAGATTTCATTTTAATCATGATTTAATCATACGAGGGTGTCCTAATAATCATTGGAGTGAGCTGCCCCTCGCCCAGCATCATGACACCATTTTACCAGCACCTCAAATGTACTTATCCAGCTTTAGAAAATCACTATACCAAAGTTTAACTACTTCATCTCCAGCTAAAGATTAGTGACGTTACCAAATAATTCCCAGCAACGTTATGCACACTTTCCCTAAAGAATTTCGCCTACTTTACATCAACTTAATATATAATTAAAATGAAGCTTAATGTTGATATTTTAAAACAATATTGATAAAAAAATTATCGAACTTTCAAATCATGGTCATTTTGAGTGGTTCAGGAATAATATTTTACAAATTGAAATAGTTTTAATCATTACTTTCATATTCATTTTGCCCCTCTGTAATTGTTTGTACATTAATTTTTTCCCCGTTCTGGTCTATTTTCTCTTCAGCTGCTGTAGATCGGAATTTCTTTTCGACAGCTACTGCAAACAATTATTAATACCTCTACTAATAGTCTTATTTAATTACCATTTATGGTCTTTTAATACGAAGTACATTAAATGAATATGTCACTTGCGTAAATCCAATTAAATTGCACGATAACCTGGTGCGCCAACACCTTTTTCAATACTCTTCGACATCAGACTTAAGTTGTTTCCTCCAAATAAAGAAAATTTCTTAACCTAGTAATGAAAAAATATTAAATCCATCAGATTTTAATAAAATTAACGTACGAATTACGATGATTTTTTCGTTTCCTTGCGTCTCAGTAGATTTTCAACAACTTTTAAATCGAGGTATAAGACACTCAAGAACTCAGGTTAACATATGCTATTGGAACATTTATGAACTCTCCTTGAACTCTCGCGAACTCTCCTCTATCTCTTTTCGAACTCCTAAGGATTCTTTCCTTTTCTGGCGAACTCTTCTCGAACTGTTAAGGGTAGTATTACTTCCTGTCTAACTTGAAAACAGGTTAGGCGGGTCGAGCATCGGATCGGGAGGAGGTGAAGGTTTGACCGGTTTTTCGATAGATATATATATATATATATATATAGATAAATGTTTAAAACCCGTAAGAATTTGGGCGCAGATGATTTTTGGGAGAGGAGCTCGGGTCACCTAGCTTAGTTGCTAGCATGGGCCATTGGCGGCGTAAGGGGTGGTCCGCCCCGGGTACCAGGGGTACCAATTGCTTGTCAAAAAGTTCTGTAGGGGAGCGGGCAATAGCTAGGCAGGAGTGGGCGAGGAGGCCGCCCCACTGACGAAATATTGTCGCCCCGGGGATCCAGCCATCTTAAGCCGCCACTGGAATGGGCTTAACTATTTTTCGGCTATCTACGCCGTATTTCTTGTTTTAAACGATATTTGTAATAAATTTATGTTGGAGGATAAGAAAAATAGTAGTCCCAAATCCACTTTAAAAAAAAATTTAGATCAAGAAAATATTAGAACTTACTTTTACAATTAGGGACACAGCAGATATTCCCCTGTTTTTATTTTTTTAAGCATAGTAATAGTACGACTTTCTGGCTAGAGCCTAAAATAATTGATACAAAAATGTTTTATTTCCCGCTCTTATAAAAACTGGATATAAGCCCAAGGTTTTTAGTCCTGGTGAATTAGCTCTAGTCTTTACGAAAGGTTTAGGCGTTATTGGGTCGATTTCATAGAACGCTCTATTAATTAGAAAAAAGTGTTTTCTTATTTGTTTAGTTCAATATAGAGCCAAAGCTGCAAACGCAGGAAATTTAGCCGACGATTGTACACTTTTTTTTTAATCTGCACCGTTGCGCCACCTAGGCTAGTTTCGGTGGCGAATAGGGAAATAGCGTCTGCTTATCTTTCAATAACAGCACAAAATTAAACCAGTTTGATTATATTTCCAACCTATTGTACTATACTGATACTTTTTTAGTTATATATATATCGAAGTGGGACTATTGCTATGGATGGATTGTCGTTAAGTGTTGTTATGTTTGTTTGTTTGTTTGGCGTCGGTGGCGTGGAAAAGCGACGACACGGTAGATGGAGCTGCGAAAAATAATTTATATCGTTGGCGGCACCGGGACTCGAACACAGACAGCTGCTGGCCGCGTAATCTCCAAAACTGACGCATTTACCAACCTACCTACGCCGCTCTCTGAGAAATTACGCTTGATTTTTTAGCCTTGAACATTTTTATAGTTTGTTTAGTTGGTCCGGAGATTTTCCGTACCCAAATGTTTGATATAAATTTCCAAAAATAAACACATTTGAATCCCAGTTTGAGCATTTCTTTAAATCATATTTCCACTAATTTCAATAATTTTAAAGAATTATGTTTGTCGTGTTTTTCTTACCTATTTCACCTTAGATACTTTCCATCTATCTAACGATAGGAAATCACATGGCCTCAACATCGTTTGTATTAGTTTGCCTACCTGTGTCTACTAAGGGTGTATGGGTGTGCCCACTCGAATACACTGATGTGGAACTAATATTACGGCCTGGGCCGACTTGTTATATTTACATTATTTCTACGCTAAAATATTCCATTACGCTTTTGACTTCTAGTCAAAACGAGGTGAGTCGAAACGTTTAAATTGACTGTTTCATTTATCTCTTGCGTTTTTCGAGGCCGTTCAGAGTGGGCCGCGCTTTCAACGTATGAGCAGAAGTTACAATTAAGTATGACACTGATCAGCCTAGTCTTCGGCGTATGATCAGTAGTAAAAAATTAGTGTGATCAGAAGTAACTAATAAGTTGCTAGAAGAAATAAGTGTGACACTCAACGGCTGACTAGTAGTAACAAATAAAAGTGACACTGATCGAAGGAATCTTCGATGCTTTCAAAGTATGACTAGAAGTAAATATGTATATATGTGTGACCGTGGATATATTTTGGTTGCGATACCGGCGTTGCAGGTGGCTGTGAATAGCTCAAACAAACTTAACACATTAGACGGATTGTGTGTATTCTGACCGTCGTACGTCTTGTTTATAGATGCAAGCTATCAATACTGTCGTAAGGATATATTTTCGGGTTAGTTAGTGGGTTAGGTACCTTCAATTATACACTTCAATCCAATAAGTAAAACTTTTGCTGTGGTTGCAGGATGTAAAACATTTCGCGCTTTTTCTAAGGTAGTAGCAACCTCTAATTTTGAAGCTTCATTCTCAAAGTTGATAGTAATGTATTGTCGACAATATTTTTTTCTGGTATATTATCTCTCCTGATTTTAGCTTTTTTTATATTTGGAGGTATTTTCATTAATAGAGTTATTTGTTACGTCATGTAAAATATCAATTATTTAAAAATAGTTCCAAACTCAAAATTAGTATCCAACGCAAATTACTCTAACAAGACCGTTCTTTTTGAAAGCAAAAGTGAATCAATATTATAATATTATTTCGAGCTTTGAGAGGATATTTTGAAATTCAGACTGGTAGTGTCAAAAAAAAGGTAAAAACCCATCGCGAACGCCGCGTCAAGTCGATCTGACCCACATAGGTATCTCCGCTGAAAGCAGACATAAGACACGGTTGTACTGTTGCATACAAAATAACATTGAAAGAAGTCAGCGCTACAATAAGCGGGGAAGGTCGGATTTATACAATAGTCCAATCCGCGCGGAGCGATCCGAGCTTACACTCATCACGATAGCCAGTAAGTGATGCAATGAGGGGGGGTTGAAATTCGTGCACGATAAAATTTCTTCTCTCCTCTCGGTCTTTAAGAAAAATGTCATGATCAGTAGGGAACAATGTTTTTTTAAAGCAGTTATAGTTTTTCGAAACATACGGGCAAAATTTGCATTTCACAAAAAAATTGGATCATTTTTATGTTGTTTTATACAATGAAAACTTAAATCATTTTCACTTTCTGAATAACTACAAGAGCTGCAATCAAATCTAGCCATATCTAGTCTTTATGCATTAAAGTGAAACTGTTTGCGTGTTTACGTTTTAAACACAATACCTATATTTAAAACTGCGAAAAAATAGTTTTCAAGAAATATTTTATACATTATCGCAAAAGCTAATACTAAAATTAAAAATCTTCCAAAGGCCGCTTTAAAAAATCTAGTTAATTCAAATCATTGTATGTCACTAAAATCTAGACCCAGATCCACCTTTATTTTATTAAGTATATATATATATATATATATATATATATATATATATATATATATATATATATATATATATATATATTATTATTCTTAGATAAATTTAAAACCGTTAAAATACCAAATTAACTTCTTCACTTTTAGAATAGCCGCTACTTTTTACCATGTCCCGTAGGAGGGGTTAATCAATCGCCGTGTCTGTCTGTCTGTGTGCTGCGAACGCGTTACCGGGGCAAAGTCAAAAACAGTGTTTGCAGATTGGCAAAACCACTTTGTGACGGTGAGCGATAACTGACGAATTTGCGGATGGGTTTGGTTGGTTGCGGTGGTTGTTTTCGTTAACGCTCACCGTCACGCCGTTTTCGACTAAGCTTTATTGGAATTTTATTATTGTAATGTTTAAGTGGGAATGTGTTGTGGTGGTTGTGGGTGTTGAGTTTGTTATGTGTGCGTTTGGTTTTATGGGTGCTTTCTCTCCAACTCCTTCTTATTAACTTTTGGGACGGACCGAGTGCTGAGGGTTACGATAAACGTTTCAACGTCCAAATGGCAGGGTTTCCACCATTTGTTTACGGTATTCGTCTAAGTATCAATTTGCGATCGCATCGGGCGGGATTCAAATCCGAGCATAACAGGCGAGTGTTCTACCACAGAACCACCGATACTTGTTACCGTTCAAAGAAAATTATAAGCTCAGCTTAAGCGGAATATTATATTAATAGTTTTTAAAGTCTAAATGTTTTACGTATGAAAATTTAAATGACAAATCTCTTTGTAGCGCAGTCAGCAGATAAGATGGTTAAAGGGTCGAACCCGTGGGTGGTTCTCCTAGCTAGTTAGTTATTTGTTATTTCGTTTTTTCAGTCGTATATTTTTTATCTTTTGTGTGTTTAGCGTATTTAGGTTTCAAGCGTAATAGTTCATTTATGAAGAAAATTTCGAGTTGTAAGATTTATGTTGGTCTGGTTTTTAACTAGGTCGTCATTACTTCGTAATTTATTTTAAACGTTTTCTCGACGGATTAAGATTTTTAATGTAGTTCGTCAATTGGGTTCGTTTGTTTTTAATTATAAAGAGCCCTAACTATTCCGTCTACGGTCATTTATTGTACGTTGTAAGCAGTGTATTGCTAACGGTAAGGTGTTTTTGGTTTTCTTTCAAATAATTTTCCCAACTTCCGGTATTTGGGTTTATTTATCCTTGATTTCAAAGTAGTTGGATAAATTGTTTCTTCGTTGAATATTGGTTATGTTTGTTGTTTAGTACGTTTAACTCACTGTTGTAACTACTTTATTTAAAAAATTCTGAATAAATTAAACTCGGTTGTTTCGTCTCAATTATTTTAATTATTATTAACATTTTATGCCGGGTGGAATTGAACCGGGATTACGTGTTTAGCAAATAACTGAATTGCGGAGATACATCTTTAAGGGGCATCTCCCCTTTCATAAACTGCAACCTTGTACCTCTTCGTGGTGGAAGGGAGTAACAGGTGGAGGGGCAACCTTTCATGCTGGCTAACTAAGGCTCTGCTTCTTCCTTAAGCTAAGGTGTGAGGGCTGAGTGGTACTGGGGAAGCGAAAATACGGTATCGTGAACGATCCCCTCGGGGAACCAGGCGACACCCCGTTGTATTTTAGCCTTCCGCCCGGACAGAGGATTAAGGGCGGTGACTTTTTACTTTCCTCTTTTCTCGTGGGATCTTTTATGAATTCCAATAACAAAAAAAAACCAAACAAAAAACCATTGGGCAAGGGTCTGTCTCTGACAGCACCCTGCTCTAGCCAGGGGAAGGGTGTATCTCAGGATACTACCCTCCCTTCCACAAGTTCAGGTCGTGGGTCTGTCTTAAAAGATACCGAGTCCATGGTGCTAGGGTCTGCCTCCGGTAGTACCCAGCATCAGAAGCCGGAGTCTACCAAAGACAGTACCCCGACGGAGGGAAGCAAGGTAAGTGCTTCTAATGCCCGTACTCGCAAGAGGAACAGGCGTCGTAAGACAAACAAGAAGGAGGTAGACGACTCTTCAAAGGGTACCTCCTCTTCAAAAAAGAGAACAAGGGAGTCGGACCAAGACTCTCCAAGTTCTCAACAACAGGCTGCCAAAAAGTCCAAGCCACTGACCTTCAGCGAAGCTGTGGGTTCGACGCGGATGGCCATCATAAAAGTAGGCTTTCCCTCGAACGGCTTAACCGAGGCAGAAATGGGCGCCATCCAGCTTGGAGTTCTGGAGAAGATAGACGGGATACTCTCGGGTAACCCTCTTCCTCAATTCCTGCAATTCCAGCTGAAAGGAGGTGCCCTGGTTTACCTGTGCAAGGATGACTTCACAGGTAAATGGTTAAGTCAGGAGTTCGACCGTAACGAACAGGTTCTCCAGGGAACAAGGCTTTTGGTTACAAAGGCCAGTGACCTGCCGAAACCTTTTAAGGTCGCTCTCCGTACGAGGGACGTCTGGACGAAGGACCCTAAAGTTCTTCTAAGGCGTCTTCAAACTTTCAACGGTGCGCTGAACACAAGCTGTTGGAAGGTTCTGGGCAAGTCCGAGGAACCGGCTGCCATCCATTGGATTTTTCTGATGGATGATGAGTCGGTCGACGCTATCAAAGCGGCAGGATTTGCTGCACAGACAGGTTTGGACAGGGGTATCTTTAAGATACTCAGTCACCCAAATCAAACCCCAGTCGTAAGTACTGAAGAGGGTGTGGTTAATCCTACACCTATTAATGAATACCAGTCTAACGACTCGGTCATTTCAGGACTAGAGGACCTAGAGCCTCTGCTCAGCGATTATTCGGAAGGGGATACGCTGACAGAGGACATCAAAAACCTCAGTGTCTCGGACGGTGAAGAGGTCAAAGACATGGTGGATCAGCCAGATGGAGCAATGGTGGGGGAGACTGGTGGTGCTAACCCAACGAGCGGGAGTGGTGTGGTCTCCACACCCCCCGCTGTGGGGGGAGGTGACACCGGTCAACCTCCAATCTAGGCCTGTCGCCATGAGCATTAAGGTGGTGCAGATAAATCTTCATCACTGCAAGGCAGCCTCCGCTGTACTTTGTCGTAGGCTTGCTAAGGAGCTAAGGTGGGGGACTTAACTGGACTCGCTATTTGACCCAGTGAATCTACTACTTATCACTTGTCCTTTTGTCCGGCGTCTTCGTTTTACTTGGAGAGGAGGGATTTCTTCTCTTCTTTCGCGCGGGGTTCTCGTTCTCACAGTCCGATGGGGGGGACACAAATAGTCCCTACACTTCGTTCAAACGCACGCGGAAGGGTTGCACGTTCCCCGAACGGCAAGGGATGAATCCAGGCAGCAGATCGCAGCGGCTCCCAGAGCCCTCTTTCTCTCCTGATTCACGATGCGTCGCTTGACTCGAAGTTGCAATGGAGGGCTGGGGACTCTGCTGTAGTCTCTTCGGTTTACAGGAGCTTCCGGGTTACGGGATTACCGGATTACGCAAGTAGGCTCCCAGCAGTCTTCGTCGGGATAACTCTTTCGGACCTGAACGGGACTCTCGAGCTCTGGATTGGATTTACGTCTCTCGCTCTCTTGGGATTTGGATTGGCCTTCTTTCTGGATTCCCTTGATTTTCGTAGCTGGATACGTCTGGGAACTCGCTGGATGTCATCAGGGATTGACGTTTAAAATTCTAGGGGATCTCTTAATTTCATTTAGACTTCGCTAAAGTTTCTAAATTTGGGTTTAAGTTTAAAGTTTTTAAGTGAAGGGTCGGGCCATGGCGGAGCAGAGCTTCCACCTGCAAGTCTATAGGGGTTCTCTTCTGGTTTCTTCTTTTTTTTCCTTTTTCTAGGGAGCGGGGCTGCTTTTATACCCTCGGTCTTGTCACTCATTCCTTAATGATGGTGCTATTTTTGGGCATTGGGTCCCTAGGACGTATAGGGGTGGCTTACGCCTTTGACTATGTTTTTTTGGGGTCTACGTGACTTGACGAATTTGAGCTCGGTGGGGAGTTGGGGGTCCTTTCGTCCTATCACATCTTTGGTAACCTTGGCCTTGTTTCTGAGGGATCCAATGCGCGATTTATACTATGGCTATTTTTTGAAGTTTATGATAGTTTCAAGGTTTTTTACGTGGGCTCTCTCAAACTGACCATAAAAACTCTCCTCCCTGCTTCCTTCTATTGAATTCTTTGGGGCCTAGGCTTAACACAGAAATCTACATTACTTTATATTTAACTTTAATATTTGACTAAAACTTAATGGGGGTCACACTTAAATTACATTTCTAATCTTGGGCCATCAGGTCACCTAGTTCTTTGGGGACTTTATACTTTAAGAATGACTAGGGGGCCAACCTTTATTATGTACATGACTTAAACTTAAATTTGTACTTAAAATAGTTAACATTTCTTAGATTTAGATATTTCCATATTATAACAATATATACTTTACTTAGTTTATTTATAAAAATAGATTTATTGCGTAGGAAACTAATTTATAATATCGATATTACGTCAGCTTAACCTTAAACACATACTGACGAAAAGTTAGAGGGGACATTCATTAAGACTTACTTCGCTTACCGGATTTCGACGAGGAGTACGCAAAACCTAGAAATATTCGGGGACTTTACATAAAATATAAAATTGAATAAAAATTACAAATTATTGAAACAAAACAAGAGAATGCAACTGAGGCGGTTACAAGATCTTTAATATTATAAAGATTGCCTCATAAATGTTACTATAGAACACAATAAATCGAGGTTATGTATAACACACGCTTATAGGCTTTCAAACCGTTAGTAGCTATGCTAGAAGATTATCCAAAGAAAACATGGAACTCGGTAGAGGTTTTCAATATATTTTCGGACGAACTGGGTGTTCAAAGAGTCTGTAGAAATGGAAGATCACATTAGAAAGACCAAATATGTCATTTTCTTATTCAACTTCAAGAGTATTTTGGTATAGCTCCTCATATTGAGGGTGAGTCGATGCGCTTGTATTTTATGCCTGATAAATAGTATACCCAAAATTATGACTGTTTGAGACAGGTCACGTGTTACAGACGAAATCCAAATGCAATCATAGAGCTTTTCACCGCTAATATATACGAAACTGGTCTATAGAAAAAGCTGAGGTTGCTCAACGGGTTTTTTTCCACAATTTCAGTAACGAGACAACCACCAAGTGTCGCTCAATCTACTCTTGCTCTGATTAATAAGGCATTTAACCAACCAACATAAGTCTTAGGTTTCCGGGATCTGATTGAAGTTATTTGCGCAAATGAATATATAAAAAAATTTGATTAAATTAAGCACTTACGGAAGTCAGGGGTGAAATACACGAGCGATGAAGAAGGTGACCTTGAAAAATTCCATGACGAGGGGCTTATCAGTGCTCGCTTTGATACATTCGACTAACTAGTCTTCACTCCAAATGGAGTGGGATAAACCCACAGAATGGCTGTTGAAATTATTTAAAATAGTTCTAGGTCCACCTCAATGGCATCGGCTTCGAAGATATCAACCCCAAGACTATGTAGACAACAACTCGCTAGTCTAATTATAAGAAAACGAGAACTACCGTTGGTATAAACATAACATTGCACACGGTTGAAGAGGTAATAGGACCAACAACGTTGGGGGAAACTTAAATAAAACTATTTGTTAAATTGAACCCATACGCGGTGCTTCAGTCGATCGGCGTTCAAGGTTTAGTTAAAGTTAAGACTAGCGGTAAGTGTTTCAAATAAAAACACACAACAAGAAAAACGGGAAAACGAGCACGCGACACTAAATAAGAAACCTACAAATAAAGACGGTCCAAAAGGAGAACTTTCATCATATGTTTGATGAAAAAAAGGAACGAGGAAAAACCAAAGGGGAAAGGCAAAAAACATCTAAGCTTGTGAACAAAACTCTAAACCACTGCCGATTGAAATAGACGAAAACGCAACAATGTCGAGGGCTAGCAGGAAAAACATGCCAATACCGTTACAGATAAAACGAACTACTTAAAAACAAACTTTACATTTAAAGGGGCTCCAAAGTTCGGTGGCAAAATATAAATAAAATTGAGTATGCATTTCCTTCCCCCGACCCCTCACTCGGCCTTGGCAGAGGCGGGCAGAGTTAACCGTAAATTTCGCACTTTACTGACTTTACACACATTTTGCCACCGAACTTCGGAGCCCCTTTAAGTCGGAGGGAATCTCAAACCCCAAATTAAAAATTATACGATTTTCTTCAGTACGCCGCTGCTTCGTGGGAAAATTAGTTGCACGCAAGACGCGGGTGGAGAAGTCATTAATGGTATGCGTGTGGTGAAAGGGATGGTTGATTTAGTTATTAGCTGCATTCTTTATTATGTTGTTGAGATGTTCTCTGAATCTATCAGCCAGCCACCTCCGAGTCTCACCAATGTAAAAAATATCGAAGTTGTGCAGCTGAAATACCGCTTGATGGTGAAATAACGCCTAGGACCATGGACGGTTAGGTCAGACGACTAAAACGCGCAAGTTTTGTAAACGAGGACGATTGCATTCTTTAGTACCCTCATTGGTCGCGTGGGAATCTTGGCCCGACAGCGAGTTAGATACGAGGAGAGAACGCCGGTAGCAAAATCTTGGAGGTTCAGTAACAATTTTGCTTGTGTAGGTTCCCAAAAAGACAGGGTTAGAAAGCTGACGTAGAGTTTCGGTGACGCGAAGGTCCTTCTTCCAAACATCAATAGCAACCCACAAATCAGCAGTTTTAAGGACGATATCACACCTACCTCGAAGCTAACGTATTGCAGTCAGCTCATTAAAAGTTAAATTTTATGTCTTGTTAGTGGTGAACTGCATTTTATCAATTTCACTCTTGCAGGGTGTGAGGAACAATTCCAAGGTCTTGTGCTTTGCTTGTGAGTTGAAGAATGATTGATTTGGGTAGTGTATTTTTTCGAAGATAGTGAGAGAAGTCTTGGGCGTAGATGGTTGATCAGAAAAATGGGGCCTAAGGCACCTCCCATTTTGTGTTATATGCCTTCCTCCCGTTCGCCTTTTTCATCGAATTATTGCTAACAACCTTCTTTTCGATATTCCAATTTTGTAGTTTTCTTTTCTATGTGTCTCGTTTTTTTGCCGTGTTTTTCTTATTTCTTACGCCATGTGTTTTTATTCTTAAAACATTCCGGTTATTTTAACTTGTCATTTCGGCCGAAGTATTACGTATCGGTACAATTATATAAATATATTTTAGTTTCCCCATATGTTGTTGGTCTTTTTACCCTTCGACGTTGTTCAGTCTGAATATAATTTTTTTATCTCTGTCAACACTTTAATGGCCACAATTTGTGGCGGAATGGTGAGCACTTTCGCCTCGCAGCAAGAGGGGCCGCTTTCGATCCTTACTTGTGGCATTGGGTTGAAACTCGGAACAACTCCTTTAACGATGAGTTTGCAAGGTTTTTCCTTTCATAAAACTAGTTTAGGTGAACGGTAATAGTTAGTGTAAGGAGCTGTTGGCTCACGTGTCATGAACAGCTTGTTACCACACTCCTACCCATCCACCTGAATTAATGGCTTTAAAAGTCACTTCATTACTTAGGCCTAGCTGATTACTATTATTAAACCACACGAACTTCGAGTAAATTCGGGACTTCCTTATCAATTGAATCTATCGCCATCGCTCTATTATATCAGTTAGCTTTTGGCACTTAGTAACGAAATAGAGAAAACAGACTTGGTCCCTGAATTGTCGGGTTGTTTGGCTTAACGTTCTCGATAAGGCCTGTGGCGAAACCATATAGAATTACTTGTTTGGCCATCTAATAGATCCCCGCCCTTGCACCCAGATACTGTTTTAACAACTTTCCTTTACATCGAAAGATTATTGAAGAACCATGGGTTATCATTTTATCACGTCAGTGCTGACATGCAGTTGGATAAGGTACTTACGGAAATTGAATGGTTGTTCCCTGAGATATGAAGTAATTTGATACTTAGTCCAGGAGAAATTTAATATGTTGGCTCTATCGGAACACCATGAACAACTCTGGTCTAGAAGATACTTGCTTCGGCATTTAGAGGGTCGTCCACATGATTTCTGGAAAAGCATGGCTGAAAGCGGTCCGTAGCTGGCGAACGGTTTTTGCAGATCTTTCACGCCCACTTATTAAGTCTGGTATAACCACATATCTGAACTTAACTGACGATCTTGAGAAAGCAAAAATGTCTAGAAACAGTCATATCTGGATAAATTGTCTTAATAAACCCGTTTTTCTTATTTAGCTAATCTTAAGAGTGGAAAGGGAAGGGAACTGGTAGCTGCATGAAAAATTCCTATAAAAAATCCCTTCTTAATTCTTCGTGACTGTTCACTGGAGCTAGCTACACCGGATACATAATAAAAGTTTTCTAACCAGAAGAAGCCTTAGTTTCCTATAAATAAAATTGCCTTTTTTCTCTCTCTGGCACCCACCATATTCGTGATCAGCGCCATCAAACACCCTTTGCCAGTCCGAATCCGACGGTTCAGTTAAAACAAAACCTCTGTCTCCAGTAGTATGTGGTTTTCGATGTAAACACTGACGTTGTGAGGGTATCGTCCTGGTGTTCATATATATTCCTTCCTTGTTTGCTAGTTCCAATAAATTATTCCTTAAACCCTCGAATAACTTAAAAATTCACATTTTTAGGTAAAAGATGAATATTTCATTAATTTTACAAATTTTGGGGTTTTGGTATTACATTTCTTTTGTAACGTAACTGCTCTTTTTCTTAAAATTTATTTTTATTATGCATAAATTTCTATTTTTCAGAATAATTTTTCTGCACCATGCCAGTATTTTCCTTCGTAAGTTCTTTTTTCATAAATTCATCATGAAATATATCAACTGTCCTAACAGCCGAAAAATACAAATTTCGTTATTTTTCTTAAAAAAGCTGAAGCTTAATTTCATTTACAAAAGCTACTAGACTTCCGAAAGCAGAAATTTAAACAAAAAATATTAACCCATGAATTGTTATTTTTATCACTGAGACCTTTTCCATCATACATTTGACTTATCCTAGGGTGAAACAGTGTAAAGAAACTATATAGCAGAAGTTGTATTACCAAAGAAAAAACGGAATCGTTAAGCAGCTCACTTTAACATGTTTTTTGTTTCTGAGAAAAGCGCGAAAAAAAAAAATTAATTTCCATCTGAGCGAATATATATATATGGTTTATTCAATAAACAGAAATTAGTTAGATTGAATGGGTGGAGAGTATAACTTAAGCTCTAATTAGAAAAAGCTTTCAATTTCGATTTAAGTTAGGTGCAAATAACTAAAAATTACAGGAAATTTATTGACTTTAAATATTAATAAGAGCAATTCATAGAAATTAGATTTTTATTAAAAGCAATAATTAGTCTCGAAACATAAGCAGATATCATTGCTCGAATGAACAGAAGCTCCGACTACTGACATTTACACTTTAATGGACGTCAATGAATTAGTTTAAAGTTAAAACTAATACGAATAAAGTCTCATGTTCTTCTTATTATTTACAGGGAGGAATACCACAGACAAATGAAGATGAATCTCACGATATTTGTTTTAGAAGTAAAAGAAAAAATGTCTTATTTTATAATTTTGCAAACATATAGTATAAATAATAAATATTATCTTTTGTTGCCACGGTGAATTAATATTGTATTTACAAATGAACAAAAGATCTGCTAATTCATGGTTTTTTTAAATAAAACCATGAAGTAGCAGATCTTTTGTTCATTAGTAAATAAAATATAGCATAATGATTTGAAGAAAAATAACAGCGTCGGCACTTCTCCCATACCATTTCATGATGTTTTTAGGAACTACAAACCATTATTAAATATAGTTTTGATTGGAATATCTTGCCGTAGTTCATAATTATACTATTTTATACATGAAAATTACTTATTAAAGTAGTGTAGCCTAATTAGACCGAGATTCGATGGAAGAAATTGTCAATGCATGGATGGGTTCTTTTAACTGTAACAGGTATAAAATTTTAGAATTCTTAAAACTTAGTTACTGTTTGTGTATAACTTCATTTAATATGATTTTGTCGACCGATTTTTCTAAAATCGACTTTCAATCATTTTTAATAATTTACAATACTGAATCTCTCGTATTATTTTTATTAATAAATAGTTTTTGTTGATGATTTTTAATGTTTACCCAATTTCGAAAAATGGTACCCTTGTGCATTTTAAAAGCTCTAGTTTACAACCGCTAAAGAGTTTTATCTTAAACTTCACAATGCGCAAACAAACTAAATTTGAAATTTTTAATCTTTTAAAGTCCATAAAAACAATGCGATGGGCAATTAACTTTTCCACAAAGTGTTCTGTTTTAAAAATTTAAAGTCTCCTTTAGGCTTCATCTATGATTAAAATTAGTATCACATATACATTAGATTTTACATTTAAAATTTCCCAAACATTACTTATCAACATTGTTATAAAGAATGTTATCCGAAGTCTAGTTATTTTATAGTAAGTACGGCGACACGAAACGGTCTAAGTACTTATTTTTCATTTTTTAGTTCTGCAACGGCCTTTTGTTGATAGTATGGGTACTTTTTGTATTATTTCGATATTTAATAAGTATATCCATAAATCTTTTTGATTTACCTTTTAGGAAATAATTAAACCTAAAACATAAAATTTATAATTAAAATCAGTGGATAGAAATATTGCGGTATGTAATTACATGACAAGAAAAGTCGAAGATTTGTAGCGCGGGTGTCGGATGTTGGAGATCTCAACCTTGGGGCAATCGACTTAAGCGAACCCCTAAGGTACCCGTCTACAATTAATAAAAAAAAATAATAATAAATGAATACGCCCGGGACTACTCGCGTAACGTTATATGGTGGGGTTAGCGAGGGTCCTCAGTATGAAATTGGTGTCTAGGAGAAATTTGTAATTAAACGTATCAAGCCAGTTGTTAACTAAATGAATTATTAACAAACTAAGCAACTGGCCAGTGCTCGAGACATTAACGAAATGTAACATATAGCAAAGTCCGGTTGGAGCCGTGGAAGAATCTGAGCGACGTTGTTGAAGTTCTGGAACAGCAGAACTTCGTACAATGTGTTGAAAGTAGCCGCTGGATGGTTGGGCATAACGAATTTGCCAATATAGATTGTTGCTGCCCTTATCTTCAACTCAACACGTATACAGCTCGAAGGTTAGACAAAACACGACTTTAACGGCCAAAATTAGTTAAATCAAAATAATTTTGCTCCGATCATAAAATGGAGTCCTTTTCAAATAAAAATCCCGAACCGTTACAATTACTTTTTAGCTCGCGTCCGAGCGCGCGTTATTAAAAACTCGCGTTATTTATCTTGCGTATTATTTTCCAACTCTTCCATTTTGAGAATAAATATAAACGTAAAAATATGTATAATACATATAGGCATATTTTATCACAATAAATAATTTATAATATATAATTTATAAGAAATGACAATCCAACAAGTGGTCTTAGGCACGTCGGCATATCAATAAGGGGTGCTGTGATATCCTCGCTATCCCACAAAACCAAAGATCTCCGGTAAAAGGACGGGCCCATCCCTTACCTGGTATAAAACACAAACAACCGAATAACCCAATCACCAAAATAGTTGACCAGAAATTATTTTGGGGGAAGGGGATAGTATATTTATTATTATTTTGATATATCGCATTACAGATTGTTTCATAAATTATATCGTTACTTAATCCGCTAATGGATGTATAAAGCTTATGAAAGTTGGTCTTTTCAAGTTAAACTTTTTTTTTCAGAACCGTTATACAGAAGAGAATTGTTACTTAAAGGCACTTTTTGAATATCTTAATCGCAGGTAACATTTTCTGGAGTTCCTTAATTTAAAGTAAAGGTGGAAATAACTATAACGAAATAATCATATTTAATATGAGATATTTCCTTAAGCAGTGTCGGAATTAAGGCTGAGACCAGTTAAATTTGCAGTGAACTAGGCAAACAGAAAGTCTCGGTCTGCGGATCTTCACGGTAACATATAAGCATAATTTTTATTTACAATAACTAAATTATTACAAAATAAAGAAAGTATTTATTGAACCCTATTCTACTAATAAACAAAAATTAAAAACCTTGGAAAAATTGAAATTTGCATTTTGGTATTGTCCACTGTTCAAAAAGTCTTCGGCCGTTGCGGTTTTTGCACTTAATTTTTCTCAAAATCTATAAAAGGTAGAACGGTGAAATCAATTTCATTTCATTGGTATTTTTAAATGATTTTGTTTTATAATCAAAGTTTTTTCGCGAAACATTAAAATTTTCGCAGGGAACGGAAAAATTAATTTTACTTTAATTACTTTTTTATTAAAGAATTTGCATTTTCAAAATCAGAGTGGTCGATTCATATTAAAAAAGTTGCATTTTTATAGATCTAGGACCAACGGTTGAAAAGATATCGCTTTTCGAAGCAAGTCGAAAAAGTCGAGGAATAGTAACCTGCACACCTAACAAATGTTTCCGCTTCTTCTAATAGCAACAAAGTGTTAGCAACGTTGCAAATATATTATACCATGGTTACGATTTCGTAGCGGAAGTCATTGCTTATTTAAAGTGGGGGGCGTCGCAGCAGCTAATGAGTAAGTCTTTAGAAACAACTGATGAACATGTTGTTTCGTATCTCTTGGTTATTTTATGAGGTCTTTGTGGTTAATATAACGAATATATATATATATTGGCAATAGGTAGAAGCTAAGGAATATTTCACTTAAAATCTCACATTTACGAAATATTCACCGGGATATGCCAAGGAAACATAATAACATTACAAATTGCAGAGCCCAAAGATTTAAACAAAAGATCAATTAAAAATATTGTTAAAAATTTAAAGTAAATACGAGAAATAAATATATAATGCTTTGTTTATTTAATTATTTGAAGAAATGTCTTTAAAAATTAATAAGGATTTGCGTCTCCTCTTCTCCTCGCGCATTCCTTTATTCTACGATGAAAATAATTCGTTAAAGAGCGTAAATATTGAGCTGGCAAACGGTTGAAGGATTCGTTGACCATTTTAATCAAATCGTTGACATCGTTCCTTATCCTTCGCTCCATGAGATAAACTATTCTAGACCCGAGGTTATAGATTGAATTGAGGTCGGGAAATAACGGCGGTCACTCAAGAAGTGTTAATACTTCACCGTATTAGTATGAGCCAGAAAACTGACTTGTATGAAATATGTAATATTAGGTCTAAAACAATATCTTATCTGTGTGTACTTTGATATCACATTATCGCTGTTTGCGGCACAACCCCCTTGTTATTATGTAAATACTCCTACTTTAAATACCTTCGACAAAACACAAATAATACTCATGGTTTCACCGTGCTTGTTCAGAGAAATAAAATATATATTAGTTGTAAGTGTAGTCATAGACATACGAAACATGGTGTCAAAATAGTCGAACAGACCAGAAACTTCTAGTCGCCATCTTCAAGTCAAAAGAGTTGGACGATCTTTCACCTAGACTTCAAAGATTGAGATTTCGCATGATGCGATATTCCTACGACATATTTTACACACCGGGAAAATCGTTAGTCACAGCATGTGCCCTATCAAGAGCGCCACTTAAGGATTTTGTCGATGACTAACTTCAACATGGAATCTTAGCCTATATTCAACAAGTTATGAGTAATCTACCAGTTTCTGAAGAAAAACTCGCAGAACTTCTCTAGGGCAACAGAAAGACGCGAAATATCAGATCTTACACCAGTACCACCTTCACAGCACATGCGCTGATTACTTTACCGACCGAGACGAAATCACTGTTCAGGCATGGACTAAATAATGTATATACAGGGACGGTTCGCAACGGAATTTTGTCGTCTAGCGACTGCTAAATGTGCCGGCTAAATGGGTTAGAGTGTGCAATAACTGGTGTCTTTACCAGGGAGTAAGGGTCCGGCCCTTGTAACCCTTAAGGGCGGTCGCGCACTGAGATATTTTAGCTCTGATCAAATGGTCCTATCTCCCATTCGGTCAGGTTTGGGCTGGATACTAAGCTTCGGCTCGGGCTAATGGAGAGGGTCCGTGCAAACTGGCCGCCTCAGTGGATTGGATGGCCTGCTGTGGGGCGGCGGGCCTCCGAATGAGGGCACGGCCGTCCTGTTCCCCGGCCATATGGAGTCACACCGAGATTTCCGGTGCCGGCTGTGCCGTGTTACTTGGACTGCTGTGTGCTCGTCGTTCCCCTTTAGGAGCTCTCTCCAAAGGGTTTGACTCTTTACCGAAATAGATTGGGGGTCAGCTGGAGTTGCTTCAGCATCCATTCTTAATCCCACTGCTGTGTGCGAGGTGGCGATTGGTCCACCCATTGCTGAACCTTCTGCTGGGTTGAGTGGCTTGCGTCAAAGGTGCGACCATCAGTAGTAGGGTACTACTACCAATGCTCGATTTGTCACCTGTCCGGGCTAGGTGGACGCTGGCGTAGGGCACTATGATGATAGGCTTCCGATGGTATGATCTCTGTTACTAGGTACGTCGGGCTTAAAATTCTGACACACTGCTAAATGTGCCATCTAGCCTATCTTCCAAGAACTAAAGGAAAAGTGAGTCAAGGGGGAGGGGAATAAAGGTATGGTGGGAATGCAAAAATAGCAGTAGTCGCTTTTGAAAATACCATGTGGCTGGTTTCGAATTTAGGGTTTTATAAATGTAGGTATATTTAAAATTATTGTATTTACAATAATGAACTTTTCATCTCATAACTACGAAACGTTGTTCAATATATCAACACAAAAGAAAAAAGAAAAAGCTTGGATTTAAGCGATGGAGAAAATAGTAAATTAATTTGAGTGACAAGGCTTAGCGTGATACACAAAACTTCTCGAATCATTGCTAAATGCCAATGGTTTAATTTATTTTCAAGATGATGACGTCTTTCGAAATTTAAATTGGAAAGAACTTGTAGAACAAGCAGAGGTTACAGATAGTGACATTGAAAGGGAAGTAGTTCAAGGAAAAGCTCTTTCTAGAATTAAGAATCGTTCTGCTGCGCATATATTTGATGATATATCAGATGGTAATGTCAATTTGGATATTTAAAATCTTTAAAAAAACGTTTTTATAGATTCAAATATCAATTATGATTTAAATGAAGAAGAAGCATCATTAATTTAAAAATCAGACCTAATCAATGTCTTAATGACGATGCATTGACTTCTCAGTAAGATATTATAGTTTTTCAGTTGTTTATTTCAATTACTTTATATTTCAGAAAGAAAAAGACTGTGAGAAAGAAGAAAGAGCCTTTAAAAATCAGTTAATATCTGGCAAGGTTTTCCCTGGACCAAATAGATCTATTTGGTCCGAGTATCGCGTCTTTTGGTTTCCTCGAAGACCTATCGGTACGAGCTTTAAGTAAGTTTTTAGATTTCTTTATATTTGTTTAGGGTTTAGCTTTATTGTCCCTTTTCATAATGAACTAATCTAATTATTCGCTAATTTTATCATCCATTACAATGCAGTCGATATTTGGTTCCTTCTAACTTTTCTTAAGAGTGTATTTCAAATATTAAAAGTGTTTTCCTCTTCTTAACTAGGCTATGTCATCATAGAAACAGTTTATTTGTTAGCAAACGAAAATTTACAGAAAAATTCAAACTACTGCCAAAAGATAGCGGCACATCCTTTTCCATTTTATGACGTTTGACTCGGCTAGCTTGCCGGAGGAGAGTGTGGAAGAGGGAAAGACATTTAACAAAACTCTGTTGGCTTTTTTTAAAGGAAAAGTACGGCTTGCGAACCGTCCCTGTGTATACATTATTTAGTCCATGGTTCAAGAAAGTATCCTCATGATAGGCAGCAGGCTGATTGTACCAAGTTCCATGCGGCAAGAAATAATGGGGATAACAAAATGCCGAGAGCCAGGTGATTCTGGACATAGTAAAAATTTGCGAAAAAAGCCTAACAAATCAAGGAAAGTTGGCCGGGAATATCACGGGAGATTCAGGACTAAGTAAAAACATGGAAAAAGGCCTCAAAGAATCAAGCAATCATCCTGATATGTTACACCATGCTGGAAAATGATATTTACTTTCATTTTAAATTAATTTAACTTTACCAGATGAAGAATGAAACTACGAAAGCCATCATAGACATCTCTAAAGATATCTTTTCGAGACACGGTGTCCCGGAATTGGTACGAAGTGATAACGGTAGTAACCTAGCAGACACAAAATACGCAGTGTTTGTCTTGGGGATTTCGATCCATCACATGAAGGCCAAGATACCCTCAGAGCAATGGATGCGCTGAAGCCGCTGTGAAAATCGCCAAGTTTCTACTCGAGCAATCTATATATATATATATCCATACAAACGAGCAATGGGTTCAGCCCTGCAAAAATGCTAATGAACCGACGTTTACAAACAGCACTTCTGACAACACCGTCCATGTTCATATCGTCAATCCTGTCAGTAGCGACTATCCAAGAGAAACATCACGAACAAAAACCAAAGCAGATGCAGAAGTAAAGTCATCGTTATGGAGAAAAGGAGCTATTCGAGCTCTACACCAGAAGAAAAGTGTGGATAACCGACTTGCGGAGGGAAGGAACGGTCATAAGAAAAACCAACGGACCTAGATGATATGTAGTTGGCACAACTACAGGCACTACCCGTAGAAACCAACGACACCTCGTCGCATTACCTGACGCAGGTCTTAAGTGTCCAAGTGTCCCAATGCACCGCTCTTCAAGTATTAGTCAATAAGATAACATCGACCCAGTACGTTCTGACGTGGTCCCGGCCCCATTTGAATATCGACGAATCAGTCCGAAGTTCCGTACCAGATAAAATCTTCATGCTAAATCAGAAAGCGATTAGTCTAGTACAACAAACCAAAGAATCACGACAGGATAGCAATTTGGACAAATAACTAAAGCGGAAGAATTTCTAAACCTATAGCAAAGTTTGGCTAGCTAATTAGTTTATAATAGTTTAAAAAGGGGATGTACAGTCTTTTAAATAAGTCTGTGGCCGTTGAGAATTTTGCAGTTTTTTCAAAATATCTCGAAACCTTTTAGAGCCAGAGAGATGAAAAGAATTCGTCAAGTTTCGTTTGAATCTTGCAGTCAAACTATGAAATGCGGTCACCACCATGTCTTTTAATTCTAGCGAAGTATTTGGAATTCGTCTTTCCATATTAAAAACGATCTTGGCCCAAAGGTTTTCCATGGGATTCGCGTCTTATTTTGTGGTCGGACGAAAAGGTTAAATTTGTTGTAATACGTCCTAAAATAGCGTGCATAATGGTGTTTCTTGGTTTTTGTGTTTTCAGAGCTCGGCTAGCTCTCCGGCCGTGTGGATCACCGGGCGAAGGAGACAAAGGAATTACTCACGATTTATGACTCGAACTCGTAGGAGTGGAAGATTTTCTGTCAACGTTTGGTGTTCCCTAGGAGATGGGGAAACTGGGATTTTGCGACCGATTGTAAGACGTCTAACTGCTCAGTCCTACATCGAAATACTGCGGGACTCAATGTTACCGTCGGCAGCTGCAGTGTATGGCGTAGAAAATGGTGGCAGGTAAAACAAAACGAATTTTGACGTGTAGGAGTATTTTAAAATGAATTGCATTTACATGACCGGCCACGCAGGTTCTACTTCATGCACGATAATTTCCCTGCACATACTGCCCGAGTCGTGAGAGATTATTTGCACGAGGAGGGAATTGATGTCATTGAATGGCCGCCGTGTTCCCCAGACTTGAATCCCATGGAAAACCTTTGGGCCAAGATCGTTTTTAATATGGAAAGACGAATTCCAAATACTTCGCTAGAATTAAAAGACATGGTGGTTACCGCATTTCATAGTTTGACTGCAAGATTCAAAGGAAACTTGACGAATTCTTTTCGTCAAAACTTAGGGAATGCATACGAAGAAGGGGAGACGCTACACCCTATTAGATTGAGCTGTTTGCTTTCCTAGTTATTACATTTGGCAATAAAATTAATTATTGTAAACTCCTTTTGTAACTACTGCCCTTTTTGCTATAAGACTGTTTACAGATTTTGGTATACTTGAGGTTTTCGTTACGAAAAGTTCGATAGGTTTATAATGCTAAGCAAATTCAAGTTTAAGAATAAAATCACGTCCAAGATACTCAACGCATTAGCATGAGTTATACTAGTTAATTAATTCGTAGGGGAAACAGGGTTACAGCTATGTCCAAACTGTATGCTAGACAGGGAGAAGCACTGGGTTACTCGCGAGACTCAATTCTTCGGTTTTCAAGCAAATACACGAAACGTCAATGTCTTTGAAATACATTCCTGAAATTCTGATGATTTTAGAAGAAGCGGACAATATTGGCTAAGTATTCAAATAACTATTCCTTTACTTTTCCCATTTGTTCCTAGAGCGATAAAAATGAAACTTTATCGACCACTCTGATTTCGAAAATTAAAGTTAAATGTCGTAGCAATTAAATTACAAAAGTTTGAAAAAATAACTTTTCCGTTTCCCGCATAAATTTCCTTGTTTTGCGAAAAAGACCTATTGATTATAATATAAAATCATTTATAAATACCAATGCAATTGGTTTTATCGTTCTTTCTTTTATAGATTTTGAGAACCATTAAATTAATTGCAAAAATTGCAACAGCCGATGGCTTTTTCAACCGTGTACCTTACTAGTAAAATATTTTTTCTTTTGTACTAGTATTAAAAAAGTCCAATAGTCCAATTGGTGTAAGAAAATAAGTTACACAGTTAATTTAAAAAGTTAGCAATTTCGCGATAGTTCGTAAGCTTCTTGGTTATTAATAAAAATATTTATTTGGTGAAGAAAAACGTCACTAATAAGCAAATATACAGGGTGTCCATTTTTTCTCGAAAAAGTGATTTTTAGCAATAACCGTTGTAGTTAGAATTATGATTTATTTTTTGTGAATTGTCAGTGCCGGGCCCGGGGGCCATTGTTGTACATCAGGTTTATCGATTTTAAAATAATATTTTAAAATAAAAATAATATTTAGTTCATCTTAAAAATAATATTGTCTTACGACTTCCACTGCATCCAAAAGATTCTAGTTTTTTTTATTTTTCCAATTATTTTGTTTACCCGTTAAGTCAATTTTCAAACGCGTGTAATTTCGTGAAAATGATTGTGTTTTCAACGACCAAACGTTATTATTATGTTTTCGACGTCGCTCTACATTTTTCTCATTGGCAAAATTTGACAAACTCCAATACATCAAAATTTATTTTTTCAAAATTTTAAAATATTATTTTAAAAACGATAAACATTATGTTCAACAATGGCCCCCGGTACTGACAATTCATACAAAAAATTTCAAAATTCTAACTACAACGGTTATTGAGAAAAATCACTTTTTCGATTAAAAATGGACACCCTGTATATTTTAACGACAAAGAAAACTGACATTCGTTAAGTTTGGCCAACGGGGAAAGTGTTTAAAACGGAAGTAGCAATCCATCGCAGTCGATCGCGAAACGCTGGATACGGTATGCGTCTTACCGAAAGCCACGTATAGCGTGGATTGCAGCCAAACTATCACGACCGAAAGAACTGAGAGTTTCAGTGGCCAGAGCCTTAAAGAAATACCGCAACACCAGCCCGAGTATTTACCTTTCTTATTCTTCAAGAGGGGAGCTGTAGAATAATAAGCCATATAAGATCGCGCAAGATGATAGGTTAAGGGAAAGTACCACAACAGTTATTTTCCGCCGAACGGTCGAAACAAAGACAATCCTTCGTATTAGACTGCGAAGCCAAAAACCCCGGTAGGGAGAGCTTAGTAGCGTGTCAGTAAAGTATTAAGCTCATTTCGTAAATAAGTATTTGCCTAATTTGAATTGCTTTGTAACACATACTGCCGATGCTTAAATATTTTAAACCCAAATTTTACATCCGATTTTTAGATTTAAATGTGAAGTTATGATATTTAAATTATAATATACTTAGAATTTTGTGCGACATCGCTATATCGTTGGTTATGAAATTGTTGAACTAGGATTTTATTTACTTATTTAAGGTTCGCTTTCAGTTAAAAACAAATCGTAAACATTTTCGTTACAAGTAATAGCGGAGATCCTTTATTCGATATCGAGGTCATCACTATCTTGATTCGTTTAATTAATCTCAAGATTAGGAAATACATCTATTTATATTTATTTTTAGGATTTTTCAAGAAAACATAATTAACTCGGCTTTAAAAACGTTTTCTTTTTGCCAGGGCTATTGGTTATTCGACACAAAAATGATTTACAATAATATTTTTTATTTCCATTTTATTTTTAAACTTAGCCTATTGTTGCCAATAACAATTTTAAAATTTTGTCGATGTATGCAGCTAACTTAACGATGTTGTTTTAGGCAAATATCAGTGTCGTTTTGCTCGTTAAAATGGAAGTTTGTCCATGGCTGGCAAAACCATGCAAGTATTTTTTTTATAATTTCATCTTTTGAATTTACTTTTTCAAATGTAGGATGCTACGTTGCCTTTTGAACTAGCAATTGTTGGTTCTCAACGCGAAGTTATTTGTTTTTGTGTAATGTTAATTTGGCTTAACGTGGAGTAATCTGCATTCATGTGTATAAAAAATAACGGTTTAGATCTTGGAGTTCTTTAACAAGTTAATTTCTTATTTGAAAGAATTGTCCGTTTTAAACATCGCTTGAATGGAAAAGTCAAATTTATATGGCAAGTGCTTGAGATAGAATTATGTTTGAGTCTCGTGGCGAGACGTTTAACAAAGAAAGGTCTTGCACTGTAATTCGGAGATCCGAGAAAACGTAATGGCAATATTTATACCATGCCTCTGGATGGTATCAGTCAAAAAGTCAAATTATATGACTTTTCGAAATTTTTAATTTGGTCGAGCCGCAAGCACGTAGATATAGAAAGACTAAGGGGGGGACGGGTTATAACACAACCAGATGAAATCGCGAGCGCAGCGAGCGCGAAATTTTTCGTTAGCAATAACGCATATTTAAAGTACTGGATAGACGAGTGACAATGACATTTCCGCACGTGTATCAAACGACGTTTTTTAATACATTTGCGAGAAAATGATAATAAAACAAAGAACAAAATTGATATTGTTTTGCAAAACTTAATTTCGCAAGAAAGGAATCAAGTCCTAAGGGGGGGGGGTTTGAACCCCCTAAACCCCCCCCCTTATATACGTCTTTGTCAGGCCGGATATCCCTTATGGGATTTTATATGCTGAGTCCGGTGCCTACGTTATTATAAAGGCCTGTGCACGCGACGATATTTTAATTTATTTTCGATTTTTTTAGTTCGCCGTTATTTTCCGCTAGGGTCGCTCTTCCTTGTCGGTGATTTTAAATTTCGGAAATTTTCGCGCGGTATCAGAGAGATTATAAATTCTCTCTGCCGGTATTTAGCAGTCCTACGGATCAGTGAGGAGGTTGTGGTGCGATTTGACCCTGCTGGTATTTTATAAAGAAAAAGCTTATTAAAAAGGTAAGATTTTAATTTATTAAATACATCTTTGAAATTAGAAAACCTTTTCCTATTTAATCAAAAATATAAACGTATATACTGATACAACTAAAGAGATTTAAATAATTATTTACGTGACAATTAAGCCTAGGTTTATTTAGTTTATCTTTTTTTAACGTAGATAATAACATGGTAATCTGCCTGGTTCCATCGTGTAATGGAAGTAATAGAGCTCGCAAAGGACAGATAAGGGCCACAGCTGAAAACCAACAATCCTTAACTTTTCATGCTGTACCAAAACAAAGTGATATACGACGAAAATGGATATGTGCAATATTTAATAGAAATATAAAAGATGATATTAGTGATTTAGAATCTTTGGTTAATAGTAAAAACGAACCCAAAGTGTGCAGTAAACATTTTAACACTAAGGATTACAGTATTTCATGCACGAATGTGAAACGTTTGTTGCCCGGAGCTGTACCATTTGTACCTGAAGATAAATGTGATAATTTACAATCTAATCCTAGTAAGAAAATCAAAATAAAAGATACCGTAGAGTCAAGGTTATCACTCTCTCCAATTACCAACACCGTCTTAAATAATGCTAGACGCCACTTTACTAACTCTTTAGCCCTTGTTAAAAAATCTTTGTTTGAGGTATTGTCAGGGGAAAAAAAGGCTTGCGATGCAAGTTCAAATTATCAAGGTACTGATCGTGACCTGAATTCAACTGGAAGTTTTCTACCTTCAGTTGAGACTATTTGCAATGAAACACCTATGAAACTGTCTGTTATTGATGAAGATGAACCCTTGAAAACAAGATCATTTATTTTCTCAAATGGAGTAAATAGAACTCTATTTGCAGCCCACACCTCTACTAGTGAAATTACTGATCTGAACTCTACTGACTTGCTAAGTGATACTATGTCATTAGAATTCAATAAAACAAATTCTAGTCAAATTGAAGTGCCAATTGTTACATCAACTCCTAAACTTCTAGCTTTTCCTTCAAGCGACAAATCCTCCGAATCAACAGCCATGAAAGATGCATCAACACAAGCCAGTCCTTGCGTTAGGAAAAGAACTACCAAATACAGCTACGCCACTAATCGAAAATTAGGAAAGGACATGTATCAGCTTAAGAAGAAAATTGAAAGACTTCAAACGAAAGTTGCATGCCAACAAACTTTAATGAAAGGTTACCAAAACCAATTGAAGAGGAAAGAAATAGTACAACTAAATAAGATACTTGATGCCTGCGCAACTACTGATAGCAAACCAAATTTCCTGATAGAACAAGTAATGGCATTTGGTAAAAAAAGCCGTCCCTATCAAGAAGCAACTATTAAATGGTGCTGCATGATTTTCAAAAAATCGCCAAGTGCATATTGTTTTATGCAAGAAATGGAAATTCTCCACTTGCCACATAGGACAACGTTAAAAAGGTACTTAGGAGGGGCATGTAGTGAAGATGGCGTAACCCAATTAATCAGACAAAGACTAATCGCTGAAGCCTCCAATCTAAAGAATGACCACGAGAGACTTGGTTCATTAATACCAGATGAGATGGCTATCAAAGCCAAGTATCAATATGACCGGAACATGGATAGGCTCTTCGGCGATACAACACTGTCTGCTAGAGAAGATGAGCATGTACTAGGAGATAAATTAGCAACTCATCTGCTTTGCTTCGTGTTTCAAGGACTGTCGACTAATATTCGGCTGCCAGTAGCCTATTTTTTCACGGCAAAACTGGATGCGGACCAACTTTATAAAATTATTTTGGAAGTAATGAAAGCGGTTGAGGAGTGTGGATTCAAAGTAGTTAGAATAGTTGCAGACAACGCCAAAACCAACACTGGGGCTTTTAAGAAAATAGCGGGTGGATCTTTGTCTCATGAAATTCCACATCCTCTTGATTCCAACAGAATTCTTTTTCTCGCATTCGACCAAAGCCACTTAATTAAAAATGTAAGAAATATTTTTCTATCAAGATGGCTTATATACATTGGCCTTTGTATAGACTCCAATTTCATCATAAAACTATATGATCTGCAAAAACACTGTCTTATCAAGCCTGTCCGAAATTTAACAAGAAAAGTTCTCTTTCCCTCAAATTTCGAGAAGATGAATGTATTACGTGCAGTGTCATTGTTTTCGAGTGCTGTTACTGCGGCTCTCAGAACAATCCTTACCTTGCATATGTGTGATCACAATGACAGAGAAAATTTGGAATGCACCATATATTTTATGGAAATGGTACGCACATGGTGGGAGATTCACGATATATGCAATACTACCCATGGATATTACTCAAGAAACGAAAACAAGCTACCATTTTATGAGATTAATGATGCTAGACTTGACTGGCTCTTACAAGAATTTCTACCTTTCCTAGAAGTCATTCAAAGTAATGCCACACTTAAGGATGAACAATTCACGGCAGAAACTTTCGAAGCCATAAACCTCACAACTAAGTCGACCGTTGGCCTCGTAAAATACTTATTGGGTAATGGTTACCACTATGTTCTAACAAGAAAATTATCTAGTGATGCAGTTGAGGAGGCATTTTCTCATTTGAGAGGCTCATCTGGATATAACGATACTTTAGACGCACGGTCTTGTATCCTTAGCTTGGAACATACTCTAAAATTAGGAATTATGAAAGCCTCTGGAGATTCCAATGTCTATTAAAAATTGCAGCATAGCGCAGGTTGGCGGATACATAGTTAGAGTTGCAGAGGAGCGAACAAAATGCGAAAGTTGCCTGGAGAAATTGTCCGTGCCGCAATCGCAGTCACCTTTACATATCCTAATAGCAGCACAAGACAATGGAGGGTTGAGATACCCAAGCAGATTTCTTATATGTTTACTTAGTTTAGTACATGACTTTGTAAAGGCATCGTTACATTTGTTTCCTAGAAACCAGGTTCTCCAATCTTATGTAAAGGCAATTTTGCCGTATTTTTCAAAACCACTTTCATGTGAATGTGCTCAAAACAATCTCCCAAAGGTTTTGTTAGAAAAGTTCCTAAGGCCAATTTTAGGCAATCATGCTATTGATGCGACAGATAGGAATGAATTGAGAAAGAAATTGAATGTCAAACCTTTGTCGAGAAAAGTATTAAAAGTTAACTAATTTACAAAGTGATAAAATGGAGGAAAAGACAGATCTAGTGATATATCATGGATTAATTCATCCATATGATCTCAATATTAATAAAAGTTGTTATTTTAGAAGTGGTTTTGTTTCATTTTTATCATAATAGTATTAAAATAATTATTAAAATATTATAATAATAATTATTATTATTATATAACATATAAAAATAAAACTAAATGAATAGTTATCTTAAATTTATAAAATTTTTATGTTGTAAAAACCTAAAACTAGAATGTAAAATAGTTAAGAAACTAAGCTCGAGCCAAACAATTAAAATTTTGGCGCGAATCACCAAATATTTGAAAAGGTAAAGACAAGGAAGAACGCCACCTATCGGTCTTTCCCGCGTAAGCCGAAAGCTGCTGTCACCACCTAGATGATGAGCGTGCACAGGCCTTTATAATAACGTAGGCACCGCTGAGTCCATGAAAAGCAAAATTTTGAAATTATGACTTTTGTGATGTCCATGTCAAACATGCGTAAAAGTGTCTTTCAAAGATAAAATTGGGAAAAATGTCCAAAACTGGCCAGTTGGAATCAGTAGTGGTTAATATGGTTCAATTTCGTCAGTTAGCAATGGGAGTGGTTAGAATGGTCGAAATTGATCAGTTTGCTATGGGAGTGGTCAATATGGTCCGAAAAGGTCAGTTTGCGATCGGAGTGGTCAATAAGGTCAAAAATGCTCAGTTTGCGATGGGAGTGGTAAATATGGTAAAAATGGTTAGTTTGGATTTAGGGTTGGCAATATGGTACAAAATGATCAGTTTGCGATGGGAGTGGTTAATATAGTCCAAAATGGTCAGTTAGCGATGAAAGTGGTTAATATCGTCCAAAATGGTCAGTTTGCGATGGGAGTGGTCAGTATGGTCCAAAATGGTCAGTTTGCGATGGGAGTGGTCAATATTGTCCAGAGTGGTCAATATGGTCCAAAATGATTAGTTTGCGATGGGAGTGGTTAATATAGTCCAAAATGGTCAGTTAGCGATGAAAGTGGTTAATATCGTCCAAAATGGTCAGTTTGCGATGGGAGTGGTCAGTATGGTCCAAAATGGTCAGTTTGCGATGGGAGTGGTCAATATTGTCCAGAGTGGTCAATATGGTCCAAAATGATTAGTTTACGATGGGAGTGGTTAATATAGTCCAAAATTGTCAGTTAGCGATGAAATTGGTTAATTTCGTCCAAATTGGTCAGTTTGCGATGGGAGTTGTCAGTATGCGATCGGAGTGGTCAATATGGTCTTAAGTGGTAAATATGGTCCGAAATGGTCAGTTCGCTCTGGGAATGTTGAGAATGGATAATATTTTTGTTGATTTTTGAATTTTTAAAAGTAATAAAAGCGGAAGGTAATATTAAAAAATCGCCAAATGAAGCTTCAATGAGGCATCAAGACTATATCTGAAATGGTATCTAGAATAATTTGTTACCAAACCCTTTCTTCCTGGGGATAGTGCCGTTGGTGAGATATGCCTAAAGCCATCTACTTTGCCGGAATATTAAAAGTTAACGGCAGAAATAAAATTACGCTAATTCAAGAACAAAGCATGAGCTTTCCTACAGAATAAAATTCGTAATCATTTTTAATGGCAATAAAAGTAACAATAGTGGTAGAAAACTATAGTTCCGCCTCCTTAAAAATATAGATAGATTCCCAATAGTACGTCTATGGGTTCTTGGTTTCAAGTAAATGTATATCAGTATTTTCAGTATGAATGTTTTCTTTATAAACCATTTTTTGGTAAAGCTTTTAAATTCAATTAGCAATTAAGTTAAAATTATTTTATTGAACCCATTGGTAAGGAAATTTATTTTTTAAAAGAACTAGTGGTTGTCAATATCTGCAGCAGGCACAAAACCAATGAACAGTGGCTAAAAAATATGAAAAATCCATCTTCGCAATCTGTTGTTTCACAGTTGGGCGATTTTTCTTTATTTAAGGTAAAACAAACTTCTTTAACATTACGAAACGTATTTACATGATTAATAAAACTACATTTTTCGAACGAATACTTTAACATTGAGTTAAATTTAGGAGACTGAATTTGATTGAAAATTAATGAATGCATACTTAGTATGTTGCTCCGATCAATCACGTCAATGCCTAATTAATCAATTAAAAAATTTGTGCAACTATATATTGAAAACCATCAACACTAGTTTTAAAAATAAATTTCCCCTCCCATACGTTCAATAAAATAATTTAAACTTAACTTCTAATCGAATTTAAAATCTTTACCAAAAATGGTTTATAAAGAGAACATTCATACTAAAAATACTGTTTTATTACTTAAAACATACTACACTTCTTTTGAGCTGCATTGGGCAAATCTGAACCACGGCCCTCTCCCCAGGTTGAAAGGGATTAGTAACTTATTACTCTAGATACAATTTCAGATCTAGTCTGATGCCTTATTGAAGCTTCAATTAGCTTTTTTTAATTTTGTAGCATATTGACCACTCACATGTCACATCGCAAACTGACCATATTGACCACTCCCATCGCACTGACCATTTTACCGAATTTTAACTTTGAATCACCACTTTTACGCATGTTTTACATGAGCATCACAAAAGCCAAAATGAAATTAGCATATAAAATCCCAATATAAGGAATTTTCGGCTCAAACATCGTAAAAAATTCAAATGGTCATAATACTTGACCTTGTGACTCTGCTCAAAAATCCGCCAGGATAATACCTTGTCATAACGGTTTCTCGGATACCCGACATACAGTCCAAGACCTTCTCTTAAGTAAAAAGTGACTCATGGAGAGATGTTATGGCGAAAATATCTTGGGGATACAGGTTTTCGACCAGTAAATAGTGTTCGTACCGGTTTTTGTAATTTTAATTCTTTGCACCCCACTTTAAATTAAATAGGGGCTCCTTCCATCCCTTTTTTCGTGGTCTATAAAGGAATTAGTTGAATGATCTTCGAAGGATTTTTGTGTATGAGTTTCACGTTTAGAGTAGTCGATGCCGATGCGCCGTGTCGTACAAATTTCTTCAACAGTTTGGGCTAGAAAGGTCTATGATATCTCGTTCGAATATACATATCACGCCATCGATCGCCTTTCATATTTTGGAATAAAAACTCGAGGTATTTCGTCATTTGTCAAAATTAGTGTTATTCGTGGTTTCACTTTGTGTGGTAGATATTTTATTTATAATGAACAAATTGTTAAATTGTTACCCAGCGGGCCAATATCTTCGGTTATATTAAAAATATTAATTATAAGTATGGTTTTGGGGATAAGTTTATATTATTTGGTTCTACCAATGAACTTCATTTACACGCTCTCCATTTTATTTCAAAGCTAAGAATTACCGATCTTTACAATTAATGATAAATCAATGGAATTATCATGGTTTAAGAACTGAAAGAGACTATGCACCGACATAAACTGGACTTCTATCGAGAAATTGTGAAAACCATTTTTTCGCAGAGGATCCCAATGGTTATGGAATTGAACGGGTTTTGAATAATCCTATCGAAACGGACAACAATGTTGTGGCTCCTGAAATTCCGTGTGTAAATAGTAATTTGCAAGAGCTACAAAATATTGATCCGTTTCATGATGATGAAAATCAAGGGATTAACCTCTATTTAGTTGTGAATATTTTAAATAGAATTTAAATTAAGTTCATAAGATTACGAAAGTTAAATGAATTTATCCCAATAAGAATCTACGGGAAACGTTGGGCCACTTGTGCCTATAATCAAGTTAAGTATTTTCAACTATTATTAAGAACGGTTTATTTAAGGTTCAAGAACGTGCGTTGTCTTGTCAGAATTCATAGCCCGGTGTACCGGTAAGAATAAAACCACACCACCGGAGGTCTTTCACCATAATTCCAGCGTCCACAAGCCCGAACAGGTGACAAATCCAGCATGGGTAGTAGTACCCTATTACTGATGATCTCACCTCAGACGCAAGCCACGCAACCCAGCAGAAGGTGCAAAAATGGGACGACCATTTAATCAGCTAGGCTAATACCCAAGGCAACACCTTAGGCCTAAGTCATCAAGCGACTTTGAAGCCTTTAATTCAGGTGGCCGGGTTACAATGCGTAGGAGGGTAACGACCGTGTTTTCCACTTTGACCTGTTTTGCCGCCAGTTCTTTCTAAGTTTTTAATGTGCTTCTTTGAATTAGTTAAATCTTAATTCAAAGTCTTCCTTCAAAGGGCCAATAATTTTTAAAATCTTTATTTGAATGTCACATGCCGTCTCCAGTTTATAACTAGGCGACTTGACTCTCTTTTTTTCAGCCATCCGAGCCTTCGCTGTTCACGGAGCTAAAGTTTGGGGGGGAAAGTGCTCTGTTCATTTCCCCCCTCTTGGTTAGCCGCGTCTTCATCACTTATTTCAAAGTCCGGGCTAGGGTGATCGAGGTGCGCTGGTTTATTTCAATTCGCTTTTACGTCCACGTTAGTATGATTACGAATAGGGTGACCTTGGACCACGTTCTCCTTAGAGTTACGTGGTTCGAGGAGGACAGGGTTTATGCTTTCCCCCCCTGCGACTAAGACAGAAAAGATCCATCTATATCAATTTTTCTACTTAGCTTGGAACGAGAACTCTAAATATATAGTGTTTGTCGTTGCTCCTGGGAGGAAACAATCGGGTCTCGTGGTTTCATTTTCGCAAGCATACGTGGGTGGCGGAAAAATGGGAAAGGAAACTTTGCCGATTATGACTTGACTAGATTAGCAGTTGTAAATAACAATGAATTTGGCCAACCGACCCATGCTGCCATGCGCAGAGACGTCGAAAGACAAACATTTCAGCCAAGGGTTGGGAAATGCACACACTAAATTACTGATAACTACCGAATGCAAAGGTTTACAACCTAGCAACTTTTAACTAAAACTCACCATAGAGATTAAACATTAACTATTTTAATATAATTCGCGAGACAATTCAGATTAACCACGACAACGACAAAAATTAACGGAGCCATTGCGCGCCGTACCGTCGCTTCGTAATGTGTAGAGAGTCATGCTCTTCAGAAAGAGTGCCTAAAGGGGAACTACAGGCACACAGCGGCCCACATAAACCGGCTTAGATGGCACAGGAGATCCCGGTTTACTCCAAAAGGCCAGGAAATGGGACCACTGCGCCGCATTTGGAGACCCGCCGCCCCACAGCAGAAAAACCAATCCTCCGAGGCGACCAGTATGCCTGGATCCTCTCTGTTAGCCTGAGCCGAAACTCGGTTAGCAGCCCCTTCTTGGCCGAAGACGGTGGTGGAGATAGGACCATTTGATCGAAGCTAACATCTCAAAGTGCGCCACCGCTTTTATTGATTCAAAGAGCCGGACCATGACTCCCAGGTACAACCAGTTATTGTACACCCGACCCATTAGAGGACACGACGCGAGTCAACATGGTATAACAAATAAAAAAATATATAATTAAAAACGCGTGCGAGGTCGTGTGTCAATCACTAGGGCCCCAGAGAGCTTAGCCATAAGGGGCGAAACGTTTTCTGTAAATTTTCTCATTATCTGGACTTATAATAATTTGACAAATTTAACAATCAAATTGATTTAAATCGTGATAAAAATCACAGAATGTATTTCAATGGGGAATAAAAATGGCCAAAAATTGGTTCTCAAAAAATTAAAATACGTAGAAAATTGAAGTAAAATAAAATATTAAATAGTAATTTTCTATAATTCAAGATTGGCTAACTGATAAAAGTAAAATATCATTTAAAAGTGCCAACCCTGAAGTTGCAGACCATGTATTTCATTGTGAAATACTTCAACTGAAGGTCGCGCAGAAACTGAAATAACCAACCTATTTAGCCCAAGCAGGTTCCACTGGTTCAACCTCCTTCGGCTTCAACTCCACAGGATCAAGTTCAACCCCCCAAATGTCAACTCGATCTTCTACAATTACGCAGAATTATCAAACTAAAATATTTCATTTGGAAGCCAGCATTTCCAAACGCTCTGCCTCCAGAAGAGTTGATTATGTTTATTGATATTCATTGAAATTAATTCAAAAATGGTAAGTAACGTATAACTCGGGTGGAAAAGGTGGTGCAGGTTTGAATTTATTTTTGGTGATACATGCCATATAACTACTTAAAACCTGATATGGAACCACTTCGAAATATTTTTTTACTTGACGTTTTTTACGACTAAGTTTTTCGCTATAGGGAAAAATGGTAAATCCTGTGTGGCCTGGGTGGTAAAAGTGGTAAAGTTGTGATTTTTTTTTAAAGTGATACGTGTCATACTACTCAAAACCTGGGAAACGTATGGAGATATTATTTACTTGACGTTTTACTCTTAAGGGAAAATGGTCAATCGCGTGTAGCTTCGGTGTAAAGGTATGATTTTGTTATGGTGATATTGTCCTTATTTAAACCTGATATGAAACCACATCGATATATTTTTTACTTTTTTTTTAAAGTTTTAGGTTTTTTATATATTTGAGTAGTACGTCTACCCAATAACTAACAAAAACTTCAAGTGCAACTGAAATTGTCTATGCTTATTAAATTGAATTAATTCTTTAGCATTAAGGGAAACTGCATCACTTGAACATATTCTACGGGTAAGAAAAAGAATGTGAAATGTTATTAACTATCACAATAAAACCGTGGAAATATGCTTACTTGTGGTAGAAATTTAATATAAAAAAGATAAAATCAGAAGTAAGCGTGAAAAAATGAAAAAAAAATATATTGATGTAGTTCCGTATGAGGTTTTATGAACTACTATGACACGCATCACTTCACCACCCGAGCTACCCGTGATTGAACATTTTCCCCTATTGAGAAAAATGTCAAGTAAAAAAAGTAAGACGATGTGGTTCCATATCTGGTTTTTAGAAGGGCTAGACACGTATCACATTAATAAAATTAATACCTTTACCATTCGACACGTGATTTACCATTTTTAATTAGTAAAGTGGGGAAGATGCTCTGCAAAGTAGAATACTATTATAAAACAAATAAACGAAGATGCACGCAGCTTCGGCATCAAGCGGGTTTTTCGCTTATTTACTTTTACCCACTAGGTTTTGTTGAAAAATAAAAATTAGGTAGTCGAGAGTATATTTCAAGGCACCTTTATATCAATTTTCAGAGCTGTATTCCCAATTCCGAACAGTTTATCACCATGCGCTTTCACTAATTTTACTATTTTCAATTCAATATCTTTTTACCTCTCCGAGGGGACTTTGTACCCTAGGAGGGGTTATACAACCACCATGTCTGTCGGTCTGTCTGTGGGTCTTTCTGTCAGGCCTGCGAACGCGTTCGCATTTTCGGGGCAAAGCGTAATCACTGCGTACCCAGTTACTTAGAATCAGGGAAAAGGTTTTTCCAAAAGCGCCCTCTTTTTGTCATTGGGTGTAGTATAATTTTTTAATCGGCCGGGATTCGAACCCGAGTCCTCTTGCACGACAGGTGAGCGTTCTACCGCAGAACCACGGATATAGTTGCGCTTCATTGAACTCTTCCGAGGAGAGGTATATTTTGGCTTGCCAACTTGTTACACGTTACAGCTCCTAAAACCATGTGGTGTTGGCCTAATAAATCCGAATATTGGTTTTGAATCAAAACTTGTTGTATATCTTATCAGTTCTGTTTGGCAAATGAAAATTGCGCTGTATCTTAGACCATCAAGGGAACTTCCCGAACACGGATTATTTTTCCAAAAACCTAAAGCAGACAATATTCCGATTTTGTAAGCGATGGAGATGATTTGCCTCCAGTTAATTTCGATAACTACACTGTGAAAAATAAAGGTATTTCGTTGGTATTTTAAAATACCAGAAGGTTTTTCGAAGTACCATTGAAGGTATTATACATATTTCTTCTATTCCGTGGTTCTAAAAAATTCCTTTATAGGTTTTTGTCCGTAATTAGTATTTTTCTATGCCTTTCTTGGTATACCTCGATTGTTGTGGTATGAAAATCTCTCTTTTGGGGTTTTTCCCCTAATCTCAAGAGAGAGGCAGAAATATCTCGTACGTTGTCTGATGACGTTTAATACACGATAACTCCCGCGGAGAGTAGTTTTCATGCGCGGACTGATATACGAAAATAGAGACTTCCTGACCCCAGCGTTTCCAGACGTACTATAATTTTCGCAAATGTGGATAATTTCAAGCTAGTTTTCGTGGCGTACTATAGTTTTAACTGCGTACTATTACTACGCAATTTTCGACAATTCCGCTAAGGTGTATTAAAATTGTACTATAATTTTCGGATTTAACGGAAATACGCTCATCAATCCAGCCATTGGGACTTTTTACCCCCCAAAAGCCGCTGAGCCCTCGCTACGCGAAATTTCCTGGTTCTCTTCAGTCCGGTCACGGCCAACTTTGATCAGCTCGCTCTCTCACCGAAAATTGTCTGTTATAATTTTAAAAGTGATATTTAAACCAAGTGAGATTTTTGGTTCACACAGTGGATATTTCCACGGCCAAGATATTTCAAAAGTAACAAATAAATATTTCTTGATTTATTTCTTGTTTCGTGCAAGTTTGTTTATTTCAATAGATAGAATTTTATTTTAAGCTTTTACGATATTAAAAATCGAGGTATGTCTAAAAAAGTACTAAACCCGACTACACGCTAAGGCGCTATAATTTTTAGGGTTGTACGATAATTTCCTCGGCATAGTAATTTGATTTTCGGGACCTGCTAATGCTGCTTGACCCAGATCACGGCCACCTTTGATCCCGCGCTGTTAGCGCTACAGCGGCCAACACATTCGTCGAAATTCCGAGAGCAAGGATTTTCTCTTTATAAACTGTACTATAACGTGTAGGAGTTTAGCGCAACACACGGTTATTATATTGGCTTCAATGTAAAAACTATTATAAAAATAATAAACCGCTAGGGGCGCTCACGTCATACACATCTTTTGCTCATAGGTTAACACAGAAACATCAACGAATGAGATGGCCGCTGTAGCGCGAGAGATCGAAGTTGGCCGTGCCCAGATAAAATATTTTGGGAAAATCGGGCAAGGTCGGTGAGGCGGGCGCCGGACAACAAACGTTTTCTTGCGAACGCCAAGCTATCAGTGGATTTCTAAATTTCCTTTCAACTTTATTTCGCATTTTTCAATTGTGGGATATTAAGTTTTAGAAGGTAAATCTGTACAGGTTATTTTTCACAATAGGTACTTTTGGTTTTTGTTTATTTTTTTAGATTTATTAGTGGTCAATGATTAAAGTAACGCCAAAAGTTTTAACCGCAATTTATTATTTAAAAAGATAAATATAAAATTGTTACTAGCCACTAATTTTTACCTTGAAAATTACGACATATTTCGAGATTTTTCTACGTGTTGGATAAGGTAGGACTGATGTCGAAATAGATTTAACGGCAAGATATTACTCAATATAAGGAAAATTGAGTAAAATAGAACCAATAGAACGCACAACAACAAAACCCCAGTGAAATTTGGACAAGGTAAAGTAACCAAAATAAAAATTAAAACCTAATTTATCTGTCTAAAGCAAAACTACAACCGATAAGCAAATTCCAAACTAATAGTAAAACTGAACTCGTAAACCTAAGTATTGTACGTGTTGGATGAGGTAGGACTGATGCCGAATTAGATTTAACGGCAAGATACTACTGAATTTTTAAAAAGTGTGCTAAGTGAAATGTGTTTTTTACGGCGAATTCAATTCGCTAGAAACTATGTACGACTTCACTGGCGCCAATACTTCGTTTACAAGTCCTTATACTTTTAGTTTGGAACGTGCTTATCGTTAAATCTAATTCGGCATCAGTCCTACCTCATCCAACACGTACAATACTTAGGTTTACGAGTTCAGTTTTACTATTAGTTTGGAACTTGCTTATCGGTTGTAGTTTTGCTTTTGACAGATAAATTAGGTTTTAATTTTGATTTTGGTTACTTTACCTTGTCCAAATTTCACTGGGGTTGTGTTGTTGTGCGTTCTTTTGGTTATCTTTTACTCAATATTTCTTATATTTAGTAATATCCTGCCCATAAATCTTTTTCGTCATCAGTCCTAACTCATCCAACACGTAGAAAAATCTCGAAATATGTCGTATATTCCGTGAGAAAAATTGCTGGCAAGTAAAAATTGTACATTTATCATATCTTTCTAAAAAATAAACTGCGGTTAAAACTTAAAAAGAAACAAAATTACATATTGTTAAAAAATCCCAGAAAATGTTTTTTTTAATAAATCCAACCACTTACTATGGCACGCCATCCCGGTCAAAATTAAAAAGAAAAAAACGGAGTTTTTCGTTGAAAAAAATAAAAAATTTGATATAATATAATTTTGAAAGAAAAAAAAATAATTTTGAAAGAAAAAAAAAATAATAATTTTGAAAGAAAAAAAATTAATTTTGAAAGAATTTTTTTTGCATATACCACACATAGATGGCTCTACTTTACGCTTGCAGGGACTACTAATACTGTCATGGGATTATTTTGATTGTGTATTCAATGCATATTTTTGTACAACGCTCCCTTTCGACGAAACCTAAAGAAGCTCGATATTAATATACAGGGTGTTAACTAAAACTCGATACAGAGGCAATTACTCAAAATGTGTTTTATTTAAGAATTTGAAATTTGCAGGTTACATAGAGGGTGCAGGGGGGCAAATGACAATGGCCTTGAACCAGGTCTTCAAGGTCATTGAAATTGTACCTCGAGAACCGTCAGGATTAGAAGAATGGTTCCAATTAGAAATGTATTCTACGTTTAATTTTAAGTCTAACCAGCTTTGACCCGATCTAATTTGACCAATGGGAAGCCGAGAAATGTTAGACCAAAAACCATAAGGTCGTGTGTGATATTCTAATCATGACACGACATTTAAGGGCTTATAAATCGAAAACTACCAGATCTAACGGATCAAAATAGTCGTGACACTCTAAACTGAGGGGGAGAGTTCGTAATTTGTAACTTATGATGACCTTAATTAGTTCAGGGTCATTCAATTTATTTCAATTACTAGTTAGATTATTTTGTGTTTAAAACATTTAAACTCAAAAAAGTTCATAAAAATACTTGGTACGTCTTAAATCAATTATTTAACGTTTATTTTGGAGTCTTATTTGTTTATTTACCTCGGGTAAAAGGTAATTTGACTTAAAAACCTTGGCGGGCATTTTTCTAATTGGAACCATTCTCCTAATCCTAATGGTTCTCGAGATAAATTTTAAATGACCTTGAACTAATGTTTCAAGGTCATCATAAGTTACAAATTACGAACTCTCCCCCTCAGTTTAGAGTGTCACGACTATTTTGATCCGTTAGATCTGGTAGTTTTCGATTTATAAGCCCTTAAATGTCGTGTCATGATTAGAATATCACACACGACCTTATGGTTTTTGGTCTAACATTTCTCGGCTTCCCATTGGTCAAATTAGATCGGGTCAAAGCTGGTTAGACTTAAAATTAAACGTAGAACACATTTCTACTTGGAACCATTCTTCTAATCCTGACGGTTCTCGAGGTACAAAGACCTGGTTCAAGGTCATTGAAATTTTCATTGTCATTTGTCCCCCTGCACCCTCTATGTAACCTGCAAATTTCAAATTCTTAAATAAAACATATTTTGAGTAATTGCCTCTGTTTCGATTTTTAGTTAACACCCTGTATATTAATATCGAGCTTCTTTAGGTTTCGTCGAAAGGGAGCGGTGTACAAAAATATGCATTGAATTCACAATCAAAATAATCCCATGACAGTATTAGTAGTCCCTGCAAGCGTAAAGTAGAGCCATCTATGTGTGGTATATGCAAAAAAAAAATAAAAAAAAATTCTTTCAAAATTAATTTTTTTTCTTTCAAAATTATTTTTTTCCAAATTATTTTTTTCTTTCAAAAATTTTTTTTTCGACAAAAATTATATTTAAAATTTTTTTTTTGGAAAAATATCAATTTTTTTTTCAACGAAAAACTCCGTTTTTTTTTCTTTTTAATTTTGACCGGGATGGCGTGCCATAACTTACCAAAAATATTTCATTAAACAAAAAATACGAACCTTTTTAAAACAATTAAATGAACAGCTATTAGCAAAGAAAGACTTCGTAACTGAAGAAAAAATCGCAGGTAAAATTTTTTAACTATTTGGAAGTAACTATAATAATATCTACCTTATTCCTCCTTTAGAATGGAAGTAATTGTCAGTTTAATGCTACTACCACTGATTTTCAAGGAATACCCTAATTTTCTATTTACTTTCAATGTAAGTACAATTTATTTCGTTATATTATTTCACATATTATTGCAATAATTGCTTTTTTAGGCTCGAAGCAATGAACATGCAGTGGTATATGTTGACAAAACTGCCTTTTTGGACAAATCAGTTAAAGTAATTTTAGAAACTGCAGAAATTTCATCAGGAAGTGTGATTAAAGGGTTTGTCACCCTTTTCATGACCTACTATACTCTCCAAAATTGGCAAAAACATTGGAATTTTTACAGAAAGTTGTTTTAGAAATAGAAACAAACTCGAAAAAATTGCCACAAACTATTTGGCTACGTGCATATTCCACGAGAAATGTAACTAGGTTTTTTTGAAAATAAGATGTAAAATTTTGGTATTGGTACTATTGAAAGATAAATTTGAAATGATTTTAAAAAAATGTTAAATCGTAATCTTCTAAATTGGGAAATACTATTTTCGTAAACATTAATTTTCTAGTATAGTTTTGTCAAATACAAATTATAATTTCAGAACTTGATTGATGAAATAATACCATTTTTAATAGAGTATTTTATAATACCTTTTAAGGTACTTCGTGCTATTTTCAACTCTAGATTAAATTCCATAAAAGGCAAAAATGAACACCTTAATTGGCTTCGCATGAATCCTTTTTTCCAATGGGTTTTTCATGAAACCTTTAAAGGACTTTTTTTGAGACTTAGAAAGGTACAAATTAATACCATTTTTTCCAAGGGGCTGTTTATGAAACCTTTTAAAGTATTGGTTACGACTTTGAAAGGTTCGAAATGATACGATTTTCTTAAAAAGGTTATAAACTAATCCTATAAAGGTATTTAAAAATCCCAAAATAAGGTTTTCTAAAATACTTTAAATGGTACTTATGTGTAACTCATGGTTCAAAACTATTCCTTTATGAAAAGGTATTTTATAATACTTTCATAGAATGGTTTTATTTTGCACTTTAAAAGGGTCGTCTGGGGATGCAATGTAAAATACCTCATTTGGTAAGAAATAGTCATATTTTTTTTAACAGTGTATGAATCCAATGAGCCGGTTGTACCCTCCAATTTGAATTCAGAACCAGTAACACCCTCTAATTTTAATTTAGATCCAGTTACACCCTCCAATTGTGAGACCAGAGCCAGTTAGTTATGTGCTTATTTAGCATTGCGATATTTAAATATTTTTTTCTAATTTTAATCAACGGCATTCACAGTACTTTTTCCCAGAATCAGTTGCCATGATGAATTCACGACAACTATAAGGCTCAGATGATTTTAAATCTCAAAAATCGTTGAAGACATTTTATAGGATTTATCTCCAAAAGCGGATCAAAATAGGATATCACGGCTCAACATCAATAGAAGAGACGTTTTTGTGCAGCATATTAAGTATCAGTGAGATTTACATATGACCGAAAAGTTTCAGAAGGCGCAATAGACGTAGGTGGGCCAAAAAGGGAGTTTTAACTTTATTGAAGGAAATTTCTGCATCGCCTTTTTTGATGGCTAAGTAAACAACAAATATATGACTTTAAATAAAAAAGCTCAAACCGATGGCTTATATTATGATGCTGGAACAGCAATTGCCATGTCTTCGGTGCATGGGCGACCAGCGCCAGAATATTTATCTGAATTTTTATTTAACAGAAGTGAAGAGAAGTTTAATTTTCGAAACTAAAAATTTGGTAACAACACTGAAAGATATAATTTATTAGGATTTAAGATCTAGGCTAGAGAATATGCAAATGCAACAGCGTTGCAGGAACTACTGGACCACTATGAAAAAATTGATGACATCAGATTAATTTTCGGAACGTACACATGTGGTTTTAAAGATAGAAGACCGAAACAAAAAAGTTGGTAGCAAACTTCAAATGGAAAGATGGAAAGAAATATCATTACGTTTTGGCGTGATTATGTGGAAGAAGTGCAGCAAGGACTGTATTCCATAGAAATTGAAGATTGAACTACTCGAAGAGGAACTGGCATTTGCAACAGGAGCGGAAAGAGTTCTTCCAATTGATTTTTTCCCCAATCCCTTTATTAAATTTTTGGAATCTTAAAACAATTTATTCCCAAAAGCCAACACTTGTTCGTTCGATCTCGTCTTACCAACATGTCATATAATTATTTCAAGGCTTTCATGGAATTTGGTTTAAAAATTCAGTTGGGTTTGGGTAGCCTTAAAAACCGTAGTATTTTATATAATTTTTCAACACATATTATAACATTTTTTTTAATTAAGTGAACCATACTCATTTTGTTAGACTATCTTCATTAAAGTCCTAGGTTACATAAACTTAATTCAATATTTTTAGTGTAAAATGGCTATGCGAAGGAATGAAAAAACTCAACGATGAACAGTACACCTTATAATCGTTGAGTTTTTTCATTCCTTCACATAACTTTTACACTAGTTTGGAGTTACACATTGCTGTAAAATGGCTACCTGTCAGAAATGTTCTAATTAGAAATGTTATTAATATTTTTTTTGGATTTCAAAGCTTTGTTTTTATAAACTCTTCGAACGTTTTAGTCAGTTAGAATATTCTTTTCTTCACTTTTTGTTCACTAAATAAAGAACCATTCTATTAAGAGGTTCATACTTACTCCCTATATGTCCTAGGCTGCGTTAGCCAATTTTATTATTTTCAAGCATCTTAAACGTAAAACTGTTTTTAAAGCTAATTTCATGGGAACCGGTAGCTATAATGTTTAATTTTTTTAAGATAAGTGCATTATTTGAAAACTTATCGAATGTTCTACTTAAAGTGGGAATATTCTTTTTAAAGGGTTTCTCACACCTTTTCTGTTCATTAAAGAAAGTGTTATTTATGAAGCGCTTCATAATTGTTTTGTTTATTTGAAATGTTCTAGACCAATTTCTTTAAAAGTTGGTATTCAAAGTCTTTTGAGACGACACATAAAATTATGTTAAAATAAACCAAAGTCGTTTAAGTTAATAAAAATAATTATAAAACTACGTAAAAATAGACCGAACTCTGCTTATTTTACGAGCGTTAACCTCATCATCCCCCGTTAAAAATTTTGCGCAATTATTTTAATATTTTAATCGAAATAAATTAAAGGAATACAAATTTTAAACTTAAGATCCGTGTGTTTCCTCAGTTTAAAATTTTTATTCTTATAAATTTTCCATGGATCTTTTCAAAAAAAAATATATTTAAATTATTTATGTATGAAAGAAAGGAAACCTAGCTAAAACTATCTGCTGATGACGAATTGGAAGTCTATTTAGCTGTATATGCCCACGGATTTGATGTAGACGCTCAAAAGAGGGTTTGCACTCCAACTTATATTTCCAAAGAGTCCCTTGAAATTTAATGAAACTTTAATGTTCGCACCCTCTTATACATAGAATAGTTGACAAAATTTGGTTTTGGAGAAACAATTTTGTCTTTGGAAACAAGTTTTTTTTTAAATTTGGTATTTTTTCACTTTTGTATAAAACGTTATTAGGAGCTCATTACCTGTGCGTAAATAAACGTAACAAGACAATAATGAGTAACGTAGAACCAAAATTTTAAAGCAGCGCTCCATAGCGACGAAGTTAGCTTCCCCTGGGAACACAGCATTAACAAAAGTTTACAGTCGTAAGCAGGCCCGTACTGGCATCTCTTTCGCCCGACCTAGCCTTTTCTGCAACTCAACTCCGACGCCCCCTTTTGGGACAATTCGCCCCTCCTAAAATATGGCTCGCCCGCTCTATATCGATGTCCTAGCTACGGCCCTGGTAGTAAGTCCAATGGAAAAGTTCTTTTTGGAGCATGTTGACCCTAGAGTTCTTTCGAAAGGGGCAAATCGATAACCAAATTTTTTCAACGTTTACCAGTCAACCGACATTATTTGTACATTAAATTTACATCTGTCTAATGTTAAGCATAAGTCAGTTTGACAGTAATATTCTAAAAACCTATCAACTTTATTTAACGGTCGCGAAAGGAAACTGAAAATATTTATTTATAATGGATTAAAGTGGATGTTTAGTAGTAAACATTGTAAGTGCTCCTTTCGCAGGGTTGTTTGATTTAAACCGCGATTTAAACCAAATTATTTTTTTATCATTGATTTAAATCAGTTCCTATAAAAGGTTGTTTAAAAGGTATTAAATTTCCATAAATGATAGATTTACAATTGTATTATTATAGTTTAGACTATTTTTGTCATTCTATTAGACTCTTCCCCCGGTCACCCCCTTTTTTGTTTTTTATTTTTTTTTGAAAATTATAGACTATACCTAAAATCGAGAAAGTTTTAGTTTTGCATTTACTTCTCTGGTATCACGCGGCTCGCACCGCTCTCATATTTACACAACAATCCTAAGGATTTGTGTGTATTAGTCTCACGTACAGTGTAGCCGATGCCGATGCCACCTTAGACCAAGAAACACAGGGACGTCGCAAGGTATATATTTCGCGCCGAAACTACGTTGCGGCTGCCTATTTCCTATTTATCTCGCGCTGTGTCGCTAGTAGCGAAGGTGAGTCAATTTTTATAGGCTATTTGAGTCACGTGCACAGCCCTACAATCTATCAGCACGGGGCCTGCAACAGCGTGGCTCCAAAAAACGAAATTTCTGGTATGTTTTTTAATATTTGTGTCCCTAAATTATTAAAAAAATATAAAATAAATTAAAAATATGTAACTCTTAGCTGATTATTTTTTTCAAGTTCTTTAAAAAACGTTATTTTTATCTCTCATGGATGGCGCCTATTGACTATCTGTATCCCTACCGCAGCCGCAACAAAGCCCCGCCGAAAAATAAAGCGTTGGGTAAGCTATGAGCGAGACGTCCCTGTGTTTCGTGGTCTAAGATGCCACCGTGTGGCGCATACCTCTTCAACGGTTAGGGCTAGAAGAGTCAATTATATCTCGTTCGAATGTACATGCATCGCCATTGATAGCCTTTCATAAAGGTTTGATTACTTACGGGACCCCAATGTTCGTGGTTTCCATATATCCTAGAATTGCAATTTCGTTGCTTAATTTTAATTCTTAGTAAGGTTTTTGGACAGCGTATAAGTACCCCCATCAACTTCCAACATTGGTAATACGTGTACTTATAGAGACTTTACGCGAATTTCTCTCTGGCATTTTCCAAGGCCGTTCTAATATGACCCAAAGTAAGAAATAAGTATGACACTTATCGGAGGCCGTTCTAATATGACCCAAAGTAACAAATAAGTATGACACTTATCGGAGGCCGTTCTTATATGACCCAAAGTAACAAATAAGTGTGACACTTATCGGAGTTATACGCGATGCTTACAACGTATGACCTGAAGTAACAAATAAGTGTGATACTTATTGGAGTAATACGCGATGCTTACAACGTGTGACCTGAAGTAACAAATAAGTGTGCCACTTATCGGAGGCCGTTCTAATATGACCAAAAGTAACAAATAAGTGTGACACTTATCGGAGTAATAGCCGATGCTTACAACGTGTGACCTGAAGTAACAAATAAGTGTGCCACTTATCGGAGGTCATTCTTATATGACCAAAAGTAACAAATAAGTGTCACACTTATATTTCCGCCTGAAAGTCGGCATAACGTACGTTCCTTAATTTAAGTCCGATTTTCATGAAAGTTATATTTTTGAATAGCTGTGGTTTATATATAACCAAGAGCTGCTAATACGTTCCTTAATTTTAATTCTAAGTAAGGTTTTTTGGGCAGCGTATACGGAGCCCCGCAATTTCCAACATTGTAAATCCGCGTGTTTATAGAGGTCTACGCCCCCGTTTCCCTCTGGCGTTTTTCAAGGCCGTTCAATGTGCGACGCGCTTTCAACGTATGACCAGAAGTAACAATTAAGTATGACACTGATCGACCTAGTCTTCGGCGTATGACCAGAAGTAACAACTCAGTATGAAACTGATCGAACTAGTCTTTGCATAAGGTGGTGCCTTGGGTATTAGCCTAGCTGATTATTACACGCTAAAAAAGGTTGGGTTAAATATTTTGGGTAAAATCTATTTCGATCCAATTTGAGTTAATTTTAACCCATTTTGGGTTGTTCTAAAACTTTTGGGTTATTTTGAAAAGGGTTATGTGTTTGGGTTATTTGCCTGATTTGTCTTATTGCCCAACTTGGGTTAAATGTACCCAAAAACTAGTAACACTCCATAATGTCGGCTGCTAAACGTTCTGTTTTTGCTCTTGCTAAACGTTCTGATAGTTTGAATGTTGAGTTATTGTTGGTTCATTTAACCTTTTTGATTTAACGTTTACGCGCTTAATAGTCGAAACTAACATTTTTATGGCAAATGTCAGGAAACTTTTTTAATTCTAGAATTTTCCGGGAACGTTTGAGTTTTTAGGCCCACAAAACAACCATAAACTGAGCTGTCGGCACTAAAATAACAGACGTAATTAAATTGTAATTTTAAGTTATTCTTCTTTAAGTTATAAGCAGTATGATCTTAGATATTTTAAAACATTGCATTAACTAAATTTGATGCATTTCCTATACGTAATAAGTTTAGGCTTGGTTTGTTTATTGTGTTAACATGTTTTTTACTTCCAAACATTGGTTAAGTTTTAGTTAGGTTTATTTCTTTAACAATATAAGCTTATTTGAATACAAAATGTGAACTGGTTGTAAGTTCTCGAAATGAATGACAGCAATTACTATATTGTAAAATCACCAATACACATTTATGTGTTCAATTTACAGGCAAAAATTACTAAACGAGTTTTTACTATAAGCATCTACTTGAAAAATTATTTTGAAACTTTGTATTGACGAACCAAACATTTGAGGGAAAGGTAAAAGTGATATTTTTTCTGGACAGAAATGTGGTTCTGTATTTTGGATAGTATGAGTGGAATTGGTGCAATTTGGAGCTTGACGAGTTAATATATAACACATTTCTGAAAAAATTATAACATATTTTAGCGAATCAGAGAAATAAAGCTAATTTTTAAAACATTTTTAGTTTTTCTTGTTGAAGTTATGGATAGGATGAGTGGAATTTTGACCTTTACCAGTTAATATATAACAGATTTCTGAATCAGAGAAATTACATGATTTTCAAAACAATTTTGGTTTTTATCTTGAAGTTATGGATAGGATGAGTGAAATTGGTAGAATTTTTACCTTTACCAGTTATTATTAACAGATTTTTGGAAAAGTTAAAACTTATTTTAGCGAAAAAGAGCAATATAGCTAATTTTGCAACTTTTTTCGGTTGTTATCTTGAATTGTGGATTGGATGAGTGGAATTGGTGGAATTTTGACCTATACCATGAATATATCTAGCTATGAATATCCAACCCTACGATATAGCCCTTCTATCATGTCGATTTGATTTGGGTGGCAACTTTCGAGACCAGTGACGCGTTTTAAGCCAATCAGGAGACTGAAGGAAATGACGGCATGCTCCTCACTCGGTCGGAGCAGATGTGATTGATCACGTGACTAGATAAGCCCAACCCAAATTTTAGCGGGAGGTTAGAGAGGCTATTGCTATTGTATATTCATAGCTAGATATATTCATGCCTATACGAGTTAATATATAACAGATTTCGGAAAAGTTAAAACTTATTTTAGCGAAACAGAGAAATATAGCAAATTTTCCCACCATTTTTGGTTGTTATCTTGAATTGTGGATTGGATGAGTGGAATTGGTGGAATTTTTACCTTAACGAGTTAATATATAACAGATTTTTGGAAAAGTTAAAACTTATTTTAGCGAAACAGAGAAACATAGCTAATTTTCAAAACATTTTTTATTTGTATCTTGAAGTTGTGGGTAGCAGGTCATTTTCAAAAGGTCTTAGCCACTCTGTGAAGAACAGTGAGGCTTCTGTATGACTGGAGTACAGTCAAGGTTGAAAATTAAACATTTTAGTTTCCAATAAACGATTATTAAATGTCTTCACGAAATAAAAGATATTGTGACGCATTCAGAGAACAACCTTTCGCAAGATTCAAGATCGGTGAAAAGCCCGCGTGCTTCGGAGAACGTGGGGAGGATATTAAAGAACGAGCGCTCGAGCGAGGTGGAAAAACGACGGTTAGAGGAGGTTTTAAAAGAAGGGGTTTAATGGTTTAAGTCCGGAGAAGGAAGGAGAAGGTTCAACCGCCGAAATCGCCGCTAAGCCAAAGTATTATTTTCGTCCAAGAAGCTTCCGTCCCCGCTACAAGACCTGAACGTCGCGTTTATCTTTTATTATTATTCTAAATTATTACTCAGTCGTGTTCATTTTCGTTATAAATAAACTTATTATCTTCCTCAACCTTATTGAACGTTGCATTGGTGGAGGCGCCGGGCAATCGTATTCGTCACCTCTTGTTACTATGGCTCAACAAATTCCCCATTCCGAGGTGATTCGACCGAAGACATCGAGGAATGGTTGTACAGATTCAAAACCATCGCTACATTGAACGGATGGCCTGCCGACAACTGGATTCTGTATTTGTCTCTCAATCTCGAAGGTACAGCCGCTTCCTACTGGATAAATATCTCGGCTTCTAAACAAGGAATAACCTGGGTCTGGGCTGAAAACAAACTGAAATCAACTTTTGGGAAGACCATTGACGACGCCATAATTGAACAACAATTGTTTAACCGACGCCAAGGAACCAACGAACTTTATGATGTATACTGCGCTGACGTTTTAGCCCTGTGCGACAAACTTAGTCGAGACGTCGCTATGCCAGAGAAGGTCCAAAGACTTATGAATGGCCTACGTCCCGATCTCGTAGAAGACGTGTACAAAATGAAGCCAATTTTACTGGGGGACTTGAAAGAAGCCGTCGCTCTGGTCTTGGCAGCTAAAGACGCAGCCGCTCGTAGTCGATCCGCCGCTAGAAATACAAATTCTCTCACGCTCCTCCTGATGCCTCTAATATGATAAAAAATATACCTACCAACTACCGATCTCTACCTTCCCATCAAACGGAGTTGCAACTGTCGTCAAAAACCCAACAACAATGGCAGTTACCCGAAAATCAACTAACCCAGCAGCCACGCCGCGCTGACCAGATGCGCACCCCAGACGGTCGTCCAATCTGTTTTATCTGCAATAACATCGGCCACGTTTCTAGGCATTGTCGAAACCGCCCCTCCTACGCGGTCAATACTGTGACCCCGGACAATCAACAGCAGCCTCAGGAAGACGAATCCCAACTTCCGGTAAACGAGCACCAGCGGTCGTATTAGAGGGTACGGCCGCCGAGGATAATTCATACACCTCTGCCAATGACGCATTACTTAGACGACACTGCGAAATCAATGGAGTAGAAGGAAAGTGAGGGTCTGACGCCACTCCCGGGGTCGGGGTCAGGTTCGGGATCGGGGTCCGGGATTTAAGGGGTGAAATGAGGGTAAAATCGTCGAAAAGTCAATGTATTTATGATATTTCTCGCGACGATTTGTTTTCTCATATCAACATATTATGTTCAGGCCAACTTGTTCATTTATCTCCGCTTATCGCGAAAGACACTTGAACGTATATCTTATCGCGTTTTATCGTACGGAATAAGTTGAAATGATGTAAAAATTGATAACCTAGGCGGCGCGTGCGCAGATTCCCCGGGAGGCGCGGTTAATTTGAATTTAAGAGTGTTTTGACGTCATTGAATATTCGTTGTTAAAGTAGAATGGAAATATTTTTAAACTTTATTTTAATATCATTGCAGTGGATTTGAGTGTTTTGACGTCATGGAATATTTGTTGTTAAAGTAGAATGGAAATATTTTTAAACTTCATTTTAATATCATTGTAGTACTTAAATACACTTGACACTCGAATCTATATCACGACTATTTCAAACGAATATTTTAAGTATGAGAAACGTATCGTTCTCAAATGATACTTGAATATACTATAAAAGGGGTTGTATAGGGTTGTGGGAGGTCATTCCACGGTTAACTGCGGTAGCTATATTCAAGATGCCTAAAGCCCAACATATTTGCCCTACGTGCGCGAAAAGTTTTTCTACCAAGTCCCACTTAAATCGGCATGTTAGAGAAGTACACGGTGATAGACATAAGTTTGTCTGTGAAGTATGTGGTAAGAATGTGGCTAGATTAGAACATTTCAAGAGCCATCAACAAACTCATGACTTAAACGCACCCGGCCCTTCCGAACCCATGGACCTGTCTCGCACACAATCACCAATGCAACGTTCGCCATCACCAACCCGTCCACCATCACCTAGTCTGCTTCAAGACATTCAACTGGAATCTATCCAACCATCTGCATCAGCTTTACCCAACAGCCCAACACCATCACCTGTTCCAGCCTCACCAATACTTGATGAAACACCACCAGCATCTCCAAGTATGGTCCAGGCCTTAAATGATACGCTAGCGTCTATTCGTTATAATGCCGAGGACTATGATATTGATGTGGCTATGTTTATCGGACGTTACCGAGCCGCTTTCCGTAAATTTTTAGTAGAAAGACTCGTCAGTAAACGTGGAATTAAATGGTTCTTACTCGTAAGATCTGTTTATATGAGACCTTTGGGGGGTGCGGAAGTGAGACCCTATTTCCGGAGCATTATGCAGACAACATTAACGGCCGATGTAATTGAAAGACAGCTGAATGACTGCATTGAAACAATACAGTCAGCAGCGGAAAACTTTGAAGCGACAGGTATGTACTAAAATTTATAAGTTATATGTTGAACTAAAACATTATATTTTTGATAGGATCGGGTTGGGTAATTGACCGTGTTCTGTATGTAGAATTAAATGTAGCATCTTACCAACCGTTGCGAGGGTCATCGTATATGGAACTCCCTGAAAAACTATCTCAACGTCGTGCGATTCTTAATATTAGAAACGAAAATGACGAGAAATGTTTTCTCTGGTCAATTCTCGCTAAACTTCACCCAGTTTCTATGCTTCATCACGCTAACAGGGTTTCCAAATATACACCTTATGAAAACGAACTTGATACCAGTGATATATCTTTTCCTTTCAAATTAAACGCTACGGAACTTAAAAAATTTGAATTAATGAATAATTTATCAATATCTGTGTTTGGCTTCTCGGGAGATATATTCCCCCTTTACGTAAGCGCTAACAAGTGTTGTAAGGAAAGGGAGGTTGATTTGCTATACATCACCGACGAAACTAAAGATATTGACGATGGGAATAGACATTACTGTCTTATACGAGACCTAGGAAAACTGTTACAGCATCTAACAAAACACAGAAGTACAAGTTATTATTGCAGGTAATTTAGTTTCCAATATATTAGTTTGCAATCTACTAATTATTTTCTTTATTAGAATGTGTCTTCACCGATTCAGCGGTAATAACGCTGAACAGCGACGTGATGCGCATATCGAAGAATGTGCCACCCACGGCGTCCAAAAAACAGTTTTCCCTACCAAGAAGAAGACGCTTTATTTTGATAAATATGAGTGGACAGAAAAGGTAAAAATAAAAATTATTTAATTTAACTCTTAATGAAATTAAATTATTAGGTGCAGTATGTATTTTACGCCGATTTTGAAGCAATCCTACCGAGAGTTCAAGGATGTCATCTAGATCCCGATACAAATACCAGCAAAGTAAACATGCATATCAGTTGTGCGTATTCTTGGGTACTTGTAGGACCTAACGGTAAGTTATTTTGCAAAATTTTGTTTAACAGATAAATTATAATAGGATACTAATAGGTGTACCTGTTCGAACTGATTGCTATCGAGGACAAGATGCAACTCGAAGATTTCTAGTGTCTATTTTGGAATTAGAAAAGGAGTTGATGGAACTCATTGGGACAAATGTACCAATGATTATTACCCCGGTGGAGGAGGAACAGTTTCAAGCTGCTACACATTGCTACATTTGTCAGAAGCAGCTTAACCAGGGAAATATGCCCGCGGTTCGCGATCATTGTCATTTCACTGGGAAATACAGGGGACCAGCGCATAACCTCTGTAATCTTCAAAAGAAAGTTCCAGAATTTATCCCTGTTTTCCTTCATAACCTTAGCAGGTAAATTTAGTAAAATAATTAACCAGGTATAATAATAATATCAATAATAAATCTGCATAGATACGATTTACATCTCATATGTCAGGAGATTGGTCATTATAAGGAACAGACACTCGACTGTATTCCTTCCACTAGCGAAAATTATATTTCTCTGAAACTAGGTAAATATATTTTATTGTGAATTTAACCTTAACATTAATTTTATTGTTTTTTTAGGGAGATTTCGGTTTTTAGACTCTTATCGATTTCTAAGCGATAGCCTCGATGCTCTAGTATCTAATCTCGTTTTGGAAGGAGCCAGTAAATTTCAGATTGTTAAGAAATATTTTGAAAGTGAGAAAGTTCAACTGCTTTTGCGGAAGGGAGTCTACCCGTACGAGTATATGGACGATGAAAAGAAATTTGACGAGACGATGCTGCCACCTAAAGAAGCGTTTTTCAGTTCATTGAAAAATCAAAATATTTTAGAATCTGATTATTTACACGCCCAAAATGTTTGGACAGCGTTTAATATTCAAACATTAGGTAAAATTACTATAGTATAAATATTTCAAATCTCTTAAACTCGGTTTTCGTAGGAGAATACACCGACCTCTATGTGAAAAGCGATGCGTTGCTCTTAGCCGATGTTTTTGAAAATTTTAGAACATTATCTATAACTCATTATAAACTAGATCCCGCTCACGCTTACACCGCACCAGGTTTAGCCTGGCAAGCAGCTTTGAAGATGACCGATGTTCGCCTCGATCTCATACTTGATATAGATCAACACTTATTTATTGAAAAGGGTAACGCTTTTGTGATATTTTAAATATTATTGTATTTACATTGAATTTTTAGGGATTCGAGGCGGTGTTTCAATGATCTCAACTCGTTATTCTGAAGCGAATAACAAATATATGGCCGACACATATGATTCGTCTAAAGAGAGCAGTTATATATGCTATTTAGGTAATTTACATTTTTTTTTAAAAAAAATTATTTTTTTTATTTTTTTTTATTTTAATTATTTTTATTTTTATTATATTAATTAACTTAATTTAACTTAATTGAAGATGCTAATAATTTGTACGGTGCTGTTATGTGTGAACCACTACCGCTAGGCGACTTCCAGTGGGTTCAGGAGGATGATTTGCAAACACTCTGTGAAAATATTCTGAGTATTCCCAATAACGTTGAAAACGGATACATTTTAGAGGTAAATAACAAGTGTTATAATTATTGAATTATATTTTTAAAGAATTGTTTCCTTTGCAGGTGGATCTTGAATATCCTCCAGAGTTGCATGACTTACATAACGATCTCCCAGTAGCGGCGGAATCTAAAGTTATTACACATGATATGCTATCTCCATACTCCAAAGATCTCTTAGGAAAATTAAATATTAAGGAGAATCAAAGTCTACCAAAACTTCTTCCTAATTTAAATAATAAAGAGAAATACATAGTACATTACCGCAATTTAAAATATTTTGTAGAATTAGGTTTGAAAATAACCAAGGTTCATCGAGCTCTAACCTTCACTCAAGGAAAATGGTTAGAAAAATATGTTAGATTCAACACTGAACAGAGGAAATTATCCAAGAGTTCATTTGAAAAGAATTTCTGGAAACTAATGGTTAACTCTGTTTTCGGGTAAATCAATTTAAATAATTTATTGCTGTTTTTTCCCTTACTTCATTTAATTCTTTAGAAAAACAATGGAAAATTTACGGAAGCATATAAATTTCGAGTTGATTCATAAACCAGAAAGAATGTTAAAAGTTACAAGTTCCCCGCAGTTTGAACACTTTACCATCTTTAATGAAGAGTTAGCCGGCGCTCATAAGAAGAGAGCTAAAATTGTTCTTAACCGGCCTATATTTACCGGATTCACCATTCTAGATTTATCCAAGGAGCTCATGTATCGGTTCCATTATGGATTCATAAAAAATACGTACGGGGACAAAGCATCACTATTATTTACAGACACTGGTAATTTAATTTAATATGCATTTTTTATTTAAATAGTACTAATATATAAAATATTTACAGACAGTTTAACGTACAACATTAAGACGGATGATGTTTATAAAGACTTTGAAGTTCATAAAAACCGCTTTGACTTCTCTGATTATCCACCTTCGCATCGCCTTCATTCTAATCAGAATAAAAAAGCTCTCGGTTATTTTAAAGACGAGACAAATTAGCAGTTAATTCAAAGCTTTGTAGGACTTCGTCCTAAGCTTTATTCTATTAAATTGTACGGGGAGTCTAAGACCGCTGAAGAGATAGAAAAGGAGTTGCGATTGGGGAAATCTTTAGAGTCAATTTTAAACCATAAAAAGGTTTGTAAGGGCGTTGCCATGAACGTTATTAGAAACGTCATCCGCCACGAAGACTATGAACGTTGTCTTTTTAATCAAGAAACCATGTCAGCCGAGATGATGCGTATAGCTAGTTTTAAGCATGAACTATTTACTTTAAATACTAGAAAACTTTGTTTATCACCAAATGATGATAAGAGATACATTCTACCCTGCGGGGTTCGTACATTAGCGCACGGTCATAAAGATATTGAAAAATTATAATGAATGCTTGTATTTATGTATATATAAAAAAAAACTGCTATTGCTATAAATTGTAAAAAATTATTTTATTGGATACATTTTACACATAAACTCTTTAATCATTTTATCGTTTACATATTTATCTTTCTTAAACCTAGACACAATGTTATACATTTCTATTCCTTTACACCTGTTTATAGCAAAATAGATACAGAATGCTCCACACGTATTACTAGAATTACTCTGTAATTGATTAGAATTAAAAGTTACAGTTTTACTGTTTCGTTCAATAAAGTCATTAAATTTAAAATAATCTGGTGGGTTTCCAAAGGAATCCATGAATTCACAATTTTTATGTTTAGAAAAATATATTAGAACCCAGTGTTCTCCAGGTTCAGCACTCGTATCGGTATTTACAATAAATAGAGAAGGGAATATTTTTACGTATTAGGTAGCTTGTCAGCCGCGAACACGCCTTGAAATATACTTTTAGTACTTAAATCTTTTTCAAGAATTTTAGTTATCTGTAGCGAATCCATTAATTACTGTAATCGAAAATCACGGTTCGATTTTTATCAATTTCAATCAAATTTTGAAACTCAGCGTAAATTAGAATGGAAATCGTTTCCGGTAACGGTTTTGCAAATTTTAATTCTAATCTCAGGTTACTGTTTTTTACAAGATGCAAGTGATTAGCGTTGTTATTAAGATCCGAGGTTAAATTGTACGCGAATAAACAATTTCCGTTAGGGTAATCTTCCCGACTTATCTGATTCCCTTCATCTACGTTCCACTGATTAGTTTGAATGAAAAGATTGCAATACGCTTGAATATATAGATTTTCCTCAAAGTTTAGAGATAACGCCTTATGAGGGACGCTGCTACCGTCAATGTACAATCCAATGCTTGATAAATCGAAATGTTGAAAGTTGTACGGGGATTTTTTCAAATCTCCTAGAAACGCTTTTTGTTCCACAAACCCGATAACAACTTTCTTAGGTGCTTGTCCGGTAAATAAATGATCTTGCACACTAGCCATAAGACCAGCGGGTATAGAAAATGAGGTGCACTCCGAACGAGTTACAGGATATTTAGCGGTTCCATATTGTAACGCCTTGGCTTGAGCGAGCGATAGTTCCGGTATCACTTTAACTTTCCTCAGATAAAGGGAAGCTGATAAAATCTCCACTTTACATTTTACGTCGGAATGAACGCAAAAAGCTGCTCTATTTTTATCGAATTTAAATTTCAAATCAACCATATTTAATAAAAAGCGTGGTTGTTGACATAAATCAGTATGGACTACGCCTAACAAGTCAATCGCCCCTTTTTGCGCTAAACTCGCTCGTTTAGAGAAACCATCGTTATCGAAAAATGAATCGAACTTCCCAGGCGTATCACGATAGAAAAGTGAACTCGTTAAATAACTTTTTTTCGCAGAATCTCCGAACGTTAATAAAGTTTGTATCATACTTTTATAAGCGTAATTTTGACTGGAAGGTGTTACTGATCTTTCATTAAGAAATACGTGGACGTCGCTAAAAAGCGAATGAAGAAACAAATTTTCGGGGGCGATATTGTCGGCTGGAGTTCCGGCGGCCCCACCCGCAACACCTGGAACCGCGGGTTGCGGTAGTTGACCATTATCTTTAGTTACCTTAACTCGAACGTGCAGCAAAGTTTGTGAAAGGTCTATATACGTTTCAGAGTTACCGTTGATAGAAAATGTAATTGATGCGTTATCAACTATATTTGATATTGGATTATACTCAACCCATTCTCCACCAATAATCGAAGATTGTGTCATAGGTACTTGAAACAAATCTAGCTCGGAATTTATACACTCAACTGAGTGCGGGTGTAAAAGGGACATTATGAGAATATATCGGAACGTTTAGGGAACCGTCCTTTCGCTATCCTGACTGCTGTTGAAATGGCGCTTTTCGACTGAGTTCGTTTCCTTTTATTTCCGGAACCCGTCATTCTTTTAATATGATCCGTAGCTGAAGATGTTAGTCTCATGGCTTCATCAGCTGCTGAAGCTAAAGTTTCCCTTCCAGCGTTAATAGAATGCGATTTAAGCGCTGTTTTAATTGGGACTCCGCTAACAACATCGGTCGCTACTTTCGCTCCGGTACTTAAAAGTTTTTTCCCCAAGTAAGAAGCGCCTTTCTTCAGTAAAGGTACCGCGAATCTAAACGCTGAAGATAATATATTTCCTAGTCCATGTCCTCTTTGCACGGCTAAACCTCTATATACAGGTATTCCACCGAAACCAACCTGGTTTAAATAGTAACTTTCATAATCAGTTCTTGAAGGTGAATATTCAGACCTCATGATGTTAACTGTTCGCTCTCTTAAGCTAGAATGAGGGTATGTCCTGAATGATTAAAGGTTTATAGTGAAGTCCACATTTTACGAGGTTTAAAATGTAATACAACGTGAGCTTTTCCACTATGAAACTGTATTGGCTCACCTAAATCATCTGTTATATTAATCTCTATAGTCTTAATATTATTACACACGACTGGTAGGTAATGAGGTTGTGAAAATATTTTTGTAGTTGTTTTCCCATTAGACTCGGCTTTCTCTTCGACGCTTATGATTCTTAATAGAGGTGCTAAACTATCCCCAACAACGCTATTTTCAACCAGATCAGAATAAACGAATAAGGAATGTAACCCAGCGTTCATATCAACTGGGTAGGGGGTTATCATTGAATTTAAAATGGTGAAATCATTATCTCTTCTATCCTTAAAACCTAGTAAAATCGATAGATCGGGGCCAATTACAGCTCTAATTTTCGGTTGCAATTTAACTTTAATTCGATTAGAATAATTTAAATAAGCGAATGTAACTTGTTCTTCTTGGTTGTGGACGTTCATAACATGTAATAGTTCTTCCGGAGTTTTATAAAAACCCGCGGGAACTTCAGTCATTTTATCATATTCGAGAGGGTCTTTAATAACCAATAGATTAGGTTTTCGAACGTTATGCCATGTCTGAGGATAGCTTATTTCCGCTAACCCAACTTCGTACTGTTCCTCAAATCTTAACGGTTCAGCTAAATACGTTCGAAATTTACCAACGCTATTATCTTGGTAATATAATGATGAGGAATCTGAAGGTAGCGTTACGTAAAAACTCATTTTAAATCCACTTCTTGTATCCAAGAATTAAATGTAGGGGTCGTAATCTTGCCACTTGACATACAGTTCTACGCGGCCGTCCGATTTTTTCCTCTTTTTTATTACTTTTTCGATTATGAAGTAACAGTCTTTTAAATCTCGACCAACAATCTGAACCTCCTCTCGATAGAATACTCCTAAAATGGGGTTAGAATTTAAATCCATCAGCTTATATACAGGTGGGTCACGTGGCAGTCTCTCAGCTATTTTAAACAATTCTGTAGTAAAATTCGGGTTATATTTCTTATCGAAAATTGATAAATTTCTACTTATTCTACAAATATCTCCAATTTCAAACGCGTATGTTAACGGAGGAGAAAAATTTACCGAACCGTAAAGATTTTTCCATATTTTAGCAGAGTTATCTAGAGTAACTTCCGCGGGTTTACATTTAATTGATCTGTGATAACTATTGTTATAAGCGTTTATAATATCATCTAAAACGTCGATATATTTAAGGGTGTTATTCTGCGTGAAATAGCGATATAAACGAGATTTAAAACTTCTAATGAATCTTTCAATAATGGACGCTTTCATTTCCGATCGGGTAGCGAAAAATTTAATGTTCCTTCTTTCTAATTCACTCTGCACTTCTTGACAGACAAATTCGTTTCCATGATCACTTTGAATTCTTTTCGGTTGACGGCCTTTTTCAAAAACGTTACGTAACGCTTCTAAAATTGTTACACCTTTCTTATTTTTAACCGCTACAGCCATAGCGTATTTGCTAAATATGTCGATAATACATAATACGTAGCGAGATCCTTAATTATATTTAGACAGCTTCTGAAAATCTGCCAAGTCCGCTTGCCACTGTTCGTCAATTCCATAAACAATAGTTCGATTTCGTTTGAATCGTCTTCTAGCAGGTTTATGCAGCGTATATGTATCCTGCTTTATTAGAAATTGTTTTACTTTTTCCAATGAAACCTTTAAACCTTTATGTCGAGCTGAATTATAGAGCGCTCGAACTCCAGCGAATGACCCTGGGTCTGCGGGGTTAGTATAGATCTGCTCAAGTTCTTTCTCCATATTGGGTAATATTTTGATGTAATGGCATGTAACGCCAAAAAAGGAAATTAAATAATTCTAATATTATAATAACTATGATAATTAATACAGCCCAAAACCGTCAAACCATACTTCACGACGCTCATCGCCGGGAAGTTAACTTCACCCCAGGCCAGTGGGTCTATGTCAGGAAACCGACTCGAAAACGAGGACGGTCAGAGAAACTACTTAATCAATACCACGGTCCTTTTGAGATACTTCGTCAAACGGGTCCAGTCAATTTTACAGTACGAATCAAAAACAGGGGACAACGGCCAACTGAAACTGTCCACATCTCCAAAATGAAACTAGCTTATCGTAGAGAAGACGATAGACCCGAGACGGGTCTTCCGGAGAAGGGGGGTTATGTGACGCATTCAGAGAACAACCTTTCCCAAGATTCAAGATCGGTGAAAAGCCCGCGTGCTTCGGAGAACGTGGGGAGGATATTAAAGAACGAGCGCTCGAGCGAGGTGGAAAAACGACGGTTAGAGGAGGTTTTAAAAGAAGGGGTTTGAGGTTTAAGTCCGGAGAAGGAAGGAGAAGGTTCAACCGCCGAAATCGCCGCTAAGCCAAAGTATTATTTTCGTCCAAGAATCTTCCGTCCCCGCTACAAGACCTGAACGTCGCGTTTATCTTTTATTATTATTCTAAATTATTACTCAGTCGTGTTCATTTTCGTTATAAATAAACTTATTATCTTCCTCAACCTTATTGAACGTTGCAATATTATGGAGAGCTGCTAATGGCTGAGTAGTTCATTCCCATTGAATATAGTTTAAAAGGTACCCAATTAGTCTGTATTATTCGGCAAATGCCATTAATAAATTATTTGGGTTAAATGTAGATTTTGGGCAATTTTTATATTTTACCAAAGTGTTTGGGCAAATATAACTGCCCAATAAATTGGGTTATTGTAGCCCATTAATTTGGGAATTTTCCTAAATACCCAAATTTTTAGGTTTTCATTTGCCCAACTACTTGGGTAAGCAAGGTTTGACCCAAGGTTGGGTAATTATTTTTGCTCAAATTGGGTTGTTTTCATTTGCCCAACTACTTGGGTAAGCAAGGTTTGACCCAAGGTTGGGTAATTATTTTGCTCAAATTGGGTTGTTTAACATTTGCCCAAATTTTTGGACTGGAGCAATACGGACCCATATTTTTGGGTATTATTGAGCCAATTTGGGTTTAATTTGACCTAACCTATTTTAGCGTGTATTATTATTATTATTATTATTATTAACCAAAAGAAATAAGTGTGACACTCAACGGCTGACTAGTAGTAACAAATAGGTGTGATCAGAAGTAAAAAATAAGAGTGACACTGATCGAAGGAATCTTCGATGCTTTCAAAGTATGACTAGAAGTAACAAATAAGTGTAAATATATGTGACCGTGGATAAATTTTGGTTGTGATACCGGCGTTGCAGGTTGCTGTGAATAGCTCAAACAAACTTAACACGTTAGAAGGATTGTGTGTATTCTGACCGTCGTACGTCTTGTTATAATTGATACCCGGTCTGCTGGTTGTTTGTTCACTCAGACTTGTCAGTTGGAGACTTCGAGTCACTTACTCATTATAATTAAAGAAACCAAGAACTTTTTTGTTTGTTATAGAATTCTTAAGCTTTTTATTTTGGTCAATTTTTTAATGTCAGGTGGTATTATGTTATTTGGCATCATTTTATTAAAATTAAACAGTCAAATATATCAGGCTGTACAGTCAAATGTATAGACTGTGGTGCTGAAATTTAAGGTTAAGTCGTGCCGCTGGAAAACCACAAAAAGAAATGTGAGAGAGTTATCATTAACGGTTGCAGTAGCACTGTTGAAGAAAGCCAAAACAATGAATGTGAGCAAAGGCAAATAAATGTTTGATTACTGTTTCTCAGAGTTAGTTTAAACTGACTTTGGGTAAGCCCTTTACATATGTTGCCTGCTCTAGCTCTAAAAGTATTAATGCTAGTGAAACTTCAAATTGTGTTAAAAGAGTAAGAGTAAGTGATTCCAATCAAACTGCGAACAGTGGACCATCATTTTGTGAAGACCACTAAAAGGCAAATAGTAGACGTAGATGAACAACAAGCGCATTGCATATCCGCTACGAATACTTAATTTCGTTTTGTCGAACACCTTGATGTGAAAATGGCACTTGAGAAATTGCGTCCAGGGTACTGGAAAAAGTTTCGATTCCTGAAAGTTTATTTGCATTGATCTTCTTAAAGAAAACAATTTAGATAAACAAATAATAGAGCGAGCTTTAGAGCTGCTTCCTTTTATTATTAAAACAATACATATGTTGGGTTAAACAATAAAGTATGAGAAGAAACTGTTAGTTTCATATTTCACTTCGAAAACACCGATGCACTGCTACCATCTAGGATAATAATTATAGTGTGAACTTTAAACTTTTCTTTGTATTCCAACACAGTGTATGTACCGCCTACCTGTCACGGTATTAGACGCCATCTTCTGCATGGTGGTCTATTCTTATTAGAAAAGATCTATGAACTAACAACAACAGCTGTAGCATTATCAGCCGGTACTGAAAGAATTTTTAGTACATTTGGACTAGTCCAGTTTAAGATTCGAAATCGTTAAGATAACGATAAAGCTGGAAAGCTGGTTTTCTTGTATAAACATTTGAATTTAAATTCACTAGCAACATATATCAATGAATTATGATGATGATGCCATAAGAACTTAAAAAGAATCGTGTTAGTTAAATATTACTGTTAATGTAAATCATCCAATACTATTAGTGTGAGTGACTCAGGGATATATTTTAGGTTCCTTATTTTTTATGTCCTTTTTTATGGTACGGTTCGTACCTGGCTATCAGACTGAAAATGTGATATTTTTTATACAGTAATAAGTGAATACTGTGATACATATATACTTAATTCTTGGAATAAATAATAACTGTCTATTATTGATTGAAAAATAATAATTAATATAAATTATTGCTTTTAAAGTCAAAAAAACTATTTCCAATCAAAAAATCGATTAAAATCAAAAAATGTTCTAGGTGTTGGTCTAACATACTAAATGCCTGAGGTTATATTCCCTTTGAAATAATTAACAATTTAAATTTTGCGCCATTTGACTGCAAAACGCTTTGGAACTTTAACCAATAACGTCTCTCCACAAGACATTTACGATATAATGTCTATCCACTAGATATTTACGCTATAAGGTCTCTCCGAGAGACATTTACCGCTATAAAGTCTCTCCACGAGAGGAAATATTTCGCCATAACGTCTCTCCATGATGAACTTTTTACTGAGACTTCTCTCCATGAGACTAAAACATAATTCTGTCTCATTTAGCGCGCCATTAATCAAATTAATATTTTCTATAAGCTGAATAAAGCGAATAAGCGAATAGAGAAGGAACAGAAGTTTATCTTTAATCTAGTTTCAAATAAATTGCTTTCAAATATTTCAATATGCAAAACGCTAAAAGAATTATTTTTTTTGAAATAACCTGACCTTAAAAATATATTTATTAAACTAGGCGAAAACTATTCGCTAGTTTTGGAATAATTTTTTAGGAAATGGCGAGAACTTCAAAATACAATTTGGCTGTTAGAGTATGGAAGAAGTTGGTAGTTTGGGGTAAAAGGTATACTCTTTTCGTCCCAAAGCGAGCGAATAGTTTGGGCCTAATATCAGTATACTGCCCAGATTGGCTAACACATGTTTTAAGTCAAACATTTATAGCTCCATAATATCTATTATCTCATTTGTGTACATATTTTTTTTAAAGCAATTCGACTCATATTTGAAATTAAAGTCGCATTATCACAAAATATTAAAAAGTTAATATAATATTTTTTAATGTTTGTTCGTGGATGAATTGAACTTGTTATCCAATTATTCAACAATTCAATTAGAAATATTAGCTCAATTTTAAATCTCAAAAACAATTTTGCATTTGCTCGATACTACTCAGCTCTACGAATTTCGTTAATTTGGTCTCATTATTTTTATGAATTTCTTAATATAGAAAGAGATGGAAGTTTTCAGTAATTACAATACACTTGAAATTTTGTGCCACCAAGCCTTAGATTACGGAGGTAGAGATGATTGTTATTATCACGGATACTACGTGTATTATCCAATTGTTTCTCGATTTGCTGATGTAATGACGATATCAACTGTTCCAGAAAAGGAATACCAAATGAATTACAATATTCTTCAAAATAATAAAATGGTAATTTTTCAACACATGTGCCATAACTTTAATTTAAGTGTATTTAAAAATTACCTATAAAGCTCAGGAGGCATTAGGACTTTCCATAAAAAAGCTACGATTGCTCAACTGGTTTTAATGTAGTTGTAACGAAAAAGTATCCAATTAAATAAAAAGAACAGATTTTAGTTCAAATGGAATAAATTTTAGGCAGTGACACTGAGGATTTATGTTTTCCTGCAGGGGTGCGCGTAGGTCTGTAGGAGACGGTTCGTCATTATTGTCAGTATCATTCATTCGTTTCGCAGGGTTGGGTCCCCCTGGCCAGAGATCCCTTCCTTAGCATTTCGCCCGACCAATATTCGCTCGCTTAAAGGAAAAGTCCAGGTTTGGTAAAACTTGGGTCTATTTGAAAGATCATGTTTAAATAATTTCAAAAATAACAGTCATAAAATTGTATCTTTTTTTAATGACGAGAAGTTAATTTTTAAACGAGCGAAATTTACCGCCAAGTGATCTGCCATTTTCTTTCGCCTTCCCTCCGCAGACCGCACGCGGGGAACAGAGTGCTGTTAAAGCCGGTTATAGCGCGAACAGCGCGTGATTAATGTCCTAAAACGTCACACCGAAACAAAAAATGGCAGATCGCTTGGCGGTAAATTTCGCTCGTTTAAAAATTAATTTGTCGTCATTTAAAAAAGATACAATTTTACGACTGATATTTTTTAGTTTATTTAAACATGATCTTTCAAATAGACCCAAGTTTTACCAAACCTGGACTTTTCCTTTAACTAAATTTGTGGGTTATAGCGGATTGTTTAATTTATTTTTAAAATTATATTCCCCCCTTTATCTTAAGAAACCTAAACGACGGTTGCCAACCCTCCTATTAATATAAATAGATATTGTTTAAAAATTGTTTTTGTTTTTGATTTTAAAGAGAAGATATAAGCGCGTGACTATTGTAAGACGTGTCTTTTTAAAAATGTAACGCGCGCTCGCGAATAATAATATTGACTTGTGGTTTTTAGGATTGATGGTTTAGGTTTACGAAAAAAGAGTTCGGTTATTTTTATTTTTAACGTCTTCCAATGGATCCAAGTGAATTGTGTTCTTATATAAATTCAAATGTGCCAACTCCGATTGAAGACGTAACGAGCCAAATATTCACACCGTTCTACTTTCGTTAGAAAAACGACGTTCGATTTTAAATCGCGGTCATCAAGCGCTAACAAGACGGTTACTAACCATCAACCATCACCGAACCTAGTATTGGAACACCTTGAAGTCACTGCCAGCAACATTCACGAACTTCGAAGAATGGTTTCGTACATGATGGTTTCGTACATGACTTGGACAATATATATTTCCTGTCGGACTTGGTGATATAAATTTCAATTTTTAGAGAACTTTCAGGTGGACCCACTTGGGTCGTTATTTAGTTTAATTGTCAATTTCTTAAATGAGTATTATTGATGCAGTTAAAGTATATTGATACTAGTTTTCTTTAAAGTGTGCACACGCCACTGAGTGTGGATAAAATTAATTTCCCCTTTCAGTTTAAGTATAATTTTATGTCGGAATTATTTAAAATTTTATTTTCTTATTAAATGTTTCATTTCTTGGCAACCGTATAAATTGGGTTTTCATAATTATTATCGCTGTATTATAATCCCCTAGACAACTTTTTATTTTAACTACCGCCAACTCCGAAACGTTAAGCGAGTTAACCCGGGCTATTGTCCTCTTTTACGAACAAAGTGCTATATAGAACACCCCGTAATATAATATTTCCTCTACAATTGCTCAACTGGTTTTAATGTAGTTCACTCGTCATGAAAAACGTAGGAGGTCAGTTCAGTATTTTCTTAAGACAATAGTTCCTCGTCGAATCCACCCTTATATCCAAGACTTTTCAAAATGAAACGTCTTCGACACGTGACCCGTAATGCAGCAGCAAAATAATAAAAGAAGGTCAATGTCACTTTTAAGAAAGACCTATTGACTATGTTCCGTATGTTTCAAATATTAATTTATACTCTGTTGAATTATTTGCAGCGTTAGCAGCTTATTACCAAATATAACTCACTTATTAGAACTGACATTATTTCAACATTAATGAAAATGAATTAAATTTTCAATCTGTACGAATGAGAACTCTATTCATAAGTTACAGAATTAAAAGGATTGTGTTAATTTTTTATTAAAATAATCTTGGATATAATTGGAAGCTATCAATCTCATTATACTGACTTTATATTTAAGACTGTAATGGAATCTTTTAACCCCTTTCTACGCCGATATAACGTGAATTATTGGAAAGTACTTATAATAACATCATCTTTATTGATGAATTAAAATATCGGGGTGATAAATAGATGTAGCTACATCTACAACCATTCTACCCAAAATGTTCAGTTTAAAATATTCAATTAAATTAAATTAAGAAATACAATTTTGTTTTGAAACTTTTACAAGATTACAAAATAGAACACTTAACTCTCGTTTGAAAGTGTTAGTCTTTTAAGAGCTTTATCTTAACCCGAAAGCAATTGAATAAAATCGCACAAGTTTCTTTATAAAGCACGTTATAAGAGGAACACTTGAACACCAGACAAAGAAGGCAGTTTACATAGTTTATTTTAGCTCTTCTAGTTTTACCTAGTATTATCTGGCCCATTGTTTTCTAAAGAAATTAGAGTTGATATAATGGTGAATGATTTGCATTTTATACAGGGTGTTTAAATTTGATAGATACAACCGTTTTCGCTAAAAACATGAATTATAAAAGTTAAACGATTACTAGTCATAATAATTTCTAAAATTTTATTTTTTATCGAAATTCAGGGCATTTTAAGTGGATTTGAAATTTTGTTTACCAGTAGGTTGCAGAAAACAATATTCAATGAGCAAGTGAAAGAGCAGACTCTTAAAGGTTAGAATTAACTTGGTTTGGTTTAAACTTGCCAATTTTTTACAAAAATATGGGGTCGTCACAAACAAGTTGGTTGTTAGAGGCAAAAGCTTTTTATTCCCTTTATTTTAATCTTCAATTGGGAAAACAATTTATGTTGGAATAAACCACTTAGAATTTCCATAAATAACATGTGACATTTGAAAATGTCGTATATTCTTAAAAGAGTTGCCATTTAGTATTTAATGCTGTACCACTACGACAAAAAATCATCATTCGAAATTATCAATTCTAGTTAAGTATTCCTCGTTAAAATTTGAAATTACGCATTCTATACTTGAGTTTTTTCTCGCTGAAGTTAATCAGAACGCCCGTACAGTAAGCCCGTTAGAAATCGTTTGTCCAAAAGTATTGCTAGTCACACAACGGTTCTCAGAGTCATAAGAGACTTGAAAAATGTCTGCAACATCAATCCTAGGGTCCGTGTTAAGGGCCGAAACCACTTTTACTTGGAAGACGTTGCGTACTTCATTGCAATGTCATGGTTGTTGCAAATAGATTATTCTAGGGCGTTCTAAACGGAGGAGGTATAATTGAATTACATTGGTAAACTAATTTAGTTTTTAAAGATTCCAATTGGTTAATTCCAACTAAGAAATATTTTCGACAATTTTCGATTTAAATAAAGGGAATAAAAAGCTATTACCTCCTACGACCAAATTATTTTTATCATTGCCTCATATTTCCGTGAAACAAAGGCTCACTTAAACCAAACCTTGTCAGTCTTACCTTTAAGAGTCTCTGCTTTCACTTTCTCTCAGAAACGTTGTGTCTGCGATGTACCATTGAATAATAATTTTTTCCAAAGCCATAAAAATTCGCCGATTTTTCATGAAATGGAAACTATAGGATATTTAATGGTTTAACATGTTTGAATTAGTAATTCTCAGTACTTTTTAGTTTTTTAACTAGGCTTAAATAAATCAATTCCGATTTAAAAGAATTTGTCTTCAACTTGATTTCCAAAACCCATTCTTCGCAGTAATGTAATTACTTGGAAGGTGAAAGTATGAGTTTTCCTGAAGTCTACTTGGTTTAAAAAAAAAACGATTTTGTTATCTTCTAGGTGATTGACCTATTGATTTTTTACGGTAACGGGCCAACTGCGCAGTTCCCATTTGCGCAGATACCATTACCGCATATGGAATTTCGTGGTTTTCCATTTTCGCAGTTTTCATTTGCGCAATACCTCATTTCCGCAATTTATCACTTACACAGGTTTTTCATTTAAGTGGTTTTCCACTTTGGCAGATATTTTCCAATTCCGCGGCTTCTCACGACTTAAATATTCTATATTAAGCCTTTTTACCTTCAAAAAGGTTTTTTCATGCTGATTAGTTTTAATATAACTTGGTTTACCATCCAATTGCCCTGCTCGTGTATTTTTAAATAGCAATCATTTTTAAGTTTTACTTAGTTGAAATATCGTTTGTTGAATTATTCTGTTGGGAATATATCTGCAGTCAAAATGCAAACCCTAGCTTCTCAGAATTTGGGCTAAGATAAACATGTAATATCTGCAACGCTGACGGATTTATTCTGGCTCTCGCTATGAAAACGTTTCCTTTGTAAGTTTAAGAACACAGGCTTTGGCAACACTATTTTTTACTAGTTTTAGCTTACTTTGGCGGTGGTTCAGCTTATTAAGAATATAACAATTAAGAGAATGCCTGCCACAAAAAATTTAATTTTTTCTTAATATTTCTATTTAAATTTAGTGGCTGCCACAAAATTACACCTTTTCCAAAATACTGCAATTTAATTTTAGTGCCTGCCGCAAAAAATACACTTTTTAATGGCATTACGTGTTGCTTGGCGGTCAAAAACGTACGTTATTCACTCTTGATGTCTCTGAAACTACGATTGTTTTTTGGATTTAACTATTTCGGTTTATGGTGATGGCGTTTCAACCACGTTGTATCGCAAGCCAACTGATTCACGTTCTTTTCTTATGACAACTTCTTCCCATCCTCGGCACACCACTAATGCTATTCCTTATTCCCAGTTTCTATGGTACGTAGAATTTGCTCTTCAGATGACGACTTTATAAAAGGGCTGCCGAGATGCGGGCCTCTTCCTTGGCAAGGGGTTTCTCTGATACGGTCTTGCAGTCGGCCCTTAACAGGGTGTCCACCGTCTCCCGGAATGAGGCCCTTGCCATCAACCCAGAGAAGTCTACAAATGAGAGGCCATCTGTAGTTCTAATGAACATCCTCAGATGTGTCGGATCGAGACTGTGATTCGGAAACATAACCGCCTTCTAGAACTGGGCCCCGACACAAGCAATAATTTTACTGAACCTACAAGATTTAGCTACCATCGTAATAATAACCTGCGTTCTCTCCTCGTCTCTAGCTCATTGCCGGGCCAAGATTCTCAAGTGACTGATAAGGGTTCAAAAGAATGCAATCGTCCCCGGTACAAAACTTGCGCGCGTGTGTCGTCTGACCTTACCCTCCGTGGTCCAAGGCTTGATTTCATCATCAAGGGAATTTTCAGCTGCACGACTGCCAATCTAATCTAAGCTTTGAGCTGCAAGGTTTGCAAGGAAAAAAGCTGAATAATGAATATTTTAGTCATGAAAATCCTAGCCGATGAGAAAACCGCGCTAACAAGAATATCGCGCTAACGGGAAGCCGCGCAAAAGGTAATTTGCGAAATTGGACACAAACCTTATTTACTAACTGCAACATTCCTTAGACTGAATGAGTTATGGTATTTTACACGATTGTAGTATTCTTAGAAGGCAAGGTTTGATATTCAATTTATGGGTGCATGTTTTTTTTTAAAATTGCACTACAATGATTAACTACATCCACCGGCGTTTCCGATGGGCTTCCGTCTATTTTGAGTTTTATATTTTCATGGTATTCGATTAATTCGAACTCTTTGTGCTTATAAAATTTTAAAATCTCATATTTAATTTTTGCTCTGATAAATTTATTAGCAGAAAAGCTTTCTTTTACCATTCCAGAAGATTTGTGTCCTCTTTTTTATTAAAGGTGGTTGTCGATCAAGTGAAGATATAATTGTCAGTAATTTACAAGGTATATTTACATTTGAATTTAGGTGACTTCTCTGATCTATGATTAGACCAGATACAATTACTAGATTTGTAACGCTAATGGGGAAATGGTTCACGTTCAAATTGTGGTGGTAACGAGGAAAAAGAGAAGCGAGTTAGTGTATTTTGAATACATGTAACTTGGATATTCTCAAAGAACCTACAATCTTTATTTGTCTTCGGTGATCCAAATTGAGGAAATTTAGGAACTGGTTCAAAGCCAGTGTTGAAATCTTTAATATTTTTGTATTAGCTGGTGTAGGATATGTTCAATGATCACAATTAATAGCGCTTGTTTATGTCAATAAATAATTTCCGGAAAATTCAATGATATTAAATTAGATTCCACGAGTGATTTTTAAAGTAATAATAATAATAATTAATAATTTTCGGGTACTTATCTTAAAAACAAGGTCACTTATTTGTACTATTTTTGCGTTTCCGAATCATTTACAGATATTTAAAATAATAATTTATTAAGATTGGTTTCATAAGTTTTAAAGGTTTGACATGGCCACAAAATTAAGAGGAAACTTACGTTTCCACAAGGCAATTTGAACTGCAAGGCCACCCGGCACTGAAATAGTTTTTTTTTAATTCCAGGTAAACATTGGGATTATATTTTTCTCTTTTCTGATTGCCCTATGTCTGTCTGTAAAACCTCTATTTTTGAGAAAAATCTTGGATAACAGACGTCTTACGAGGATTGATATCCTGAAATTGTACTTAAAATCATTGTGGGACACAATTGTATTGTTCTTTTATGAACGTGAGTTCAATTTTGGTATCTCTATACATGTATATACATTGAAACTTTTTTACGGTTTATTATAACACGAACACCCCAATAAATTGAAATTACCGCAATTTATCTATTGACATAGGTTTCTTTGCTTAAAGGATTTTGTTATTATCCTATTAGATACTTTAAAACGGGTTATTGAGTAATAAGGTTGGAGAAACATTTGGTTTTTAAGTTTGGTTTTGAAATTTAATATTAAGCTTCTTCGTCGTTTGGATTAGAAATAAGATAATTATATTTTAGAATCATTTGTTAAACATATCTCACCACGTAACATTAAATTAGTTCGATCTGTATTTCACATACTTACTCTTCCTAAATCTATGTATAATGGGAGATCTTATCTTGCTTTTATTTTCCCGCTGATTATCAATATTAAAGAAAAATTCCAAGCCTTTTTGAAGCCGCAGGGCTTTGAATTTAAAGTAATAAACCGTATTTACTAAGCTTAGGCTCTTTTTAAATTTCCATGGGAAACCATAACCACCGCTAAGAAATTCCTCTTCGGTAGAAGTATCAAAAACTCGTCGCTAGAGGTCTCACTCTTTGCAATTTTTTCAAAACTTAAAGAATACGACAGTTTTAAAAACATGTGTCGTCGAGAAATATTGAAATAAATAGGGTAGGATAAATATTGTATTGTTAGGTCACTTGATATTCTATCTTTAATCCCTTTGAATCGGAAAGTAACGCGGTTTCTAACGTAATGGTAATTAATGGGAGAATAAATAAGGAATTTATTTTGAAAAGCGATCCGCAATAGATAAAACTATTATTTTCATTCCAGCTTTGCAAATAAAGCGGTTAGAACAATTTGAGAAAATTCTCATAGCTATTTGGTCGTTTGGAGTCATGATCTTGCTTGTCAATATTGGTGGAGAAATGAAAAGTGCATACTTCACCGAAAATTATCAAGGCATATTCAACTTTCGATACGAACTTGACAATTATAAATTTAAGGACTACAAATTTAACATACGATGGGGATCCTATACGGAGTTTAAACACGAAGATTACGTATGACATACAAACATTCTTACTTATATAAAAAAACGTTTATTTTTGCAAATACATCAAAATCGAACAGGCAGTCAGATTGATATATTTCTCAAGAAAATCTATCTAATATATATTACGCGAAAGGTAAAAATTCTTTAAATATTATATCATAAAGTAATGTATATACTGGGTTTTGTATCAGTTCTGGTGAAGGTTTTTCTTAATGCTATTAAATCTCAAGGGTACCACTGATATAAATAGAATATCTGTATTGTTATTTGCGATGGCAATTTCGATGTATACGGGTCCTTTAAAGAGTAAATTTAATCTTTCATTTAGTTTAAAAGAACCTTTAAGATGAATTTGTATAAGATTTCTTCGTTTGATAAGATACATAATTTTAAAAAAGGTATAATTAAGCGGTTTAAGATTTTACCTTTTAGGTAAAGTTCGAATTTACGGCCAAAGGGAAAAAACCACTACAGAAAATTATACGTGCAGATTTTACCGAAACTAACATTGTTCAAAACGTCAGTGATCGAAATTCCACATTTCTTGTGAACAAAAACGAGTTTTTTCAAAATATTGAACTTTTCTTTCTTCAAAATAATAAGCCTTATTTGCTCTACACCTACGCTAACAAAGTATTGCTCGAAAAGACATATTCCGAATACGAATACATTAAAGTATCAAACGCCACAAAAACCAACTCGTTTCTCTTTCAAAATCTCTTAAGTGGGTGAGTGTTTTCGAATATTTTAAAATTTTCTTTATGGTGGTTTAATAGTGAATGCAATAGGTCAACTAATGGGATAAATATTTCTGATTATTTTTAAATTTGTGATCTAACTCCAAATTTGTGATCACTTGGTGTGAAATGTTTTCTTGGTACGGCAAAAAGTAACGGCACTAGGAAAAACATACACTGAAGAAACACGGTAAAATGATCATAATACAGAGATTGAACGAAAAAAAATTATACAGAACTCAGAATTTGTAAATCGCTTAATGTCTGTTTATTTTATTACAAAAGTGCAAAGCTATAATGTCAGTTATAGTCACACTTAGGGGTTACTACCCAGTGGCGAAGTCAAGGTTTAAGTTAGGGTGTGGCACACCATTAATAACAATAATAAAATCGATTATAACTTACGACCATACCTTCCCTTCCCTGGCTACGCCATTGTTTCTAAACTTAACTTTAAAAAATTCAAGAGTTTTTAAGTTGCTTTTGAGGTTTCAAAATAATTTCGTAAATGATTTAAGGATATGCAAAACGTAACGCTGATTTGAAGTCTCAAGGTAGGGGCGTAAAACGTAAGTTACTTTTAGGTCGAAAAGGAGGGACACAGATTTAACCTAAATCCTCGATACGCCTGGAAATTTGTAGTATTTTTATATGCTTCCGCCACAATTAATATCTAAAAGTAGATTGATCATCTTTCGTTGTCGCTTTTACCCATGTATAATTATTTTATACAAACCAACAGGATACGCACTTTATTTGACACCAAGGCGGACGAGTATTCTCAAATCAAATTCTCCTACTACATGAATATTCTCAAGTGGGAGAAACCACCAGAAAACATTCACAGTCTTTCAATTCGAGAATTAATTATATCCTTTTATTATTGGACCTGGTTTTTACTTGGATCTTTTATTGTATTTCTCATTGAAATAATTATCGTCAATTTTCACTTTCTTTAAATAATGTTCATTGTCTTATTGTTATTGACATTTTCCAACTGCGCCATGTTTGTATTTGAAATGTTAGTTTTACCAAGAATAGCTACGTGACATATTTTTAAGATTACTTGAAAAATTCAACGTACTATTACACTAGTCAAAATTAATTAACTAATGTTAATTACTTAGTTAATATGTGACACTCTTTGAAAAATCTTTATTTTGGTTTTTAGGGCCTTTTTTCATTAATTAATAATAATTATAAAAATAAACAGCTCATATAACACCCTAGGCACAAGTGATCTTGCGACGTTTGATGCCTTTATTTCAGGTGGCTAAGTTAAATTGCTTAGCAGGGTGCTTGGTCGCAAGCTCTTCATAATATAATACAAATAATAATATTGAATTAATTATTTAATGGTTTTCCGATGCTTTTAGAGTTAACTGTTTCTTTAAAGTGATGTGCTAAAATTTGGCTATAGTTATGTTTATCTCCTGGTTTAAGGGATGTAATATATAATAATTTGTTATTTTATTTATGTATAACTGATATCTTACCTCTAATAAAAATAACGCTATTAGTCCTAGTCAATACTACTTCCTTCACATTTTAGCGGTAAAACGTAAGTTTCCCATTTCCATTGCATTTAGTAATGTGAACTACACTGCTCACTTTTTCATTCAGTCGGTTAGGTTTTTGATTTGCGTGGAAGCGCGGTTTTTTTAGTGAAATTTACTGTGAATAATCCATTCTTGAAATAAATTCGTATTTTGACTCTTGCGGCTTGAGAGTACAGAGCTGCAACGGAGAGGAAATAAATCCGTTTCCGCGGACTCCGTTCCGTTCCGCGGCGCTGGATAGGAATCGGAGCTAATTTATAAGAAAGTAGAGGAACGGAATGGAATCGGAGCAAATTTCCGAAAATTTGTTGTAACGGAACGGAATCGGAGCGAAATTCCGAAAAATCGTTGTAACGTAACGGGATCGGAGCAAATTTCCGAAAAATCGTTGTAACGGAACGGGATCGGAGTAAAATTTTCCAAAACCTTTGTAATGGAACGGTATCGTAGCAAATTTCCGAAAAAAAACGTCGTATATTGAAGCATGGACACTGTTTTCATTTCTCTCTTGGCTGCTGATTGGGTCTCCCACTTTTCCAGACAGTGAGATCATAATCCCCCTTCTTCACCGGCTCGTGGGAAAAATAACTGCAACTGAAGCCTTTTTCTCTACGACTACGTTGCATACATCAATGCGCAGAGTCGCAATAAGGTACAAAGGCCGTTTAGCGAAAAGGTCGAATAAATTGGCGGGGTGACCCGGCTTGCGGTATAGTTTTGGTTTTACATTAAATTCAATAGAAATAATAATTGGTTCTGTAAATTTCTGTATTCAGGAAAATAAAATAATTTTTCCTCATTTTTCGAGACTATAGACTCTTAAACGCGCCTTCCCAATCGACCGCCATTACCTTACAGTCTACGGGGAGGGTGATGAGAAAACCCGATTTGGGGGGATGAATTTTCTGCGGTAGAGGGCTGGCTCGTTGGTTGTCTGTACGATAATGGCGGCGCCCAGTAAACGTTTCTAAAAAGAGTGTGTTCTGAGGGATAGCAAAATATAAAACGGGAGCGGAAACTGAGCATAAATATTAAGTAATATAGACGATTAATGAAACTGAGCGGCACACGAACGGAAATAATATCGGAGAAAGAAACGGAGCGGAGACGGAAGGAAAATATTGACGATAAATGAAACGGAGCGGAAACGGACGGAAATAATGGGCTAGAAATAAACCAGAGCCTAAACGGACGGAAATAATGGGCTAGAAATAAACCGGAGCGGAAACGGACAGAAATAACGGATTAGAAACAAAGGGGACCAGAAATGGACGGAAATAATAGGCGAGAAACTAAACGGACCGGAAACGGATATATGTACCATACCGGGAAACAAAACGGAGCGGAAACGGTATGGTATTTTCGCTGCTCTGCAGCTCTCTACTTGAGAGCAGCCGAAATTGAAAATTGCATCAATATTTTCATCCCCTCCCCCAGTTGCCGTTTTCAGTAACGAAATAAAATTCTTGACAAAAGTCTAAAGTGCGATATCCAGTAGTCATATTAGTAATCCGAGATCCATTTAAGGTGATTTCATATCATTAAAGAGGTTTACCTTTAGCACAAGTGTAGGCTTGCGGTCTAGACCGTATAACTTATTTGCTATTAACCTTATATTGACATGGTACCGGCCTTTTAGATGATATAGTGTATTTGCGGTATACTGCTTTATTTGGACATTGGTACATTTAAAATCAATTACCGAGAAAAAATAACCGTAAGTCAAATAAAGAAATGCTTTTGAATTTATAGCTGATATAACATTATTAGAAACGGACTTCTGCTGCTATCTTTAATTGAAAAAATAATGATTGATTATTAATTGGTGAAATTTCTAAAATGCCTAAAACCAATCGATTGTTAATTAAAAATAATTGATAAGCATTGTTTTCAACTGGACATTATAATTGGAATGTTATTTTGAAAAATTGAAATAAATTTTTCAAATAAATATTTATAATGAAAAACCAAATATATTTTTAAAGAATGAAAGGCTTAGCAAAATATTTAAAAAAATCTTGTAAGGGATATTTTAGTAAATAAATTTTTACAGTTACACAATGGACCAGCTAATTTAAGCGAGACATTCGTGGGTTTTGCTTTACAATCAAGTTTTGTCGATCATGGAGAGATGTGCAAGGAGCCTAGTAGCACAAAATAATTAGCCCAGCAGTTGGTAATATGGTGTTGGTTAGTTGTTGGGTGTGTCCTACCTGGTCGATAAGCAAACCTACGTTTATTTTTCAAATGGGACTAAATTCTAAACATCCTTCGTTCCAACATTTAACCTACCTTGACCAGAATTCAACTGCGATTTGTGCCTCAAGCGGCTGGTCTACATTTACCCTACATTAAACCATCCATTGGACCTAAGTAGTTAGGTGCCGTCTTTCTGGATACGCCGGGGGCGCACCGTGCTTTCCCCCACGTGCCCACAGCTGCATGACGAGGGAAATGAAGCGGGGAATCGTGTTGCCGTGCCCCCTCGGTCGCGTGTCACGTGCGCGTGCACTCGTGCGTAACGAGCACAGGTGTTAATTAATTAGCCGACCTGTCAATCAACCTGTTCAAGGTCAAAAGGGTGAATATTAATGAGCGTGGTATTGTTTTACCGTTAGGGGCCATTGACCTGTTTTAGTGGTTGAACTGTTAAAGTTTTGGCGGGAATTTAACAGGTGTTTTTGATTAGGGTAAGGATCAACAAGTAGTTACACTCTATGAAAAAGTTTATTATATGTTTGAATATTAATTTTTGGCGGGAAAGTGTAAGCGTAACGTGCATAAATCAACAAGTGGTGAAACTCTTTAGGTTTATTAATGAACACTTATGTTTGACATGAATATTAATATATGGCTAAAGTTTGTACCTTTATAATTACACGTTAACCATTAGGGGTAATTGACCTGGTTGCTAAATGGTTAACAAATCATTTTTGGCGGGAATTTAACATGTGTTTTGGTTGCAGCGCGGGAAATTGTAAGCGTCAATCAACTAATTAAACTCTTTAAAGGTTTATTATATGTCTGACATGAATATAAATTTTTGTTCTCAGCTTCAGAACTATAAAGAGAAACCATAGACCATTTTTTATGTCTAGTCACAGTAGCACAAACTCTATAATCAGGTATGGATGCCTATTGAACTTAATATACCAGATGGCCATTATTCCAAAGCGCCGCGTGGTTAAACTCTTTGAAAATGTGTATTAATGTACAATTATGTTTGACATGAATATTAATTTTTTACCTGGAAAATGTTAGCGTCACGTGCATAAATCAACAAGTGGTTAAACAAAAATAGTTAAAAAAGATATGATTGAACATTTTCGGTTTTCCCAACAACGAACCATATATCTCGGCCGTTCCTCAAATTCTAAATATAAGACTCCTTCAGATGTCCAGAGTCCAGGATCAGCAGTGTCCAAATATTTAGTTGCTGAAATTTTTTTTACTCCCATCCTCGAATTCTAAATATAAGACTCCTTCATATGTCCATAGTCCAGGATCAGCAGTGTCCATATATTTAGTTGCTGAAACTCTTTTGACTACCATAGAACTCGTATTGAATTCATTATACCAGATGGCCATTATTCCTATTATACAAAACATAACAATAAAGTTTACGATAAATAACTTAACATTTTTATATTGACATTTCGAATTTACCGCGCCTCCACGAAAATCCCTACTTTCCAAGCGCACTAGCGCCACATGTAATGCATTTTTTAGGTATCAAGTTTCATTATTTGGTTAAGTTGACCCAAACAGGGGAATCATTATTCGTGTAAAGTTAATCTAACAATGCCTCACGTACATAAATCGTTTACGTATACATTGTTTTATATTACCGTACCATCGAACCATTGGTCTGGTCTAATATGAAAAAATAGCAATCGCTCACGAAAGATAATCTGTCTAGGGAGAATGATAGGAAATTAAGAAACTATCATTTTTAATATTACCACTTCTATAATGAACTAAGGTAGTGCTTTGGCCCCTTGTGGACGTTGGGGTCCATTTGCGTTGGGGACGTGTTAGATATTTTTTCAATGTAGAAAATTAATTACTTCTGAGGGTGGCGGCGTCGGCGTTTTAATAATTATCAATTACTGGTAAAAGTATATTAACAACGTCTTTGTAGACTTCTTAATAGTACATAACGGGGTAGAGTTTCTTGTCAATAGGGGCCATCTTTGTTATTTTTAGGAAATGTATACGCCATATTTCCTCTATATCACGTACTATGTTGTTTTGACGCTTATAAACAAGTTGTTCCCAACGGTTTTTAATATATATTAACCTAAAACGTCGCATTAAAAGTCGCTAGATGACTTGGGTATAAGCTGATTATTATTATGACATTGTTTCGGCGTCGTCATTTCAAGTTCAATGTTATATTCGTTAACCTCGCAGTTTGAAACAAGTCACCCCTATATGAACTTTTAAACGGTTATTGGTGTTAAACGTGTACATTGCATAAAAACTAGGTAACATTTACTATAACTTGTTCAAAAAGCAGCAGTCGAACATCTCTGCGATTCTTTATAATTTTGCGTTAACAGTTTATTAATAATATCGTGTATACAAATTATAGTATTAAGAACTATACTTGTATTGAGCCGTTATTAAAGATTTTTACGTCATTTATATTTAAATTTAAATATATCGTATACTTCATGTATATTATTCCGTGTTTACCAAGCAGCATGAGGAATGTTTGATAGACTATAACAAGTTTTAACATGTACGGTCCGTTAATTTTCGTAAGTGACAGCGAAAGCGACATGAGGGGCCGCTTCACTACGCGAAAGAGCTCTATCAATTTGTTAACCTTTAAAATGACTAATAATTTTATTATATGGGAGTAATAAAGTGGTGACAATCGTAAAGACTTAGGAAACATTTTATCGTAGCATAAGCCGATCATAAGTAGATACTTATTGTTATATTTACAGCTTCTATTTAGTTTTTCACCACTATAAAACCGAGGCTAATAATATTAAAGAACATTATAGTTACGCCATTTTTCACCACTAGGGGTAAATTGAACTCTTTTAAACGTAATAAATTACGAATGCTACTTAATTCGTTGACCGAGGGTAATAAAGACCATTATTTTATTGTTATATTTCACCACTAGGAGATTGATCGGAATAATTAATTTTTGAAATACTTGACAATACCTTTCAGTCAACGAATGTTCCTGTATGTTAGTTTAATGTTGATATTTCGGTTAATAATGCAGTAAAAAGCTAAGCCTAATAAATTTAAGAAATACTTTGTCGTCAAATCTCGGACCAAAAGCTATAAATTGTTACTGAAAACATTTGCAGTTACACTTTATGTTATAATCTCCCGCGTATTGACTTAGTAATAATAATGGTTAAACGAATTGAATAGCGTCATATGAAATAACGGGCGGAAATAACTTATTTTCATCCTAATAAAAAGCACAAAGAAATAAAACCACTCTCACAAATAACAAGACCAGTGTATATGTCTAGATACTATAAATTTCAAAAGTTAACCATACAAGGCCTAACCTTATGTAACTACTACATTAATGAGCACTCTTGAATGTACTATCCCTACATTTTCAGAGTTTGTCAATCAAGTGTCATATTGTATACATGCTTCTGCTGCGGAACAATTCGTGTTGATGTTTTTTGACCCTAGTGACTTTTTGTCATTGTCTGATACAAGTATTGGTAAGCTAGTATTTATTAAAACTAACCTAATTTTTGTTCAGTTGCTAAAAAGATATAATGACCTCAACTGTCTCTAATTTATGCAAAAATTAGTTCTTCAATATGACATTAACTAATGTTATTAAGAAATTAAAATTTAACCCAAAGACTCATCAAACGTTTCTGTACTGAAACACCTTAGTAAGTAAGTTAGAACTAATTCCCACCTCCAATATTTTTCATCTAGTTTTCCAAAATTTAAACGACCATTGTAATAAATTACTTGTATTGTGTTTTTGTACCTCAAAGCATGTGTTGGCTGCTTTTTTCGAGGCTAGTACCAAGAGATGTCATTAACGTCAAAATTGAAACAAGTTGTGTATGCGGAATTTCCCCTACAGTTGAATAAACAAAATTTCCTCTAATGGTGTGGCCAAAAATACAACAATGCTTGGTTTGGCTTTTTTGGTATAACGCTCAGCGAACCTTGCTTTATTGGTTTTTTGGAACACATGCTCCATTACGTAATGGTCTACTGCCAAATAAATGCCCAAATGTTTTTAAAGTTGATACTAACTTGTAAGTGGAAGCACCTTGTAAGGAACTAATTTTTGGGCCTTACAACATTCATAGCATCTTAAGCAAGAATTCAGCTATTCAGGCTGGGCAAGAGAGTGGGGAAGCTGGAAGTATTGTTTTACCAGGGGTTGGACCTGGTGGCTGCGACAGCCGGGAAATTTCTTCTGTGGTGGGAGCGGCCATTGGACGCCGGGTAAACGTAAAATACGTGTCCGGTCGGTTGTATAATTTACCGACTTTTGTGCGAGACCTGCCGTTGGATTTTTTCGAAGAAGATGAAATCGAGTTTTCTCCGTTCGTGGGCAATGGTCAATTTCCGGAGGTAGTACCGGTAGCGCTTATGGTGAGATTGAGATTGTGAATTTTCTAATAATATATTGATTTCAGGGAGAGGAAAACGATCAAGAACACGGAAAAGGCGAAGACGAAAATCCTGAGTGCGTTGTTTGGGAGTTGTTGGATGTAGTCGTCACGCGTTTGGTGGGAATAGCGGAAAATTCTAATTTTTATGAGCCCCCCCAAAAAAATTTTTGTTAGTCCTTTTGTGTAAAAATTATTGTTTTATAATAACTATTTTTTTAATTGTTAATTGTTAATTTGTGCTTAAAAATGTTGTAATCGGTTTAATTTTGATTGTGTGCCGTAAGCTACGTGGCCTTAAATATTTATAATTTAATTTTGAAAATATATAATAAACAAATTTCATAGTTGAAAATCGTTTCGTTATTTTACCTTGCGGGATCGGGAAACTTAATAAAGTAGTTGGTAACTCTGTAAATTAGGGGAATTTAGTTAGTGACTGCTAGCATTGCCAAACGGGAATTTCACTAGTGGTGAAAGCGAGTTAGTGTCTGGTAACCCTGTAAATTGGAGGGAAATTATACTGTGACTGGTAGTGTTGCGAAACCGGGGAATGTTAGTTATGGGTTGGTAACATTGCGATCTTGGGTATAAATGAGGTTAGGTTCGTTAGTTACGGTTTACTCTTCCGTTCCTCTTCGTTTGGGTAAGTTATTGATATTATGTTGCTCGTTTGATAATGTCTATTATTGTTCAGCTCGGAAAACGGCTTGGAAATGTTAAATATTTTTAAATTTTAAGGTGAATTTTACGGCCGAGGTTTAAAATGATGGCGGCAGAAAATGATAGCAGCGTCTCGTCTAATTCGGAGCTGTGTGCCAGCTTAGAGGAGACTTTTTTATCAATCGCCTGCCTAAAAGGTGTAAGGTTTTTAAGGAATTCGTCATCCAATTGATGGACGGAAATATTCCTAACCCTTGCTCATAGATTTTAATTCACCAAGGCGGGGGGAAGATGGCGACAAAATGCGAGTCGTGGCCTTATCGTGGAGTGAATTAAAACTGAGAGAGGGGGTTACATACAGGGGAAAGAAAAAAGAAAAAATAGGGGGAGATTCGAATTCAGAATGGAAACCCTTTGTCGTTAATCAATCACAAAATCTTTATGTAACACTCAAATTTATAAATAACACTAAAATACAAAAACAAATGAACAAAATTGCGGGGAGAACTGAGGGGATAATCTTACTTTGCTTCGGCCATCTCTACTATGGTTGTTTTAGCTTTTTCCAATATACGAGGGGAATTTAAACACTAAAAATACACTCTTTGACCTTAAATTTGTTAATGAAACTATCTCTTACTATTTTCTATGGGATTGGTTCCTGTATCCTTACTCTCAGGCATCTTGGGCTCGAAGGACGGAGGGGACAGAAATTAATATAAACTTACACTAAATAATAATACACACTACAATTAAACAATGACAATAATTAACTCAAAATAATAACAACGGCGAGGGCACAACGCGAACGGAAAAAGGAATCCGGACTGTATAAATACAAGAAGCAGAATGAACTCTCAACCTCGAGGGGACCTGTCTTAAATCCTTTTCTCGAACAATAGCGAGGGATTAAGCTTTCTTTTCTAGACTTTTTCTCTACTTTTCACTGGCTACTTCGTATTTCGACCCTGGGTACTCTACAAGGGGGGGGGGGGGGGTTATGATGGAAATTCTACTCATCACTTGGTTTCGGTGTCCTCCGCTACGTTGTCGTCTCTCCGTTTACGGGTTTTCTCTTTCCTCGGTTTACGTAAGATGCCCGACACACGCACTTCACAGAACGGGACGTCTTTGGGGATTGCTTGTTTACGCGTTTCTTTATTCACACTTTTCTTTAATTCTCTTTATTTACTCGTCTACGGTTAGGCGGCCGGATTGCGGGTTTCTTCCTATATTATTTTACTTCACAAGCTGACGGGGGCGTAGGTACTTCGGGTTTCAGTCTGAAATGTCCGGCTAGGCTAGGGAATCGGTCTCGGTCATCTGGCTGTCTTCTCTCGGAATGGCTAGATATTGGGTGATCAACAGGTGATTCGAGGGTGTTGAGGGCATTACGCTTCTCAGACTTATTACTGCTCGGCTTATGTTCTTCCGGTCGGAATGTCCTGGCTGTGGGTCATCTAGGCAATCATGGAGGGTTGTTCCGATCATGTGGTTTGCATTGAGGGTTAATTAATATTTAAGCGCGACTTCATCGCACATTATTTTATATTTATTTCGACATGGTTTCTCCGGATAATGCAGGTGGACTTCCTTCCTGGTAAAAGAGTTCTGTTGAGTTCTGCCAAAAGCAGAGTTCTCTCCAGTTCTCTACCGTCCTGTCCGTTCTTGCAAAAGCAGACTTCTGTCTTTTTGGGGCTCTGTGGCTTGGTTTTGTTCCAAGGATTGTAGGCGGAGTTGAAACAAAAGTAATTAGTGACCTCCCTTCTTACGTGGGTCATTGGTGCCCCTAAGACTCGTGTCCTATGATGGTACTGATGACGTCGTCTGATCCACGAAAGGTTGGTCGGGGTTGCGGGGGGGGGGGGGGATGCCAGAGTCTCGATGTTCCCGATTTTCTGTCTCCAAGCGGAAACGTCCGGGCGCCCGCTTGACCCTGTGGCGACGGCCTTGGAAAACGAGCGCTTTTGTTGGGTTATCGCTACCTGGTAGTTAATATGAAGCCTGTGGACTTGAAATGATTTCATGGGATATCTGTGAGCTGAGGGAGCTTTATTGGTTTAGTTCGGAAAGTTTTAGGGAAAATCTGGGCTGGGAAAGTTCGCTGAATGTATTGTACCATGGTCTTGTGACCGAGAGAAAAACACTAATTAGCGAGAGATTAATTATAGTATTGCCGAAGGCAGGGATTTAGTTTATAATTTATCTTGAGAGAATGGTTTAATTAATTATCGTGGGGTTTGATCGAGTTCTATAAGGCTTGTATGTATGGTTCAAAAGTTATTTAAGTTTTTAGTTTATCATTAAATTAAATTTATATTTAACACTGGGATTAGTTTCATTAAATAGAGCTCGGAATTCTAAAACTGTAAATTTAGAGGGTCAAGAGTGCGGGGAAAACGTAATAACAAAAGTAAATAAAACAAAGAAAAAAATAAGTATACGGGGGAAAATGAACCTGAAGGGTTACAAAGGGCAAAACAGCCGCCAGTGTAAGTTTCGCTTCGTTGATGATCTTTCCTGGGCATTGGTTTGAGTTTGTTTTTAAACTTTTAAGGGTAAAACGAATTCGATATTCAGAAAAAGACGATGGGGTCCTTCTGAAATTTGTGAAGCGGATCATCGGCGCTTACGATGGTACAGGTATTACGGGCATCGTGGTTTGGCGAAGAAAAAGGGCTTCTTTCAATATCGTACTGTTATGAGCCTGCGTGGGCATTATTTAAAGACCATTCTTCATCCGCTTAGACAAGGGGTAGGTATCCGATTAATTGGTAATACGTATAGAAAATAAGGGTGTTTGTTTGGGAAAATTTGTAGGAGCTTGAGATAATAAGCAGGAGGGAGTTTCAGGCGTTGGCCGCCAAAAAACTAGCGGAAAACGAAGCGAAGGAGAGGAAGAAAAAGGACGCGGAGGAAAAGAAGGAGAAAGAGGCGAAGGAGGCGGGCGAGAAGAAAATGAAGGAAATAGAGGCAGAGGAAATGCAGAAAAAAGTATAAGAAGGGAGAGACGAAGGCGGAAGGAAGTTTGGTGACGGAGGTGATGAAGAAAGTCGTAAGTGTTTAATTTTTTTGTCGTATTTTAAAGATCTGTATTTATGGTTTGGCTTTTTTGCTAAACTCATACGTTTATTATTGCTTTTCAGGTGGAATGCGAGGAAGATCTGTTTGACATGAATTGTTCCTTTGAAAACGAATTGTCTTACATGCAAATGTAAATGAATTAGGAAGTAAAAGGTTTTGACTTATTCTTAAATTGGTTTTCGTTAAGTTAAAAGTCTTTATTGTTAAGCTATGTTTTTAAGTTTTTGAGTATGAGTTCTTGGCGGGTGAACCAACAAAGGAGGGATGTTTAAGATATTGGTGGTTAAATCCGCCTAATGAAGAAGTACCAGTTACGTGTTTTAGTGGCTGATTGTCTTAGAAAGAGAGGCGACGTCCGTAATTTAGTGGTCACCCTGCCAAGCGAGGATATAGATTTTTAGAGGAAGGTTACCCTGCATAGGGGGGAAATTGTTATTTAATAATAATCAGCTAGGCTAATACCCAAGGCACCACCCTAGGCCTAAGTCATCGAGCGACTTTTAAAGCCTTTTAATTCAGGTGGCCGGGTTACAATGAGTAGGAGGGTGGTGGCATGCCCTGCAAGCCACCGTTAACCTCAACAAGTTTTTATGGAAGGGAAAACCGAAGATCTCGGGGGAAAACCCCTTAAACCAGTGGGAAGAGAACTTGCAAACTCAGCGCAGTAACCCTGTAGGATTGGGAAATATAAGTAAGGAGTTGGTTAAATACTAAAATATTAGAAAGTTAGTTATTGGTAAATATCCCTGTAGAGTGGGTAAAGGTTTATTTTGCGGTTGGCGACCCTGTAAATAGGCGGAAATAAGAATAGTCCTGTAAATTGCGGGAATTTAGATAGTGGTGAATGCAAGTTAGTTATTGGTTGCGGAATCGGGAAACTTAATAAAGTAGGGAAATTTAGATAATTACGGTAATTGGGGAAATATAGATAGTGGTTTGTTGTTCTGTAAATCGAGGAAATGTAGATAGAGGACGGTAACCCTAAAAAGTGGGGAAGCGGAAGTTATTATCCGTCAATGATATGAGGTGTGTAGTGTATTTTAGTGGCTGGCAGTATTGCGATATGAGGGAAGTTTAGCGAGCGGCTGGTTACCCTATTAAGCGGCGAAATGTATTGTGATTAGTGTGTATTTCTATTAAATTTCTAGGTAGATGGCGCGTTGAACGTTAATTAAATATAGCGCAACGTCAAGAGAGTGCGCTGTTCTACGACTTTTAAGGGTATATAAACGCGGCACACTGATTGAAAATTTAGTTAGCAATTTCAATCCGAAAGTGATGTTCAATCCGAAAACAGCGATCGGTCGGCCATAAGTGGTATTATGTACTGGTCCGATTTTCCGGAACCCCCGTCAGTCGATTTGCCGCTTTTGGATTCTGCTCTTAGAGCTCCTGGCTTATTAAGGAGGTGAGATGTTTTAATTTAGCGCTCGTACAACTAAATATTACAATTTTTTTATTTTGCATGTGACGCGTTAGAATATGTGATCAAGGTGTAAGTTATCACGAGAAAATGGAAGTATTTTTGGCGTAGAGTAGCACATTTTCTTTCGAAAATTTGGATATTCACGGGGGAGTCGACGATTTTATAGCCGGTAGGCTTACGTTGCCAGCGCATATACGAATTCTTTGGAACGGCGGCTCCGCAGGAATCTCTTATTTCTCCGGCTTGGAGGCATATTATGGACGTGTTCTTAGTGGAAGACCCTTCTACGCTTTAACATCGGAGGTTGGAAGCCTTTTTTAATATGATGCCACTGGCTTCATTCCAAGGCGTATTGGATCAAGCTTTGGACGCTACCGAACTTTCGCGACGGCGAATTGATATGTGGTTAGATACTATGGAACCTTCCGTAGCCGGACTAAGGTAAATTAGGAGTCGATTTATATTTAATCGTTACTAATTGTATAAATTTTGCAGTCGGAGTATTTGGCCTCGGGGCGAGCCAGTCCATCAATCGTCGGATGAAGACGAAAATAATAGTCAAGAAAGCGCCGAGTACCAAATTACCGAAGGGCAACTCACGTCTACCAGAAATGCTTTGGCTTCGTCCTCTTCGTCACTCGATAAAGAAACTTATACAATTTTAAAAACCAAATTCACCATGTAAATAATTCCTTTTTTTAATTAAAGTTTTTAATTAATACAATGCGCATTATCATTCTTGAATCTGTGACAACCGTTATTAAAGCCTATATTAGTACAGTGTGTTTGAATTACGCCGATCTTATTGTAAATAAGGGGGATTTAGATAGTGTTCAGTAACTTCGTAGAATTGGGGAAATAAGATAGTGTTTGATTGCTCCGTAAATTAGTGAAATTTAGATTGTGTTTGGTAACCCTGCAGAATAGGGATTATTAAGATAGTGGCAGGTAAATCTGTAAATTAGGAGAATTTAAGTAGTGGCTGGTAACCCTGTAGAATTGGGGGCAATAAGATAGTGGCTGGTAGGGATTAATAAATCGGGAAACTATTTTGGTGATTGGGAACCCTGTAAATTGGGAAATTTAGTTTGTGGTTGTGAACGTTGGAAAATTAGGAAATTAATTTGGTGGTTGGTATCTCCGCAAAATTTGGGAATACAAAAGGGGCGTTGCGCTAGTGAAATTATGGGTATAAATAGAGACACGCTAAAGAGTATTTTTCAAATGATTTAAAGTTTCTAAAGAAAAAGGATCTCTATCGTCAAACGTTCTAAATGGAGAGAAATATAACTTTGATTGGCTCCGACGTCGAAGGAAGGCTAGAGGCTGGTTAACCTATTATATGGGGAAATGAAAGTTCGTGGCAGGCAATCCTGTGCAACTGGAAAATTAAATTAGTGGTTGATAACCCTGTAAGACGGGAAACGTTAGTAAGGCGTTGGTTTAATTGGAAAATTATTGGATAGTTAGTTAGTAGTTCATAACCCTGTAAAGCGGGTAAAATTTGATTTTGGGGTTGGTGACCCTGTAAAGAGGCTGAAATGTGAGTTAGGAGTTGATAAGCCTGTAAAGCTAATAAATATTTCAATATTTCCTGTTTTATCCGACTGGCATAAAAGGCGCTTGACTTTGCAATAAACTATCATTCGAAATAGGTTATCATTTCGTAGGAGCTTCTTTCTCTTTTCAAATAGTTTCACGTCAAAAAGTCTTGTTATTAACCTTATTCCGCCATGGCTGACGGTAGTGATTCGGGTACCGACGAGAAGTTCGAATACCAATGTTTTAAAAATGGACATTTCTCATCGTCAAAACTCCGAAGACATGCCTTACGATGAACATTCGTACAATGACAAGACTGATGATGTTGAGGTCGACGAGGACGATGACGACGACAATCATCGTGTCGTGACTTCTAACGTCGAGCGTCTACCGTCGTTGGTAATTTTAATGGCCGACGAAGACTTCGATGAAGATTTCGAAGGGGAATTAGCTGAAAGAGACGATATGCAGCCTTCGTCGTCCGATAAAAGTTAATTATTATAATATAATATAAACTATTATTAATATGGTTTCAAATATCAGAATAAAAATCAATTATTTAACCTTTTTATCGCAGTTCGTTATTTTGGTCGTATTAATATTTTCGTGGAGCAGTTATTTAGGGATTAGATTCCACGTGTAGCGTTTAAAATTACGAAATTGTTTGTAATATTGCGTACTGGGATAATGAGTTAGTGATTGGTTACGCGGTAAACCGGGGAAATAACAGTGGTTTTTGTTTGGAAGCACCGCCAAATTTTTAAAAAAAATTTAATGCTTGGTAACACTGTAAATTTGGGGGAATAAGATAGTGCTAGGTTGCGAATTTTTTTTTTAAATACCGTTAATAGCTCGTAATACCGCAATATTAATAAAACTTAAAGGCGCTGTCGTCGAGTACGTAGAGGGCGTTGGTGTTATAAATTTAATGGCATTTTTATGTTATTTTCAATGGGTATATAAGTCCCATACGGCTTTCGAAATTTCACTTTGTATTTAAAAATGTCATACGTCAAATACGGTTTAACTAGCCAATGGAAAAAGATAAGCGCGGACGAAGCAAGATTTATGCCGGATTCATTTACAATCGTGATGAGGTAAAAGTTTACGTTTAAAGTTTAAAGAACTTTAAAATAATGATACGTAGTTTTTTTATTAGGGCCAGGACGAACAACAAATTCTTTATTTAAAATTATGGAAATTGAAATTAAAAAAAATTGCGTGTGAAACTTCTAAAAGCGCCGCATTCGAGAGGCAAATATCGATATCTGGGTGACTTAGATAACAGTTTAAAGAAAATCGGAAATGATTTACAGGATTTGGAACTTAGGTATAATAGTGACTATTTAACGTAAGTGTAAACGTGCCTTTACCAATGATATGTCTCATTACATAGTAACAACATGGCGCTCTCGGAAGCAAAGAATGTAAAGAAATAAAGAATTAGAATAATAAGTGTTTTAAATAAAGTTTTGAATTGATAAAATGCGCATTATCATTATTGAATTTGTAACAACCATAGCTAAAGCCTAAACTATGGTACATGGCTTATCAACGAGACAAAAACCTATGCATACCATTATACATACAACTAGAACTTACGTTGAAAGCCTTCGGAGGGAAAAATAAAAAGAAAAAAAAGCGGGGGGTACGGGGGGCGGCAGCCCCCTCGACAGAAGAACTGGTTTCATTATATTTAATACCGTACTTTACATACAATATGGTATAAACTTTGTTGTGGAGTACAAGTCAAAAAAGACTGAAACTAAACTTGCGCTTAAAGTTAAAAGAAACATTGTACCCACGGTAACTTATCGAAACAAGTCTGCCTTAATTGAATAATAACTGACTTGGAGGGTAAAGAAAAAGAAAAGAAAACAGCGGGGGGTATGGGAGCGGCAGCCCCCCAACAGAAAGTACAATACAAAGTCCTAGCTAAAAGAAAAATGAAACATTACACCCACGATTCCTAACCTAACCTAACACTAACAACTCCCTCCGTTTACCCGCGCTTTGTTAACAATTATCCCACGCAATTTAAAGACGTCTTAAAAACGTTTTAAAAATACTCCCGCGTTATTCGTTAGGTAAGGCTATACGATGGGGGTAGGACGAGACACGACAAACTCTACGTACCTCTTTTTGTTGGAAGGAAATGGGGGTAGTACGAGACACGACTATTTCTTTACGTGTCTCGTGTTGGGGGAAGGAAATGGGGGAAACGCTTTTGATAACCTAACATAAACTAACCTAACGTTTCTCGTTTGCTAAACGCGCATTATTCGTTAGGTTAGGATATACGATGGGGGTAGGACGAGACACGACTAACTCTTTACGTGTCTCGTGTTGGGGGAAGGACGAGACACAACAAACACTACGTGTCTCTTTGGGGAAGGAAATGGGGGTAGTACGAGACACGACTATTCCTTTACGTGTCTCGTGTTGGGGGAAGGGCGAGACACGACAAACTATTACGTGTCTCATATATATATATATATATATATATATAATTTTTTCCTTATCCCAAAACGAGACACATATAGTGTTTCTCGTTCGCGTCATTCCCCCAATTCCTTCCCGCAAAACGAGACACCTATAGTGTTTCTCGTGTCCGTGTCGCCATCGTGACAACTAAGACGACATGTCTCCTTAGGATCTAATTACGCGAGGTAGATACTACACTTTGGTCTTAGCCAAAGAAGCGAGGAACGAAAAAGGCGACTTATCGTGTCCGTGTCGCTGTCGTGACAACTAAGACGACATGTCTCCTTAGGATCTAAGTACGCGAGGTAGATTCTACACTTTGGTCTTAGCCAAAGAAGCGAGGAACGAAAAAGGCGATTTGCCGTGTCCGTGTCGCTGTCGTGACCAATAACACGACATGTCTTCGTTTCGCTTTAGGAACAATTAAGGCGACATGTTCCCTCAGTGTCGACATAGGAACCAATTCGGTAACTCGTCCTCTCCGGACAAGGTCGGGAATATGTTCCCTTCGTGTCCTAAAACTAACAAAAGCGGTTGTTTCCTTCGAAACCAATAACGCCGCCAGGTGGAGGAATTAGGTACGTTTCGCGTATAAATAGCGGCTGATCGTTGCCCAGAAATTCATTCGGCGTTAGTCTTCTCATCGTTTAAGTCGCAGAGTCTTAGCGCGATGTCTTTTCGTATGTTTAAAATCGATAAATTTCGGGAGGAAGAATTAAGGAATTTACTTTTATTTTAGTCGGTTCGTCGGCTATCGGGAAATCGTCTTTCGCTGCGAGTCATTTCGATCAACCTGTCGTCATCAGGTATCGCTAGGACTGGAACGCCATCGACATTTCGCAAAAAGATGGTGTAATTTTTAAAAATCTAAACACTCGGGTTTGGAGTCCCCTTTATTTTCTCCCTTTATTGGACCTTCGTTTTGACTATGTCCAAGAGGCTAAATCCGGATTTGTGGTGTTACCCGCCGGTATGCCGCGCATTATCGTCGCGTTGTCTGAGCCGCTGTTGTGGCCTCGTGATATGCCCGAGGAAGTAATGAAGGCAGTAAGACGTCGTTCCCGATGATATCATGGCCGGCGAAAGAAGGAAATCAATTTCATTCCGTGGAATCAAATTTACTAGCCGGGTTAAATGATTCCTTTTTCAGCGATAGTGAATTGGAGGACCAAGAAGACGATATAGGAGCGGGGTCGATTTTAAACGATGGTTTGCCGTCGTTATTACGCTTTCACGACCTTTTACATTTGCCTATTATTTCGACGCTGAAAACGTCGAGTATGGATTAGCCTTTATCGCTGTCACCGGGATCGCCGGTGCCAGCTGTGCCGGGTTATGCGGGCTGCTGTGTGCTCGTCGTTCCCCTTTAGGAGCTCTCTCCAAAGGGTTTGGCTCCTTACCTTCATAGGTAGGGTGTCGCCTGAAGTTGCTATAGCACCCATTCTAAATCCCACTGCTGTGTGCGAAGTGGGAATTGGTCCACCCATTGCTGCACCTTCTGCTGGGTTGAGTGGCTTGCGTCAAAGTTGAGACCATCAGTAGTAGGGTTCTGCTACCCATGCTGAATTTGTCACCTGTCCGGGCTCGGGGGACGCTGGCGTAGGGCACTATGATGATAGGCCTCCGGTGGTATGGTCTCTGTTACTAGGTACACCGGGCTATAAATTCTGACACACTGTCATCGCGAGAGGAAAACGTAGAGAACAGGTGTCGTCAGTGGTAGATCTGCTAGTGGCGCGAGTCGTATACGCCTCCGATTAAGTTTTTTTATCAATTTCATTAATTATTATCGTTTCATTAATAAATATTGACGCTTTATTCCTCTTAGTTGTACTATTATGATGTTTAATTACTGTTAGGTTATAGTAAAACTGCACGAACCTGTACGGCAAACAACTTTCGGACCGATACGCGTTCGATATTACACTTTGGTCTTAGACAAAAGGAAAGAACGTTATAGCCGACGTGATCCCTCCTTGTCGCTTTAGGAACGAAAGTGGGAACTTGTGGTATCCGTGAAGCTATAGCATAAAATTTGGGAACTTATCGTGTCCGTGTCGCTGTCGTGACAGATAAAAAGACATGTCTCTTTAGGGTGTTACTGCGTGGTAGCTACTACACTTTGGTCTTAGCGAAAGAAGGGAGAAACGAAAGGGCGACGTATCGTGTCCGTGTCGCTGTACGAACAAAATCAGGAATTTGTCATCTCCATGTCGCCGTAGGAACATATTCTGTAACGTGCCGATAGAGAGCGGTCGTTGTAATTTTGTTTACTAATTTGGTCACTAGAGGCGTTGCTTGCTTAAACGTTGAGTATAAAAGTCGTAACGGTCGGTACACTTTCGTCAGTTCGCATTTCGATATGGAGCAGAGCAGTCAGGATAGTTGGGCCGAAAACACCGAGCTAGTTTCTCAAATTAATAGATCAGACCGATCAACGTAATAGCTTGGAACCACTCTCCATTCCGTCGTTGTTAAGTTAAGCGACTCGCCGTTTGTCCAGTTTTGACGTTGGAAGTTGCTATTGTTTCGATTCGGCGGTAAATAATTTTGAGGTCGTTACCTATTGTCCTAGTAATTTTCTAAGTATATTTATTTCTTTAAAACGAAGAAATTTCCGGGAAGAACCGTGTACGTCGACGCAAAATTCGGAAAAGAAATTGAAAATCAAATCGTCAAGTAGCAAGGACAGCGGCGAACGAGAAGTTTCAATAAACTGCGAAGAGCGGTAAGGGTTTTTGAAATTATTTCAAAAGTAATTTATTATTAAATTAGCTTCTTGGTGTTTCAGCTCGAAAAAGTGTATCCGATACACGCCAGAGGACGACGCGATGATCATTAAGTTCATCAAGGAAACGAAAGTGCGCGGGAAAAGCGGTTTAACTTCAATTGTGTTTTGGACAAAAATTGCGGAACGAGCGAGAGATGAAGGGGTCTTACGGTTTAGGACGCCTTTAAGTCTAAGCCCGTTACGTTACGCACATCGGACTAAATACGGTAAGTTGAACAAGATTGTTAAAAACGAATGGGATCAATTTTTAATTGTTAAGTTTTCTTATTGTTTCCTGACGACTTTTCGTCGACAACTTCCGATTCGGACGTTGAGGATGTGTCCCAACGACCAGACGAGAGTATGGTAAACCTGGAAGCGGTAGGCGAGGACAGTCAGGACAAACAAACCGACTAATAAGATTGTCAATCTGACGAAACTGTTGGTTTAAAAAATAAAAGTTTAAAGTTCTAATTTTGTTTTTAATTAATTTTTTTTTTATGTATAACGTTCTTTATGTTTTTTTGGTAGTTGTGTTTATAAAAATAAAATCTTAGATAGATATACGCAAAAATACCATGTACATTTTCGTTAAAAAGTAACTAATAAAGTCGAGTTATCTTAAACAATTTGCGTAATTTAACCTTTAGTATAAATATCTTTAGTAGAAAGACGTCTTAGCCTATTAATAGTGATTTGTCAGTGATAGTTAGTGCAATTTTTAGGTAAGGATCTTATGCCAGGGGTAACTGGTTATATAATAAGCCACGTATTGGTATCGTAATTCTTTGAAATGCTTCGCCTCTCCGTATTAATTTCGTCCGCTTATCTCGTTACGTTCCGCTCTTCTATAGACGAGACGCTTCGATTCTCTTTTGGTAAATATTTCTTCTATTCTGGTAGTCTTGTATTGTTGTATTTTTATATTTATTTTATTTCTTATAGATTTTCTACGTTTTTCTGTATCGGTATATCACCTAACGCGCCCAGAACTTTTCGTCTTCGAGTTAAATTAGAATTAAACGGCGTTATATTAGATCGTTTGAATGAGCAAAACGCCTGGTACTGTGGGCAAGAAGAACGCGACCCCGATGGTACCTGTTCTTTGCACTTGATGTTCGGATTCAAGTCTGAAAGACGACTTTCCGCGTTACGAAAGTTTTTGCTATTAAACCATGATTCAGACGAGGTAACTATGGTGAATTGTCCGGCAACCATGCTGTTGGAGGTGAGCAGAGCGGAAATGTTAAAGGAAGATGTGTAAGCCTATTTCCTTACCTTTAACAACTGTTCCTAGCCAAAAGGACGACAGCGCAAGAGACAATAGCCTACAGGGAAGGATTGTTACTGGGAAACTCGTATAACGTACACGATTGGAGTTAACGAGTTGAAGTCTAGGGGTATGCTTAAACTACTCATAGGGATAAAAGGACGGACTGCCAAATTGCCATTAGAATGGTTACTTTTAATTATTAAACACAAATTAGATTTCACTCTACCAAAGACTCTGCAGAGACTAACTGATGCATGACATACATCTTATAACAAACACAACACAGAAACAATTCCGAGGGAATTGACAACAGTTTTTAAAGTCTTATTTACGAAAATAAACAATACATCATACCATTGCTGTTTCGGATCGGCACCCAGTTTGCGGTTTCGGGACGGTGACCGCTTGTTTTATGCCGCACAGACACACTCACGCGCACACCGGGGATTCTGCTGCCCTAACGGGACTTACGCCTTTCTAACTTAAACCGCCAGGTTAGCTTGATTCATCACGACTTATAGTCGCCGTTAGCTTAGGGGTGCTTCCGACTTCGCGTCAGTGACCAAAGTTACCCAAAGGTCGGGTCTGCTCCAGGAGTAGCGGAGAGGGTGACCCATTTTCTGGTTCGAGTCCCCAGAGCGGTTCTCAAGTTCGTTCTGTCAAAATACGCCAAAATCTTTGGTTTTGATGGTCTTGGGTTCCCGCGCTTTAGGGCTCTGCCCAATCACTAGTTCAGTTCCTGAACGGTCATCACTGAGGACATCCAATCGTCGAGCGTGGGAGCGAAAGTCTTTAAATTCAAACCCCCGAAAATAGTTAGTAGTTGAAGGGACGCTCGTTTAACATGAAGGGGGTTACCGCCGAGCCAAACACAATCACGGTGAAACTTTTACTTTTCGCACTTAGGCGTAAAACGTTTCCATCTGAGTCACTTTATGACCCCAAAGCGAGGAAAGCTCGCTTTCTATTCATTTCCTTAAAATTGTATCAATACAAACTCTCAGAATTTAAGTCATAAAAACGTCACACAGAAATAACAAAAATATAAAATAACATGACATATTGGCAGTCCTTGTTTCTTATTTCGGAGAAATCCCAAATGGGGACATGTGGGTGAAAAGATAGTGCGGCATTACAAAGACAAGAGGGCATTCCTTTACTCCAAACGCTTCGTTATATGGAACGAGAAAAGCTACTGGGGGCACAGCGGCCCGTGGCCACTAAAGCCACTATGGACCCCACGGAAGAGAGGGAAGCTCGGCTAAGAACAGCTGGTTCACGCGATCCCACAAAACCCAACACGACCCGCGCCAAGGGGTAGAGAGAGAACGCCCGAGGGGAAGTTACAAAAACTTAAAGAACGATACAATTAAACTGAAACTAGAAAGCCCATCAAGAATTCTAAAATTAACAGGCTAACGTAAGCCTAAAACATGGTCGTTACAGATGGTATTATTTACAATGTCGGCGAAATTCCTAAGTTCAAACGCCCGAATATTTCGAGCGTAATAGATTTAGCTGATTCTTGTGAGTCCTACAACGAGGCTATGGAAATGATTAAAAGGCATGATAAAGCCTTATTCGTGTTCGTCTTCTTTCGGATTATTTTACCGAAACATTTTCCCAACCGGACGTTGCTTGTTTTCCCTTGACAAGTTTTAATCGACCTCGCGTAGATGCGGATACGTTAACCAACTACGCGATTGTTATGGTGGGTTCGACCGGCCTCGGAAAAACTCAGTTCGCCCTGGCGCATTTCCTTCACCCATTGCTGGTTCAGCAAACTGAAGACTTTCGTCGATTTAAGAATAATTTTACGGATGTTATAATACTAGATGACGTTGACACGTCGCGATGGAACGCGCTCGATCTCTTGCGTTTCTGCAATATGGAAGTTGGATTTACGCAGCCAATAAAGTATGGTTCCCGAAGAATCGATAAGGGAATTTCCGGAATAATAATATCTAATTCGATGGAACTATTCTGGCCCAAAAATATGGTTAAAGTAACACGCGAAGCTTTAACTCGCAGAATAAAAGTTATGCATATTAATAAAAGTTTGATAAAATACGCGAAAAAGTAGATAAGTCCATAATTAAAAGGGATAATATAGCTAAATCCTAAACAAATAAAAGTTTGTTCGGTAATACGAATCCGACGTCTGAAAATTTGATTTCGGTAGAAGATATCATTTCTTCGACCACCGATGTCCCTACAAATTTCGTGGCTTGTAACGGTTTCCCTTCGACCAGCCATGGGTTTTCGGACGATAATGTTGTACTTTCCCAATCGCCCCGTCTAGTAGCCTTGTACGAAAGAACATCGTCCGAGAAATCTCAGAGCCACCGCTATCATCGGGTGTCCTCGAAGAAGTTAACCAGGCGGCACTCTCCAAGTTGGAAAAGAATCAGTTGGACGGGGCATTTACGATTGCTTTTGGCAAAAACACTCGATATTGGTTCGATCCCACTCTTGTACCGAACGCAGTCTCGTCGGTAAGCAACTCGTGTGTTAATTTAATCTATCTAATATTAATTTTTTTGTTTATTATCGCTAGGCTATCGATTTGCTTGACAATTCGTCAGCCGCTCCGAAACCGAAAGAAGACAGTCCGATTATCGATTTGGATTTTAACTTTAAATAAATGGTTTTCTACAACTTAGTATTTTGTTTAAATTTAATCTTTTGTATATTTCTTCGTTCTGTTAAATCGAAGATTGATCCGAGAAATCGTAATTTTTTAAAGTTTCTATAATGTTTATAAATATTGATAATAAACTTTATTATTAATAGAAAAATTCTTGCATATTACGCAAATACTTTAAATACGTAAGCTTATAAAGTTTTAACTAAAATTTAGCGTAGTTTCATCTAAGCTAATATTAATTTTGCGGTTATGAAATGAATCAATAAAAGGTGTTTATAGCTCGTCGCTCAGAGAAATTGATAAAATTTTAGCGCAAATCTTGTCAGGTCAGTGTATTTATCTGTTTTTAATTCTGGCGATTCAAAGACGCACCTGTTTCCTCTTCGTCCTAAAACTAATTAGCATACTTAAATTTTAATTTCGACGATATTTAATAAAAGGCCTCGATTCGGGAACTTAACGTCTTCGTTTCGCCCTAGGAACAAATAAGGCGACATGTTACCTTTGTGTCGCTGTCGGAACAAATAAAGCGACATATTCCCTCCGTGTCGCCGTAGGAACCAAATCGGGAATATGTCGTTTCCGCGTCGCCGTCGTGACAACTAAGACGACATGTCTCCTTAGGATCTTAATACGCGAGGTAGATACTACACTTTAGTCTTAGCCAAAGAAGCGAGGAACGAAAAAGTCGACTTGTCGTGATAAATAAGACGACACCTTAGGATCTTAATACGCGAGGTAGATTCAAAACTTTGGTCTTTGTCAAAGATGCGAGGAACGAAAAAGACGACATTGTTCCTTCGTATCGAACAAAGAAGGGGACACGTTCCCTCCATGTTACCGAAGGAACAAATTCGGGAACTTGTCGCCTCCGTTTAGAACTTATAGAAATTTGGGTTTTAAAGTCAATATTTTTTATTCTTCCATTCGCTAAATTGAGTGAAGGTGAGAAAAAGTGAAAGGGGAAATTGTTTTGGGATGTTTGGAAGTTGCAACCCTTCGTTTGAAGGAAGCTTTTAAAAAAGAAAAAATAAAATATGTTGTTCATTTCGACTTCGCCAATTTCTTGGCTGCGCTTTTTGAATTTGTCAGAGCGGTTCCTGATAGTCAGTTGAAGACTTCATTTTTGACAGATGCGGAAATTAAGTCTTTAACACAATATGACAAAAATAGGAACGTGGACCGCCGTGGTAAATTCGACCATGTGTTTCGGGCCGAATGGACAAGATTAAACTTCGAACCCGTAATTGTTTTTTTTTAGTTTAAGCCGCTAACGAAATTAATCTTTATATTCTTGTTCTGTTTTAGCACGAATATGAAATATACTAGAGCTAAACTCAGATATGCCAAAGAGTGGCAGGAGTCATTTAAACTCAAAGATTCCAAATCGGATTTCGTAAAAACCACGGTTTTTGTAAAAGAAATGACGTGCTATATTATGAAAATGAGCGGTAAGCTACAGCGGGAAAAGTGTAATATTCGAGTACTATTATAGTTTTTACAGAACAGATTCAAATACGAATATAAGCGAAAGTAAAAGGTTTATTTCAATAAACAAAGCGGTTATAGTTTCACAGAAAATTGTGCCATTGCGCCTTCGCAATGTCACGGTGTTGTGACGAAACTATCGTCAGTTTCTTCTTTTAAAATAAACCTTAACAAGTACGGCAACTTTTCCTTCCATTATAGCTGCGAGGTTTGGAGAAGAGACGGTTTTTGACGCTGTTGGGGGAATTTTCCCTCCGGCGCTGGTAAATATTTGCTCATCGTTCATCACTGAAAATCCCTTCTGGAATAAAACGATTTTAGTCGAGGTAGGGCGTAAGGAAGATTTTCCTTTCTCCGGTAATCTCGAAAATCCCGATATTCAATTGGGATTGGAAGGTAAGTTAAAAAGGTCATTAACTAAATTCTTTGTTTTAATCTGTTTTCCGTTAGGAGGCAAAGTTATTCCGCCACCTCCGATTGTAGAAGAACTTTCAAGAATACCAGAAATTTTGAAGACAAAATCGCCAAGAAAGAGGTATATTTATCGAAAAAAATTCGACTTTCGCGATGGTAGAAACGGTTATGAATTTTAATTTTTTTAAAATAATTAAGGCTAAGTTGGAAGAAAAAAGAAATTAGAAGAACACTTGCAAAGGACTATTGAGGATATCGACAGAGTGGACGCGGAAATTACTTGGTTGAAGAAAGAAAAAGGAAATATTAAAAAGGAAAGGAAAGTGGGCAAAAGTTTTATGGAAGTAGAAATTATGTTTAATTCAGAGAAAACGGCATGGTATTAGAAGATAAAACATATAAAAATATGTTTTATCTTCTAATACCATGCCGTTTTCTCTGAATTAAACATAATTTCTACTAATATTCACCATGGTAAATAATAAGTTTAATGTTATGGAAGTGTTGGACTTAAAAACGAAAAAAAACCTTACGTCGACAATAAAAGGTCTGAAAATGTTGGCCGAAGTCGGCAAGCAATCTGGTTATAAAGATATTCGTTCAACCGTTAGCGCAATTCTGGATAATGCAATATCCTCTGATTCGGAAAGCGAAACTTCCGAAGCCGTTGGTATGGAAAACGAAGCATTATCAAAGGAAAATGCGAAAAGAGATTCCTCCGATAAAGCTGCGTCGGAAGGCGGATCTAGCCGGATCGGAAGGGGGTCGAAAGCCAGGCCGGAAGGCGGGTCTGATGCTCTTAACCCTGGCAATAATAACCCGGGATGTTTTTTCCAATTATCGGAAAGTGAAATTGGTTTCGATAAGAAAAAAGGAAAGAAGCGTTCCGGTTCCCCAACTTCTCATTCGGCAAAGAAGTTTAAATAATCTTTTTATATATATTAAAATATTTTATTAAGTTTTTATACGCGATAGTTAAGAATATTATATTATAGAGGTAATATTTTAAAATACCAATTGAAATTTTTGTTAAAGTAAACAAATGAATAAAAACAAAATGCTACTTTCTTTTTCACATATTTCTATATAAAAATATCGTTTTTATGGTAAACTTTCTTTTGTTAAATTCGTCATAATTTAATTTTTATGACAAATTATCCTTTTTGATTTTTTTAAGTTAAGAAAAAAAAGGAGAAACAAATTATTTTCGATTTCGTGGGGGTCGCGCGGAAACGATAAGTTAACTAATAAAATAATTAGATATATTATCGTTTCCACGTGACTTAAAAGACATCGAAAAACATTCATATTTTTTATTTATAGCTTTCCCTAGATGCTGGTACAGACGAGACATTTATTCTGAACTTTTAATAAGTAAGGGAAAAACACCGTAGAGCATTGCAATGAAGGTAAGTATGAGATAAATATATGGTAAGTATAAATTTGTATAGATTACATACGCGGAAACGTTAAGTTAACTAATTCAGTAGTTAATTTATCGTTTCCGCGTAACTCGAAAAATTTCTAAATAAATTATATTGGTTTTTGCAGGTTTTCTGAGATGCTGGTAAAGACGAGGTTGTTTATTTATTCTGAACTTTAAATAACTAAGGGGGAATCACCGTAGGCGTTTGGCAAGTAAAATAAGTATAAGGTTACGTGGAAGGAACGGTCCAAACTGAAAGTAAGGGGTTGAGGGGAGCCGTCAGGCGGCCCCAGCGCTCGAGCGAAGCGAGTGCGCGGCGCCGCTAGGCGCCTATAATTTAAATACATGCAAGTTGTCTGTGCAAAACTGACACTTCAGACGGAGTATGTAATACACCACAATACTAACTTTAGATTAAGGTATGGAGTTATCTGTTTGGTCCGAAATAGGTAAGTTTATAATGATAAGTTCTTGGGTAAGTTGGTAATTAACGTTCAATTTGTTTTAAAATTAGCGAAGGCTTTCCGAAATTGCATTTATACGTATTCGGGCACTAAATTGTTACCATATTATGAGATTAGACAAGGCGTTGATTTTAATTGAGAGAGAAACTGAACTTATGGGTAGAATATATTCAGTAAACCCCCCGGAGGGGGAAAGGGGAAATGAGAGAAAAGGTGTAATGGGGGAAATGAGAGAAGCAGTATCCCAACTATTTATTGTGTACGGTTTAGAGCGTCTAGCGGTGGTTTCGGGCGCTAAAAACGTATAAAAGGCATTGTCGAACGGCTATCGAGATTCATTCGGCGATTAGAAATGGATAGCGACAGTTCTACAGAAGCTTGCCTTTCAAACTTCATGAGTCGAGTGGAGGCGGCTCAGCAAGAAGTTTCAGTTACCATTTTACTTACTTTGGCCACTCTTCGTCTAGCTGACTTCGACGTTGGCAATTTATACGTGCGAGGTTTGAAGGTAAGTATTTTTAAGCATTTTCCTATTTTGTTAATAAAAATTTTTACTTTTTTCACTTTTTACCGCGAAATTTATTTTGAAGCAGTCACGTCGACATTTCGTCGCCTCCATCGCGGAGCCAGTAGACATTAACCCACCAAAGGAAGAAGAAATCCAAGAAAATTCCGAAAAATCGGAAAGCGACCAACCAGGGTGAGAAGCTTACGATACTTCATTTTGCTAAGAAACGAATACACTTTTTAATCTTTTTCAGCCCGAAAAAAGGCTTCGCTATTCTGAGAAGGAAGACGAAATCATAGTCAGATTGTTGAAGGACGAGAAAGGAAGAGGAAAATCTGGTCTAACGGCGATCGGGTATGGAAAAAAATTTCGAAGAGGGCCAAGGACGAAGGGTTTTTGGAAGGCAGGTCGCCGCTTAGACTAAGGACGTGATACACCCAGCACTTCGGAGGAACTTTATTAAACTTTTTTTGGTTTAAAAAATAATATAAGTGAATTAATATTAATTTGTTTTCAGTTTCCCGACGACTTTTCCACAACTACTTCCGACGAAGACGACGCCGAGAAAAATGGTGCGGGTTCTAATGAAGAAGAAGGTTGTTGAAGATTAAATTGCGTAAATGTAAAAATTTGAAATTGAATAACTATAAAAACATTACACGCTGGTAAAATATATTTAGAGGTGTATAACCATGTGAATTGGGCAAATTAAGAAAGTTGGCAATAACCCTGTTAACTGGGGAAATGTAATTAGTAGGTGGTACTAGCTATTGGGAGATAGAAACGCCTTCACTCCGTTGACAACTCCTCCTCCGTGTTTTCGTTGGTTGTCCATACCTATTGGGAGATAGTAACGCCCTCACTCCGTTGAAACCTCCTCCTCCGAGTTTTCGTTGGTGACCATTTCATTTCCAAACATAATAGTGATTTCCATCCGTTGAAAAATCCCATCCTCCTAATTTTCGTTGGTGGCCGCTTCTTATTGGGAGATACTAGCGCCTTCACTCTGTTGACAACTCCTCCGTGTTTTCGTTGGTTGTCCATACCTATTGGGAGATAGTAACGCTTTCACTCCGTTGAAACCTCCTCCTCCTAGTTTTCGTTGGTGGCCGCTTCTTATTCCGAGATACTAGCTTCTTAAGGCTGTCGCACACTATGTAGTTTCCCGTACCGGCAACAGTTGCTGGTACCAAATACGGCGCTGCTATCGGCGATCTATATCGCACACTATGCGAGTTAAATATGAGGCTGATACCGGCGATCACGCGCTCGGACGAAATCCGTCACCCGTACCGAGTTCAACTAGCCTCAACTTTTTGTCGCTCCTCTCGAATAACCACTCTGACGTCACGGCATTCTTTATCTCTTCAACCAATTGGGAGCCAGAAAATATTGAATAACCTTTGAAACACTGGCGTGTTGGGATATTTCTTTCTTTCAATCAGTAAAAAACATGGCAGAAAATGATATAATGTCCATTTTAATAGAAAACGGTACCGATGTGACCGATTCGACGTAATATTCTTATATCCATAGCAAATAATTCAGTATTTTTTCTTACCTTAGTAAATTCTAACTACGCAGCTTTATCACATAAGAATGTTTCACTAAATTATAAAACAGTTAAACGTCTAGAAAATCCAATTATAACGTAATATCTACAATACGAAAAGATAAAAATTGTAAAACTAGAAACCAAAACAAACGGATGCGCGCGCTCTCCCGGTCTCATGTATTTTGTAGCAGTGCTTCCTCTTAGTGTGCGACTGCACGAAACAATTCACTGGTATCGACAGCAAAATTCCGCGACGCCGATAACGAAAACTCTTTCCCCCCCCAAAAGAAGTTTTGATGCCAGTACCAATTTCAAGATTTTTTTCTATAGTGTGCGACAGCCTTTACTTTGTTGAAAGCTCCTCCGAGTTTTCGTTGCTGAATACTTCGTTTAGAACGATAGTAGGGATTTCGCTTATTGGAAAAACTACCACTTTCCGAAATTTCGTTGGGGGTCAGCTTTTTCTTGTATTATAAATCCGTGCTTGGTGTTTTGGTTGGAGGCATTTTTAGGGGGTATAATTTTAAAAATATTTAGTTCATAAATTGGTCGATAGGTTTGGTCGGATATAAAAGTCGCGCGGTGCGGTTTAGAATCTGTTACTCATTCGGTTTACCATTAGAGATGGATCAACATGTCGATAGACATCTCGTATTTTACGCGAAAATTAAGTTAGAGGACTGCGAGAAGGTACAAGATAAAATTAAAGATAAATTCTTATGGTATGTCGCCCGTCCGATACCATCTTAAAGTGAGTTTGAGGTTGTCTTCGGTGGACACCAGAGGACCCTAAAAGTTGCCTCCAAAATTATGGAAGCATGTGAAGGCCTTGTTCAAGCTTGCCAGTTTCCTTCCGTGCAAATTTAGGAAGTTGAACATTGTGCGGACGGTGGAGATATAATTACTTTTAGGAATGTACCCAATTTTTAGGCCCCATCGTTTAATTCTTTGGTTGCTATGGCGCCTAAACACTTCGATAATGCCAAAGCAATAATGGATTTTTTGGAGCGCCATGATATGGCTTAATATATAACGCGAAAGTGGTCGTTATTAGATTACTTTAATTGTAAGTACGCTGTCGCAGATTTCTCCAAATATACTTTGGATGATTGTAGTTTCGACGCGGTGCCAAGTGAGCAACTACAGAACCGTATTCAGGTATTGATTGGGCCCACACGGATGGGCAAGACGGAATATGCCCTAGCACATGGCAAACGGCCTCTGATCCGTTATAGACGACGTTGATACCGAAAATTGGGCTCCCCAGAAATTCCTGAACTTGTTAAACGTCGACCGTAACGTAACCTGTGACGTAAAATTTTCAAGCGTTTCTTTCGATAAAGGTGTACCGATATTCATCTGCTGTAATTCCGAAGGAGTACTTTGGCCTAAAGGGATTACTCCGGAGCACAAAGAAGCCTGCCTACAGCGGATGAATATTCATCATATCAATGAGCCTCTCTTCGATCGTGCGGCTTTAGGTACATCCGTTGAGTCCGAGAAATACGCTAATTTCCGTTTAACCAAGAAAAGTGGAACTCGTGAGGGTTTAGCCGGCCCTGGTCACTGTGAAGTGCCAAACGCGGCGGTGGAGCTAATTGACTTTACGATTGGATTGGACGTTTTTAACGAGGAGAAATTTCATCAGGGTGTAGCCGACCCTAGCCAGGCTCAAGTGCTAAACGCGGTTGACGTGTCCTTTAATTTCAAATCAGAATTGGACTTTTCTACATATGGTGTGGATTTCGCATTAGGAGAGAATGCGGTTAGTAACGACGGTCCTTCTACACTAGGAAAGGATAACGAAATACACGAAACCGAGTGTATTGCCGGGCCAACTCTTGAGAATCCTGTGGAGAACGAAGATTCAGCAACGTGGTACAAATATTTCGAAGAGATTACCGATGTTAATCTTAGTGATTGGTTAAACAACTATAAGTTTTAGAAAAAAATGTTTCCATTGTCAAATTTTATTTTATATTTTGTGTAATTAATTGAAATTGTAAAAATTACGTTTTGTACTCAAAGCATAAGAAAGCTTACTTATTTAGATTGAAAATATTTTGCTAATAAATAAAAGGTTTTGTTCAATGGTTATATTGCGAAGCATAATTAAATTTCAGCTAGAATGCGACATATAGGACTTATAATCCTGCTGGTAAGTGAGTTGGTTATTTTAGTTTTTTTTTGGCAGGTGGGCGTCGTCGCCGGATAATAAATCGGACGCCGGGACAGACGCGGACGAAAAATGGCCGTCTCCATGAGAGTCGGTTGTTAAATTTCTTTAATTATTAACTTTTTATTATATTTATCTTGCAAATTCAAAAAAATTAATCATTAACTATATTATTATAGACTTCACTAATTAAGAGATAAACGTTACGAAAAAAACAAAAACTAATAAAAAACAAAAAAAACAAGCCCACGGGTGGGTGGGTTTGTTTTGTAAAGATTGATATAAATCTTTAGATAGATAAAAGTATCTCGTTCAGGCTCGGAGAGCGCGTCAGATGGTAAGAAAGCCGGGAAAAGGTATTTTTAGAGTGGCACGGATGGAACCGAAAATCGTCAAAACGGTCGCTTTTCCGAATTTTTAAAGTGGCACGGATGGGCAAAAATCTTCTATAACGTCACTTTAACGGGTTTAAAAGCGCAATGATTTTTTTTCTAACGGAAACGGAGATATATAAAAGAGAGGGAAAAAAAACATTTAAACTTTTAAAATAATTAAATATATTTCGTCTTAACCGTCGGCGACCGCGGGATTCGCCAGATTCCGCTCGCTTCCCTTCGGAACCGGGACTCCCCGACGCCGGGAGAGCTTCGCTCGTCCATTCTCTTCGTCGTCTCCGCCACTCGATTTTTGCCTCGCGGAGTCGAAAATAGTGGTACCCCGGGACTTTGGAGGAATACTCGTTCCGAGTATTGACTCATTTCTACTATATTTTTACAGCCAATTTTGTAAGGATGGCGCCAACTCGCCATCCCGCGTTTCTGGCCTACGTGGAGAGGGGGATTTTAACACGATTTTTAACTTATTTGCAAACCGTGGCGGTATGGTACGTCGCCCAAGAAGAAATTCATCCGAACGGGTGGTCGCAAGCGAAAGTGTTTTGTACCGCTCTCACCTACGCGCGAGCGGAAGAAATAACGAGCGTAAAATACGCAAATGGAAGAAGATATTCGAGAAGCGGGAACTTGTCCCGGGCACCACGGTCGACACCATTGGCAACGGCGGCACCAGCGGCGAGTACTTTGGCTGCAGTGGCAACTCGACCTGCAGCGGCTACTTTGGCGGCAACAGCGCCTACCGACAGCCCCGGATGCAGCCACTGGGGGGTGGATAGGGGGGATCGGGTTCCGATACCGGGAGGAAGGCTCGTCGCCTTCCGGGTTCGAAGGGTTGGACGACTGGGAGTCATTTGCAGCGGCCTGCCCTGAGAACGCGGAAGACGACGAGCCTTCCTCCAAACGACCGAAATTCGCAAATTTCGAAATAGAAACCGAGGATGAGGGGGGGAGGAGAAGGAGGACTGCTCGCGATCAAACGACGCGGCTCCCGGGGGAGGGGCCTCCGACGATGACTGGGCTTCCGGGCTCGACGATTGGGAGTTTTACCAAGCGGTAAACCTTAGGGGCCCAATTCATCGTCGGAACTCCAATAATTAATAATTATCCGACAGCTAGGGGAAGGGGTGTAATAACTCAAAAAACGCAAATCATTAACGATATAATTATCGCCTCTAATAATTAAGAGAAAATATTTAGAAAAAACAAAAAAACCAATAAACAAAACTAACCCCAAAAAAACACGAAAAAACCAAGCCCACGGGTGGGTGGGTTTGTTTCGATAAAGATAGATATATAAAATCGAGATCGAAACTTAGACGCGCGAACAAACATCGATATAAATACGCATAAATAAAAGTAAATATATATAAAAGTATCTCGTTCAGCGTCGGAGAGCGCGTCAGATGGTAAGAAAGCCGGGAAAACGTATTTTTAGGGTGGCACGGATGGGCAAAAATCTTCTATAACGTCACTTTAACGGGTTTAAAAGCGCAATTATTGTTTTTTTTTAACGGAAAAGGAGATATATAAAAGAGAGGAAAAAAAACATTTAAACTTTTAAAATAATTAAATATATTTCGTCGCAACCGCGGGATTCGCCGGATTCCGCTCGCTTCGCTTCGAAAACGGCACTCTCCGACGCCGGGAGAGCTTCTATCGTCCATTCGCCTTCTCCTCCTTCTTGACCACTCTATTTTTGCCTAGTCATCGACTTTTTGCATCGCGGAGTCGAAAATCGAGGTACCCCTAAAAACTTTGAAGGAGAAATTGTCTTGGAGTTTTAACTCAGTTTAGCCTCTAATACACGTCAATTCTTTTGCCTTTTTAAGCTTAAATTTAATGATGACGCCCACTCCCAAACGCTATCGCAGTTTTGAAACGCACGTAACCCGCCGCCAATTAACGGCGTTTTTGTCAAATCTTCGGGTAAACGCGAATTGGTACGCAGCCCAGGAGGTGTTAGAAGACGGGCGGGAGTGCGCCATCGTTTATTTCTCTTTCGAGAACGCGATGTACACCCACACCGTCCAACGATTGGCGAAACGCACGGCGGTAAAGCCGTCAGCTTACGCCCGGCAGCGTTGCGGCGTCATGTTCCGGTACGGGCGGAGAATCGCCAGAACGTCGGTTCAAACGTGGACCCTCAACGACCCTCAACCAGGTTGTAGTTTTTGGCCCGACGCCGCATCGGACGCGCTACTAATGGCACCACCACCACCACCACCACCACCACCGGCGCCCGCCCCGGGTGAAAGAGAAGCGTCCTCTCCCCAATCCCGCCCTGTCCGTATCCCGCTAACTTCGTCCTGGAGGTGGGAGACGATGAGTCCAGGGAACTCGACCAAATGTTGGACGAGTCGGGCGATTTTTTTTGTGATTTATTAAAATACTCGGGGGTAAATTTTTGATTTTAGTTTGTTTTACATGATAAGTAAAAAGTAATTTGCTATCAAAATTCATGCCGAGATCTTTAACGTGATGGGATCTAATTAAGGTAAAACCATTAAGTGTATAAGGATAAAAAATTGGGTTCGATTTCTGTGTATATGATACCACCACTGTTTTGTCCTCGTTTATAGGTATATTGTTTTTACAACACCAATACACCGATTCGAAATTTTCTTCTGCGCATGCGAAAATACACGAGTGCCATCTATAACCTATAAAGTGAAGCTATAGTACGGGAATTTGCTATTAACATTTTTTTCCCCTCATTTGTGCGTGTTGCTCTCTAGAGTAAACGTCGACTTCAGAAAATTTAATTTGACCTAGGCTTAGTTATAACCTATTTTTCTATGGCGAGTACCAGTTTTACAGATTGTGTATTAGACACAAATAAATGGAGGACTTCAGGTTTCAATTATAAAAAGAATAAATCGTGAGTTAAATGTTCAAACAGTTTCCCTCCTCGTTTTGCTGGAACTTGTGAAGATTCTTTTAGCAAATTATTCGATGTAAACAGAAAAGCTAAAGGGCTTAGGTTCTTTGAAGTAGGCTATATTCAAAAACTCTAGTACAATGACCAGCCTCTTAAAGAAAGTAATGGGGTATGTGCAATTCGTTCAAATTGCTCTCCGTCAATGAAGAAGGGCAACTACAATATTGTAATCGGATTGTCCAAGCCAAAAGGGCAAATGCTGCATAGCTACTGCGAATGTCCTGCGGGTAAGACAATTACAACATTTCTTAAATTTGTGAGACTAACATTAATCAAAATTTATTACAACATTACAGGCAAATTACATCATGCGGTTGCCACCTTCTATGCGTTAAGAGAGTACATGAGCTTAAAGGAGTTGCCTGAGGACGTGACTTGTACTGGGAGGCTCTGTAAATGGATAAACCCTGGAGGGAACAGTGTTTCATACCCCAAGTCAATAAAAGACTTAATTATAACTAAACGTGTGCCAGGAAAACCTGCAAAAGTAAAGAACTCGCTCAAGATTCGGTACGACCCAAGACCAATAAACCGTAGATCTCTCGATGAGGGCAAAAGAGCTCAGTTATTTAAAACTTTAACGATTTATAATAACATATGTGAAAGCCCTGGATTTTTCCGTGTACACTGGAAATCATAAAGATTAACAAATATGTATCAGAATAGTGAAAGATGACATTTGTGAGTGCATGGTTCAAAGTTTAACATATTTATTCATGAATGCATGAGTTAAAAAGAACGAACCACTGTATGGGAATGAAGTATTTATACCGTATAAGAAGGTTAGCAAAACGGACTACTTAAATGTATTTTTATCAAGATATGAATGTTGACAAGTAATCAACTATCTTGTTGATTTACTTATCGATAACCCGAAAGTTAAAACTCTTCTTTAAGAAGAAATAAATCTCTCCCCTTATTACCAGTAGTTCTTGAGAATTTGGGGTGAGTGTCAGTGGTGGAGCAGATTAACTGATTTGTTGCGTACCAAAACTACCAATGGTACCGGAACAGTCTTCTAACTAATATGAGACAAAAAGTTAACGGTTTGTTTACATTACAAGATATAATTATAAATAACTTAAATTGGTATTCAAAGAAAATAAACAAGGTACAGAACCTCTTTTTAGAAACCTTTTCTTGACATTTATTACTTCAAGAAAATATTATGAACATACCCTAGTATGCTTCGTTATATTGATATTAATATTGAATTTTCCTTTTACTTTACTCAACCAAATATCTCTTAATGGACGATCGTTTGGAAAGGAATGCCACGCTAAGCTTTTGTTTAATTTTTTATATTTCTACAAATACAGTAGGCACACAACAATAACCACCTGATACAGAGGTTGCCATACACTAACGAACTTTTTCTAAGCCTTGGGAGTTGGTGGTTGTCTAAGGCCCCTAAATGTTTTCTCTCACGTCAGGCATTTTTTTTCTTGAAAAAACCAAAATGGTGTCGTCTTAAAGTCTTAGACACCAACCTTACGTCAGGCATCGCCTGCTAATTAAGCTTCCCGCAATACACATTCCCGTACTAGAGTTTCTCGAACTTGCCGCCGCGAGCGCTGCACGTAAAGCCTAAGTGGTGTATTATTTAAGTTGCGAATGTCATTTTGTAGCGCAACACAGTCAGATGACTTTTTAATTTCCAGAGCCAGTTTATGGTCGTCTGCTGGTTGATAAATGTTTGAATTTTGTATGAAGGATGGAATGTCGAATATATATATTGAACAAGAGTGGACACAAGGAGGAGCCTTGAGGCACTCCGCATTCAACTGTGTAGGTGACACTCGTGGTCTCTCCATTTACCTTGATATAATTAACCCTATTACTTAAGTAATCACAAAACCAGTCAAGTAGCGAGCCAGAAAGGCCTTGATGTGCTAATTTTTTTAACAAACGAGGGTGAGAAACCCTATCGAATGCCTTCGAAAGGTCAACGTAAACTGTGTCCACTTGTCCGCGATTGTTAACTATAGGGTCAATAAAGTTAACGAAGGATACCAGGTTGGTATCGACCGCACGACCTTTCACGAAGCCGTGTTGAGATTCTGGTACGTGCTTTTTGAACCAATTATAAGAATTCTTTTGCATTACGAAGTCAAAGACCATGCTGGAGCCATTCAGGACCGATATAGGTCTATAATTGGCAGCATTGCCTCTAAACCCTTTTTTAAATACTGGTGAGATAACCGCCGATTTCCAAGCATTAGGAAATACTCCAGATGATAATGACAGGTTACAAATGTACGTGAGGTGTTTCGTGAGCAGGTCTTTACAACCGTTAAGTATACAAAGTTCGGAATACCGTCAGTACCAGAGGTGGTAGTAGGTTTCAGTTTCCTTATAGCTTGATCGATGTCGTTTTCCATAATAATTAATTTAGAAAAATTGTCTGCTACGCCAGGATCATCTTTAAAAGCAACGTTCGAGTCGGAAGTGTCATAAGCGACATGAGCAAAGTAAGTGGAGAACACCGTAGCTATTTCATCGTTATGTGTGATAAATTTATTATTTTCTATAAGCGTGATAGGGCTGGGTTTATCGTTTTCTTTCTTATTCACGAACGACCAAAACTTTTTGTTATCGGTACGAATTGACGAGGCTATGGATTTGGTATAATCAGATTTGTTACGTTTAAGAAGATACTTAGCCAAGGTGCGTTGGACGTTATAGTTGTTATAATTTGAGTCTGAAGGGAGTCTTTTATACTTTCTGTGAAGGTTCCTTTTACGATTTAACGCTTTAATGAGCTCGGATAAGAACCATTCCGGAAAGGTCCGTTTGGCGATCTTGTAGGCGGTTTTATTAAAGACCGGTGGCCTCTTTGGTATAGCTTGGTCTATAGAATCTTTTATTTTTGCGTGTAAAATTCGATGGCATCGTTGACGTCTTCCAACTTGTACAGTATGGACCAATCAACTGAACCAATGTGATAATAGAGTGAAGGGTAATCAGCTTGTTTAAAGAAGTAGGTGTTTTTTGTCATTACCGGAAGGCGGTCAATGGCGCCATGATATGCAACGTTGAAGGCTGGGTGGTAACGATCTTCATTAACTACTGGAGTGTGGGGGTTTATAACAATATTGTGGCAATTAGTCAGACATAAGTCCAAAAGGTTTCCCTCGAAGTTGAGGACGTTGTTCATTTGAGAGAGGTTACAGAGGTTTAGTAAGTCAAATGCAGAATGACTTTTTACGGTTACGTAGTAGGAGCAATCTGTTACGTCTTGACTTTCCCAAAGAACTTTGGGGAGATGGAAATCTCCCAATAAAATAATGTCTCCTCCATAAGTCGATTGAGAGTTTATTAAGTGAGTGCACACGTCTGAATAATGATCAACCGCGGTAGATGGAGGCAGATAAATAGTGCCAAGTAGTAGTTTCTTTTTGTTTTTAGTCCGTTTTCTAACCATACAGCCTCATGGTCACTTTAATATCTTCCGAGATGTCGATAAGTACACCGCCCCCAAAAAAATGAACGGTCTGTTCTATGAACATTATACGATTCCGGAAAAAAATCTGTATTAAAACTGTCAGAATTTAAAAAACTTTCACGTCAGGCAATATATCGGGAGATTTTCAGAGACCACACTTTCGTAAATGCTGTCATCTTTAAATTTAAATAAAAAAAACCCTAATCATTAACTATATAGTAATTTAGCGAAAATGTTAAGAAAAACCAACAAAACTAATAAAAAAAACTAACCCCCAAAAAACAAGCCCACGGGTGGTTTGTTTCGATAAAGATCAGGGTTGGCCGATTTAAATCAACTTGATTTAAATCACAATTTTAATCAATGATTTTTTTCCAAAAAAATCGTTGATTTAAATCAATTTTTATATAGTTTTTTGAAAAAGAAAAACCTGGCCAATTGCTATAATTTAGGTTTAAATATAATCTTTCTTGTACTTCCCCCTAATGTTGCATTGGATTCTACCTGTGGGTGGAGATTCTGCCGAATTTTTTTTGTAAAGTACCAAAATAGGTTTTAAAAAATAAAAACTTCTATATGATTATTAGCTTATATTTAATAAATTCATTATACATATATATAGATGAAGACTTTAAAAATTAAAACACGGTGGTTTTAGGTAAAACTTTGAAATTTTAATTAAAATAAAAAAATCAAAAAATTGCCAACCCTGATAAAGATTGATACAAATCTTTAGATAGATATATATATATATCGTCGGGAACTCTCGTCGCAAACAGTCGCATGGTTTCTTTCTCCGTGTTTGCTGAATATCACCCCTTTTTAGTTTTTTATTTTTTGCTTCGTAATTAAATTTATTTTAATTATGAGTGCTAAATCCAGTCAAAGAAGCCACCACCTAAAACGAAAAAACCTAGGGTTAAAGGTGTTTGCGGCCTCTGTAAGAACTGTGAATACGGCGTACACGGTAGGCAGAAATACCTACCGTGAGTCATCTTTTAAATAGGACTACTGCAAGACAGACAAGGGCGATGATTCTTTTATTAACACGCCCAGGTCTAATAGGCTGTTGCTAAGAGACATTCAAGCCTTGGCTCTTAACGCTGAGTCGGACACAGAAGACAATGATTGCATTGATGATACGGCGATACCTAAAAGCCAAGCGGGTTCTTGTGACTCTAATCTCTCCGATTTATTAAATTCCTTTTTTAATGTGAATAATAATATTCGCTTAAAGGGAAACATACTTGATAAAATATATTCTACTTTGAATTCGATTCCCGACATGATAAAATTTTTGCAAGCTGACCTGTCATATTGTAAAAAACAAATAGATGATTTGACAATTCGAAGTTTAATTTTAATCAAGGAAAACTTCTGCGTATTGTTCCATACCAGAGTGACTGAGAAAAACCATTCGAATTATATTAATTCCTGCGTAATAATGAAAATAAATTATCTCTATGAGATGATTTGACAAATCAAAATGCAGAACTCAAAAACCAAGTTGGCTTTTAACTTAATGGTTCGGAATACATTAGGCCTAACGTACCCATTATCAGCGACGGGAAAATATTAGACCTAAACGTCAACAGCACTGTTTCTACGGATACGACAAATATTACCGGCTTTAAGATAGTTAATCACAAAAAACATGGTAAATCTTTTGCAAACGTAGTATCTAAAGGGGCTACCAGCGGTAGATTTCTACAGCACTCGCTTCAGGCAAAACAAGGTCTTATTACAACGACATTGAAATCGACAAAGAAAATATTTTTGACTGGCGGTAAATCTTCGGATACTATTGAAGCAATGAAATAACTACCAAGAATACCTAAATTAAGGAAAAAAGCGTTATTCGTAACCAGACTCCCGCCGACCACTTCTGAGGACGACTTAAAAAAAACCATATACAGACAGACAGTGAACTACGCACTGTAAATTGTATTCGCTTAAAAACGAAATTCCCAGTTTACTCGTCTTTTTACGTGACCTGTAATAATGACGAATTTGATAAACTCTTATGTCAAGATAACTTCCTACTTAATAGTTTAATCACTGAATGTTTTGGAGATCAAAAAGATGACCGAAAATTTGATTAAAATAATCCGTATAATTAGCCCAGTCAAATTAAAATAAAAATGGGCCGAGTTCGGAAATAATTTACGACAAGCAACTCTCAACGGTTTTGGGTTCTAGATGGGGTACTTATTGTGCAAAAAATGTTTACCACTTTCTGCGTAGGGGAACATGTCTAAAAATGGCCGCCGTTTTGTCTATTTTAGGTTTTTTCGGGTTCACGGGTAAACTATAGGAGATATAGCAAAACTTCCGGTAGGTGAGTTGTTCGGTGGGCGATTTGCTATGATTTGCTGTATTGTTTGCTTTTCTACCGCTAGCGCCACCTTCTGTACATAGATGGAATCAAGGCCGCCATTTTGTATTTTTTCGATTTTCTGGGTCACCGGTATGAGATAGGTTTAAACTAACTTGGGAATAGTTGTTCGGCAGATGATTTCCCGTCATTTGGCGTATTCCATGTCTATACATCACCAACTCCACGTGCTGTGCATAGAAGGACCTAAGGTCAACATTGAGAATTTATTATTTATAATTACGCAGGAATTAATTAATAATGACTACAGGCTATCAAGGTCCTGTTATAAATTAGTTGACGTAAAATGCTACGGCACCGTCAACCTTGGAGGAATAAAACAAGTATACAGGAGTTGCGGAGAGCTGCGAAATCGGTTTCGTCAGTGACCGTGATCTCGCGCGAGACGAAGGGGTTCAAACGCGACTAGCGCCAGCTGCATTCGGAATTTTGCAACTATTCTCATTTTATATCATTGTTTTCGCGTCGTCTGGTTGGTTTTGAAACATTTCTAAATTCTTTGCGCCTTTTTCCAAAATGACTCGTATTTGTTTGGAGGAATAAAACAAACCAGACGACGCGAAAACAATGATATAAAATGAAAATAGTTGCAAAATCCCGAATGCAGTTGGCGCTAGTCGCGTTTGAACCCCTCCGAATCGCGCGAGATCACGGTCACTGACGAAACCGATTTCGCAGGTCTCCGCAACTCCTGTATACTTGTTTTATTCCTCCAAGCGTCAACAACGGGTTAAATGTATCCCGTCAATAATGTGAACCAGATCGAGTCATTCTTAAATTGGATGTCCGAGGCCTGATTGTTCGTGGCCTCGGTAGTCCAATGGTAGTGGCGTTGGGACGGTAACCCAAAGGTCGTTGGTTCGATTCCTGCCCGAGGTGAAATGATTTTTCTCAGTCACTCTGGTATGGAACAATACGCAGTGGTATTCCTTGATTTGAAATGAAACTTCTATTTATATTAATTCCTGCGTAATTGTAAATAATAAATTCTCAATGTTATGACTACAGGCTATCAAGGTCCTGTTATAAATTAGTTGACGTAAAATGCTACGGCACCGTCAACAACGGGTTAAATGTATCCCGTCAATAATGTGAACCAGATCGAGTCATTCTTAAATTGGATGTCCGAGGCCTGATTGTTCGTGGCCTCGGTAGTCCAATGGTAGTGGCGTTGGGACGGTAACCCAAAGGTCGTTGGTTCGATTCCTGCCCGAGGTGAAATGATTTTTCTCAGTCACTCTGGTATGGAACAATACGCAGTGGTATTCCTTGATTTGAAATGAAACTTCTATACTTTAGTTATATATTTTGATATTTACATAGACGTTATATATTTTGTAATTTACATGGACTAGTTAAGTGATGTATTTTGAAACTTACAAGCGCTATAGCAATATATTTGGAAATTTAAATAGACTATTTTTGGTTAGGGACATTAGTAATTGTTTTGGTACTATTCTGCTCATGTATATCTTCAGTGTTTTCCTCAATTTCTTTATAAGCGTTGAGACAACCGATTCCGTTGCATTCACCACACATGGCCGAACAATTCATTCCATTTTTTCGACATGAACAAGATTTTGCATAATTACTTGCCTTACAACCACTGAATATAAGATTTAAAATTCTCTCAGGAGCCGGATCTTTTTCGCAGCGAATGGGTTCTAAAAACTGTCCATTTTGTTTCCAACCCCATAAATCCGGTTCCAAATTTACCCCGAGCCATTCTTGAACTTGGTAGTATACTCTTTCGATATGATGTTTTGCAGCTTCTGACGTTGGAGGAAGTGAGGCCAATTCAAATGAACTTTTCAAAAGTTGTTTTGGAGCAATTTTGTTGTACATTAGGTATCGATGTTCGTTAAGAGATTTGGTTCGAACATTTGCGCCGTAAAGTTTCAAAATGATGAATAGTTTTTCGGCAGATGATTTCCCGTCATTTGGCGTATTCCATGTCTATACATCACCAACTCTACGTGCTGTGCATAGATGGACCTAAGGTCTCAACAAAGTTTTTTTGTTTGAATTTTTGCGCTATTTTCGAAAAAAAAACCCGCTTTATAGAAACAAGATGTATCTGTATTTCCTTTCTCCTCTGCTTAGTATTCAGAGTGCACACGCACAGACAAAACGGCCTCAACTATAACCTCTCCACGTAGGTCAAGGTCAATAAACGAGGGACTTTCGGACTTTGGTCGTCAAAGTAAATTGGGTACCGTATTTTACAGGAAAATAATACGTAGTTCGATTTGGTGAGCAATGGAGTGCTTAATTTGCGGGGAGCCTTTATGTTTTAAACCTTTCTCTACCGTTAAGAAAATTGGTATTAAAAGTATTATTGAAGCTAGTAAATCTCGTGGCGATTCAAAATGGAAACAAATTCGCGATCTAAATATATTAAATGTCCACAGCGACTGTCGAGCGAAATATACGAACAAAAAGTATATAGCGCAGTATATAAAAGCCAAATCTACAAGTTTGAAGAGCCTGCTGGAACCTCAACTAGAGATTCAGCACATAATTTTGATTTCAAAACGGATTGCTTGTTTTGTGGAAAAACATGCGTTTTTAATAAAAAACGAAAAAAATTGTCTTTACGAAAAGTGGAAACGGTAGAAATAAAACCAAGAATAGAAAGAATTTGCCAGATGCGCAACGACCAGTGGGCGAACGAGGTATTTAAGAGGATATGTTCAGTGTATGATCTGATAGCTGCCGAGGCCAGGTATCACACTGCATGCTACACGGAATTCAATAATCCGGTAAGAAGTGGAAACAAGGGTAGACCCTTGATTGAAAACTGCGAAAATGCCTTTCAGAAACTGCTCATTTATGATAAACTCTCTAGATCAATGCCAGTTTTCATTAGAGGAACTTTATACCCAATTTAAATCCTACCTAGACGAGGAAGAAGATGGTTGGGGAGAAAAACATTTTCGGAACAAAGTACAGACCTTTTTTGGAGAAAGTATTGTAATAACGAGTATCCCTGGACAATCCAGTATCGTTTGTTTCAAAGGTACTGTAGATAAAATTATAACTAAAAAGTGGTATGAAGAAATAAAAACTAACGAAAAAGATGAAAGAAAGAGAATTGTTACAACAGCGGCCAAGGTTATAGTTGAAGACATTAGATTACAGGTATGCTCCTGTGATAGATATCCGTCTCCTAAAGATATACTAAACGGTGGGATTAAAGATTTTCCAGAAACTCTTATAGAGTTTCTCAAGATTATATTAAACGAGAAGGAAGGGCAAAAACCAGGTATTAAAACTTTAGCTTTAGCTAATGCCATAATGACTTCAGTAAGATCAAGATCATACGTATCTCCCCTTTTGTGTGGACTGGCAGTGTACATGCACAGAAAATATGGTTCTTCGACCTACTCAAATATCATCGATCAGTACGTTCAACACCTGAAATATCACTACAAATGTAATTCGAATATAACAGTTGTATTCGACGGTTATGATCTAGAATACAAAAGTACCAAATCGGAAGAACATTTAAGACGATCAAAAAATATTCCAGATATAGTTATTCAACCTGGATTATTCTGTTCTGTACCTCAAAGTGATTTTCTCTCGAACTTGAAAAACAAAAAATCACTTATAAAAGAACTATCTAAAGAATTGATAAATGTAAACATCCGAGTTATACACGCACCATCTGAAGCGAATACTCTAGTCGTAACCACTTCTTTAGATATGAAACGTAGAAACAACAACATATTTGTCGTTGCAGACGACACCGATATAATGGTTTTGCTACTTTACCATTGTAAAAAAGGAATTTTCATGATAAGGCATGGAAAGGGTTCTTCGTGTGACAAAATAACAGATATCTACAGTTTGAAAAACAAACTAAAAGATAGAGCAACGATTTTGCCTTTTATTCATGCCTTTTCCGGTTGTGACCCAACTTCGTGTTTCTACAAGAAAGGCAAAAACACAGTCCTAAAACTTTTCGCCGATCACCCGGACTTGATCCAAAAAGCAAAGATATTCAATAAAAACAACTCTAATCGGAAAGATTTAATCGAGGCAGGGAATCATATCATTTTGAAACTTTACGGCGCAAATGTTCGAACCAAATCTCTTAACGAACATCGATACCTAATGTACAACAAAATTTCTCCAAAACAACTTTTGAAAAGTTCATTTGAATTGGCCTCACTTCCTCCAACGTCAGAAGCTGCAAAACATCATATCGAAAGAGTATACTACCAAGTTCAAGAATGGCTCGGGGTAAATTTGGAACCCGATTTATGGGGTTGGAAACAAAATGGACAGTTTTTAGAACCCATTCGCTGCGAAAAAGATCCGGCTCCTGAGAGAATTTTAAATCTTATATTCTGTGGTTGTAAGGCAAGTAATTGTGCAAAATCTTGTTCATGTCGAAAAAATGGAATGAATTGTTCGGCCATGTGTGGTGAATGCAACGGAATCGGTTGTCTCAACGCTTATAAAGAAATTGAGGAAAACACTGAAGATATACATGATGCAGAATAGTACCAAAACAATTACTATTTAAATTTCCAAATATATTGCTATAGCGCTTGTAAGTTTCAAAATACATCACTTAAAACTTAATCCATATAAATATCAAAATATATAACTGAAGTCTATGTAAATATCAAAATATATAACTAAAGTCTATGTAAATATCAAAATATAAAACTAGTCCAAGTACATATATATAAATAAAAATTTTCAATAGTCAATGTAAATTTCAAAATTTCGTTCGACTTAGGTCCATCTATGCACAGCACGTGGAGTTGGTGATGTATAGACATGGAATACGCCAAATGACGGGAAATCATCTGCCGAACAACTATTCCCAAGTTAGTTTAAACCTATCTCATACCGGTGACCCAGAAAATCGAAAAAATACAAAATGGCGGCCTTGATTCCATCTATGTACAGAAGGTGGCGCTAGCGGTAGAAAAGCAAACAATACAGCAAATCGCCCACCGAACAACTCACCTACCGGAAGTTTTGCTATATCTCCTATAGTTTACCCGTGAACCCGAAAAATCCTAAAATAGACAAAATGGCGGCCATTTTTAGACATGTTCCCCTACGCAGAAAGTGGTAAACCTTTTTTTGCAAAATAAGTACCCCATCTAGAACCCAAAACCGTTGAGAGTTGATTGTCGTAAATTATTTGACTGGGCTAAATGGATCTCAACAAAATGTCGCTATGGAATCGAAGGATTCAGATGTTATTGTTGGTGAGTAACGAACTAACCATTTTTTACCAAAACTTAAGAGGGCTCTTGACAAAAGCTGACAGCATTTACGAAAGTGTGGTCTCTGAAAATCTCCCGATATATTGCCTGACTGAAAGTTTTTTAAATTCTGACAGTTTTAATACAGATTTTTTTCCGGAATCGTATAATGTTCATAGAACAGACCGTTCATTTTTTGGGGGCGGTGTACTTATCGACATCTCGGAAGATATTAAAGTGACCATGAGGCTGTATGGTTAGAAATCGGACTAAAAACAAAAAGAAACTACTACTTGGCACTATTTATCTGCCTCCATCTACCGCGGTTGATCATTATTCAGACGTGTGCACTCACTTAATAAACTGTCAATCGACTTATGGAGGAGACATTATTTTATTGGGAGATTTCAATCTCCCCAAAGTTCTTTGGGAAAGTCAAGACGTAACAGATTGCTCCTACTACGTAACCGTAAAAAGTCATTCTGCATTTGACTTACTAAACCTCTGTAACCTCTCTCAAATGAACAACGTCCTCAACTTCGAGGGAAACCTTTTGGACTTATGTCTGACTAATTGCCACAATATTGTTATAGACCCCCACACTCCAGTAGTTAATGAAGATCGTTACCACCCAGCCTTCAACGTTGCATATCATGGCGCCATTGACCGCCTTCCGGTAATGTCAAAAAACACCTACTTCTTTAAACAAGCTGATTACCCTTCACTCTATTATCACATTGGTTCAGTTGATTGGTCCATACTGTACAAGTTGGAAGACGTCAACGATGCCGTCGAATTTTACACGCAAAAATAAAAGATTCTATAGACCAAGCTATACCAAAGAGGCCACCGGTCTTTAATAAAACCGCCTACAAGATCGCCAAACGGACCTTTCCGGAATGGTTCTTATCCGAGCTCATTAAAGCGTTAAAGTATAAAAGGAACCTTCACAGAAAGTATAAAAGACTCCCTTCAGACTCAAATTATAACAACTATAACGTCCAACGCACCTTGGCTAAGTATCTTCTTAAACGTAACAAATCTGATTATACCAAATCCATAGCCTCGTCAATTCGTACCGATAACAAAAAGTTTTGGTCGTTCGTGAATAAGAAAGAAAACGATAAACCCAGCCCTATCACGCTTATAGAAAATAATAAATTTATCACACATAACGATGAAATAGCTACGGTGTTCTCCACTTACTTTGCTCATGTCGCTAATGACACTTCCGACTCGAACGTTGATTTTAAAGATGATCCTGGCGTAGCAGACAATTTTTCTAAATTAATTATTATGGAAAACGACATCGATCAAGCTATAAGGAAACTGAAAACTACTACCACCTCTGGTACTGACGGTATTCCGAACTTTGTATACTTAACGGTTGTAAAGACCTGCTCACGAAACACTTCACGTACATTTGTAACCTGTCATTATCATCTGGAGTATTTCCTAATGCTTGGAAATCGGCGGTTATCTCACCAGTATTTAAAAAAGGGTTTAGAGGCAATGCTGCCAATTATAGACCTATATCGGTCCTGAATGGCTCCAGCATGGTCTTTGACTTCGTAATGCAAAAGAATTCTTATAATTGGTTCAAAAAGCACGTACCAGAATCTCAACACGGCTTCGTGAAAGGTCGTGCGGTCGATACCAACCTGGTATCCTTCGTTAACTTTATTGACCCTATAGTTAACAATCGTGGACAAGTGGACACAGTTTACGTTGACCTTTCGAAGGCATTCGATAGGGTTTCTCACCCTCGTTTGTTAAAAAAATTAGCACATCAAGGCCTTTCTGGCTCGCTACTTGACTGGTTTTGTGATTACTTAAGTAATAGGGTTAATTATATCAAGGTAAATGGAGAGACCACGAGTGTCACCTACACAGTTGAATGCGGAGTGCCTCAAGGCTCCTCCTTGTGTCCACTCTTGTTCAATATATATATTCGACATTCCATCCTTCATACAAAATTCAAACATTTATCAACCAGCAGACGACCATAAACTGGCTCTGGAAATTAAAAAGTCATCTGACTGTGTTGCGCTACAAAATGACATTCGCAACTTAAATAATACACCACTTAGGCTTTACGTGCAGCGCTCGCGGCGGCAAGTTCGAGAAACTCTAGTACGGGAATGTGTATTGCGGGAAGCTTAATTAGCAGGCGATGCCTGACGTAAGGTTGGTGTCTAAGACTTTAAGACGACACCATTTTGGTTTTTTCAAGAAAAAAATGCCTGACGTGAGATAAAACATTTAGGGGCCTTAGACAACCACCAACTCCCAAGGCTTAGAAAACAAAGTTCGTTAGTGTATGGCAACCTCTGTATCAGGTGGTTATTCTTGTTGTGTGCCTACTGTATTTGTAGAAATATAACAAAATTAAACAAAAGCTTAGCGTGGCATTCCTTTCCAAACGATCGTCCATTAAGAGATATTTGGTTGAGTAAAGTAAAAGGAAAATTCAATATTAATATCAATATAACGAAGCATACTAGGGTATGTTCATAATATTTTCTTGAAATAAATGTCAAGAAAAGGTTTCTAAAAAAAGGTTCTGTACCTTGTTTATTTTCTTTGAATACCAATGTAAGTTATTTATAATTATATCTTGTAATGTAAACAAACCGTTAACTTTTTGTCTCATATTAGTTAGAAGACTGTTCCGGTACCATTGGTAGTTTTGGTACGCAACAAATCAGTTAATCTGCTCCACCACTGACACTCACCCCAAATTCTCAAGAACTACTGGTAATAAGGGGAGATATTTATTTCTTCTTAAAGAAGAGTTTTAACTTTCGGGTTATCGATAAGTAAATCAACAAGATAGTTGATTACTTGTCAACATTCATATCTTGATAAAAATACATTTAAGTAGTCCGTTTTGCTAACCTTCTTATACGGTATAAATACTTCATTCCCATACAGTGGTTCGTTCTTTTTAACTCATGCATTCATGAATAAATATGTTAAACTTTGAACCATGCACTCACAAATGTCATCTTTCACTATTCTGATACATATTTGTTAATCTTTATGATTTCCAGTGTACACGGAAAAATCCAGGGCTTTCACATAACTGAGCTCTTTTGCCCTCATCGAGAGATCTACGGTTTATTGGTCTTGGGTCGTACCGAATCTTGAGCGAGTTCTTTACTTTTGCAGGTTTTCCTGGCACACGTTTAGTTATAATTAAGTCTTTTATTGACTTGGGGTATGAAACACTGTTCCCTCCAGGGTTTATCCATTTACAGAGCCTCCCAGTACAAGTTACGTCCTCAGGCAACTCCTTTAAGCTCATGTACTCTCTTAACGCATAGAAGGTGGCAACCGCATGAAGTAATTTGCCTGTAATGTTGTAATAAATTTTGATTAATGTTAGTCTCACAAATTTAAGAAATGTTGTAATTGTCTTACCCGCAGGACATTCGCAGTAGCTATGCAGCATTTGCAACACGCACAAATGAGGGAAAAAAAATGTTAATAGCAAATTCCCGTACTATAGCTTCACTTTATAGGTTATAGATGGCACTCGTGTATTTTCGCATGCGCAGAAGATAATTTCGAATCGGTGTATTGGTGTTGTAAAAACAATATACCTATAAACGAGGACCAAACAGTGGTGGTATCATATACACAGAAATCGAACCCAATTTTTTATCCTTATACACTTAATGGTTTTACCTTAATTAGATCCCATCACGTTAAAGATCTCGGCATGAATTTTGATAGCAAATTACTTTTTACTTATCATGTAAAACAAACTAAAATCAAAAATTTACGCCCGATTATTTTAATAAATCATTAAAAAAATCGCCCGACTCGTCCAACATTTGGTCGAGTTCCCTGGACTCATCGTCTCCCACCTCCAGGACGAAGTTAGCGGGATACAGACAGGGCGGGATTGGGGAGAGGACGCTTCTCTTTCACCCGGGGCGGGCGCCGGTGTTTGTGCCATTAGTAGCGCGTCCGACGCGGCGTCGGGCCAAAAACTACAACCTGGTTGAGGGTCGTTGAGGGTCCACGTTTGAACCGACGTTCCGGCGATTCTCCGCCCGTACCGGAACATGACGCCGCAACGCTGCCGGGCGTAAGCTGACGGCTTTACCGCCGTGCGTTTCGCCAATCGTTGGACGGTGTGGGTGTACATCGCGTTCTCGAAAGAGAAATAAACGATGGCGCACTCCCGCCCGTCTTCTAACACCTCCTGGGCTGCGTACCAATTCGCGTTTACCCGAAGATTTGACAAAAACGCCGTTAATTGGCGGCGGGTTACGTGCGTTTCAAAACTGCGATAGCGTTTGGGAGTGGGCGTCATCATTAAATTTAAGCTAAAAAAGGCAAAAGAATTGACGTGTATTAGAGGCTAAACTGAGTTAAAACTCCAAGACAATTTCTCCTTCAAAGTTTTTAGGGGTACCTCGATTTTCGACTCCGCGAGGCAAAAAGTCGATGACTAGGCAAAAATAGAGTGGCCAAGAAGGAGGAGGAGGCGAATGGACGATAGAAGCTCTCCCGGCGTCGGAGAGTGCCGTTTTCGAAGCGAAGCGAGCGGAATCCGGCGAATCCCGCGGTCGCGACGAAATATATTTAATTATTTTAAAAGTTTAAATGTTTTTTTCCTCTCTTTTATATATCTCCGTTTCCGTTAAAAAAACAATTATTGCGCTTTTAAACCCGTTAAAGTGACGTTATAGAGAAATTTTGCCCATCCGTGCCACCCTAAAAATACGTTTTCCCGGCTTTCTTACCATCTGACGCGCTCTCCGACGCTGAACGAGATACTTTTATATATATTTACTTTTATTTATGCGTATTTATATCGATGTTTGTTCGCGCGTCTAAGTTTCGATCTCGATTTTATATATCTATCTTTATCGAAACAAACCCACCCACCCGTGGGCTTGGTTTTTTCGTGTTTTTTTGGGGTTAGTTTTGTTTTTTATTGTTTTTTTTGTTTTTTTCTAAATATTTTCTCTTAAATATTAGAGGCGATAATTATATCGTTAATGATTTGCGTTTTTTGTGTTATTACACCCCTTCCCCTAGGTGTCGGATAATTATTAATTATTAGAGTTCCGACGATGAATTGGGCCCCTAAGGTTTACCGCTTGGTAAAACTCCCAATCGTCGAGCCCGGAAGCCCAGTCATCGTCGGAGGCCCCTCCCCCGGGAGTCGCGTCGTTTGATCGCGAGCAGTCCTCCTTCTCCTCCCCCCCTCATCCTCGGTTTCTATTTCGAAATTTGCGAATTTCGGTCGTTTGGAGGAAGGCTCGTCGTCTTCCGCGTTCTCAGGGCAGGCCGCTGCAAATGACTCCCAGTCGTCCAACCCTTCGAACCCGGAAGGCGACGAGCCTTCCTCCCGGTATCGGAACCCGATCCCCCCTATCCACCCCCCAGTGGCTGCATCCGGGGCTATCGGTAGGCGCTGTTGCCGCCAAAGTAGCCGCTGCAGGTCGAGTTGCCACTGCAGCCAAAGTACTCGCCGCTGGTGCCGCCGTTGCCAATGGTGTCGACCGTGGTGCCCGGGACTAGTTCCCGCTTCTCGAATATCTTCTTCCATTTGCGTTTAGCGTTTGGGAACCGGATAATGTATTTTACGCTCGTTATTTCTTCCGCTCGCGCGTAGGTGAGAGCGGTACCAAACACTTTCGCTTGCGACCACCCGTTCGGATGAATTTCTTCTTGGGTGACGTACCATACCGCCACGGTTTGCAAATAAGTTAAAAATCGTGTTAAAATCCCCCTCTCCACGTAGGCCAGAAACGCGCGATGGCGAGTGGGCGCCATCCTTACAAAATTGGCTGTAAAAATATAGTAGAAATGAGTCAAAACTCGGAACGAGTATTCCTCCAAAGTCCCGGGGTACCTCTATTTTCGACTCCGCGAGGCAAAAATCGAGTGGCGGAGACGACGGAGGAGGAGGACGAAGAGAATGGACGAGCGAAGCTCTCCAGGTTCCGAAGCGAAGCGAGCGGAATCTGGCGAATTTCCTCGCTTTTATATATCTCCGTTTCTAAGTGACATTATAGAAGATTTTTGCCCATCCGTGCCACTTTAAAAATTCGGAAAAGCGACCGTTTTGACGATTTTCGGTTCCATCCGTGCCACTCTAAAAATACGTTTTCCCGGCTTTCTTACCATCTGACGCGCTCTCCGAGCCTGAACGAGATACTTTTATCTATCTAAAGATTTATATCAATCTTTACAAAACAAACCCACCCACCCGTGGGCTTGTTTTTTTTTGTTTTTTATTAGTTTTTGTTTTTTTCGTAACGTTTATCTCTTAATTAGTGAAGTCTATAATAATATAGTTAATGATTAATTTTTTTGAATTTGCAAGATAAATATAATAAAAAGTTAATAATTAAAGAAATTTAACAACCGACTCTCATGGAGACGGCCATTTTTCGTCCGCGTCTGTCCCGGCGTCCGATTTATTATCCGGCGACGACGCCCACCTGCCAAAAAAAAACTAAAATAACCAACTCACTTACCAGCAGGATTATAAGTCCTATATGTCGCATTCTAGCTGAAATTTAATTATGCTTCGCAATATAACCATTGAACAAAACCTTTTATTTATTAGCAAAATATTTTCAATCTAAATAAGTAAGCTTTCTTATGCTTTGAGTACAAAACGTAATTTTTACAATTTCAATTAATTACACAAAATATACAATAAAATTTGACAATGGAAACATTTTTTTCTAAAACTTATAGTTGTTTAACTAATCACTAAGATTAACATCGGTAATCTCTTCGAAATATTTGTACCACGTTGCTGAATCTTCGTTCTCCACAGGATTCTCAAGAGTTGGCCCGGCAATACACTCGGTTTCGTGTATTTCGTTATCCTTTCCTAGTGTAGAAGGACCGTCGTTACTAACCGCATTCTCTCCTAATGCGAAATCCACACCATATGTAGAAAAGTCCAATTCTGATTTGAAATTAAAGGACACGTCAACCGCGTTTAGCACATGAGCCTGGCTAGGGTCGGCTACACCCTGATGAAATTTCTCCTCGTTAAAAACGTCCAATCCAATCGTAAAGTCAATTAGCTCCACCGCCGCGTTTGGCACTTCACAGTGACCAGGGCCGGCTAAACCCTCACGAGTTCCACTTTTCTTGGTTAAACGGAAATTAGCGTATTTCTCGGACTCAACGGATGTACCTAAAGCCGCACGATCGAAGAGAGGCTCATTGATATGATGAATATTCATCCGCTGTAGGCAGGCTTCTTTGTGCTCCGGAGTAATCCCTTTAGGCCAAAGTACTCCTTCGGAATTACAGCAGATGAATATCGGTACACCTTTATCGAAAGAAACGCTTGAAAATTTCACGTCACAGGTTACGTTACGGTCGACGTTTAACAAGTTCAGGAATTTCTGGGGAGCCCAATTTTCGGTATCAACGTCGTCTATAACGGATCAGAGGCCGTTTGCCATGTGCTAGGGCATATTCCGTCTTGCCCATCCGTGTGGGCCCAATCAATACCTGAATACGGTTCTGTAGTTGCTCACTTGGCACCGCGTCGAAACTACAATCATCCAAAGTATATTTGGAGAAATCTGCGACAGCGTACTTACAATTAAAGTAATCTAATAACGACCACTTTCGCGTTATATATTAAGCCATATCATGGCGCTCCAAAAAATCCATTATTGCTTTGGCATTATCGAAGTGTTTAGGCGCCATAGCAACCAAAGAATTAAACGATGGGGCCTAAAAATTGGGTACATTCCTAAAAGTAATCATATCTCCACCGTCCGCACAATGTTCAACTTCCTAAATTTGCACGGAAGGAAACTGGCAAGCTTGAACAAGGCCTTCACATGCTTCCATAATTTTGGAGGCAACTTTTAGGGTCCTCTGGTGTCCACCGAAGACAACCTCAAACTCACTTTAAGATGGTATCGGACGGGCGACATACCATAAGAATTTATCTTTAATTTTATCTTGTACCTTCTCGCAGTCCTCTAACTTAATTTTCGCGTAAAATACGAGATGTCTATCGACATGTTGATCCATCTCTAATGGTAAACCGAATGAGTAACAGATTCTAAACCGCGCGACTTTTATATCCGACCAAACCTATCGACCAATTTATGAACTAAATATTTTTTAAATTATACCCCCTAAAAATGCCTCCAACCAAAACACCAAGCACGGATTTATAATACAAGAAAAAGCTGACCCCCAACGAAATTTCGGAAAATGGTAGTTTTTCCAATAAGCGAAATCCCTACTATCGTTCTAAACGAAGTATTCAGCAACGAAAACTCGGAGGAGCTTTCAACGAAGTAAAGGCTGTCGCACACTATAGAAAAAAATCTTGAAATTGGTACTGGCATCAAAACTTCTTTTGGGGGGGAAAGAGTTTTCGTTATCGGCGTCGCGGAATTTTGCTGTCGATACCAGTGAATTGTTTCGTGCAGTTGCACACTAAGAGGAAGCACTGCTACAAAATACATGAGACCGGGAGAGCGCGCGCATCCGTTTGTTTTGGTTTCTAGTTTTACAATTTTTATCTTTTCGTATTGTAGATATTACGTTATAATTGGATTTTCTAGACGTTTAACTGTTTTATAATTTAGTGAAACATTCTTATGTGATAAAGCTGCGTAGTTAGAATTTACTAAGGTAAGAAAAAATACTGAATTATTTGCTATGGATATAAGAATATTACGTCGAATCGGTCACATCGGTACCGTTTTCTATTAAAATGGACATTATATCATTTTCTGCCATGTTTTTTACTGATTGAAAGAAAGAAATATCCCAACACGCCAGTGTTTCCAAGGTTATTCAATATTTTCTGGCTCCCAATTGGTTGAAGAGATAAAGAATGCCGTGACGTCAGAGTGGTTATTCGAGAGGAGCGACAAAAAGTTGAGGCTAGTTGAACTCGGTACGGGTGACGGATTTCGTCCGAGCGCGTGATCGCCGGTATTAGCCTCATATTTAACTCGCATAGTGTGCGATATAGATCGCCGATAGCAGCGCCGTATTTGGTACCAGCAACTGTTGCCGGTACGGGAAACTACATAGTGTGCGACAGCCTTAAGAAGCTAGTATCTCGCAATAAGAAGCGGCCACCAACGAAAACTAGGAGGAGGAGGTTTCAACGGAGTGAAAGCGTTACTATCTCCCAATAGGTATGGACAACCAACGAAAACACGGAGCAGGAGTTGTCAACAGAGTGAAAGCGCTAGTATCTCCCAATAAGAAGCGGCCACCAACGAAAATTAGGAGGATGGGATTTTTCAACGGATGGAAATCACTATTATGTTTGGAAATGAAATGGTCACCAACGAAAACTCGGAGGAGGAGGTTTCAACGGAGTGAGGGCGTTACTATCTCCCAATAGGTATGGACAACCAACGAAAACACGGAGGAGGAGTTGTCAACGGAGTGAAGGCGTTTCTATCTCCCAATAGCTAGTACCACCTGATAATTACATTTCCCCAGTTAACAGGGTTATTGCCAACTTTCTTAATTTGCCCAATTCACATGGTTATACACCACTATCTAAATATATTTTACCAGCGTGTAATGTTTTTATAGTTATTCAATTTCAAATTTTTACATTTACGCAATTTAATCTTCAACAACCTTCTTCTTCATTAGAACCCGCACCATTTTTCTCGGCGTCGTCTTCGTCGGAAGTAGTTGTGGAAAAGTCGTCGGGAAACTGAAAACAAATTAATATTAATTCACTTATATTATTTTTTAAACCAAAAAAAGTTTAATAAAGTTCCTCCGAAGTGCTGGGTGTATCACGTCCTTAGTCTAAGCGGCGACCTGCCTTCCAAAAACCCTTCGTCCTTGGCCCTCTTCGAAATTTTTTTCCATACCCGATCGCCGTTAGACCAGATTTTCCTCTTCCTTTCTCGTCCTTCAACAATCTGACTATGATTTCGTCTTCCTTCTCAGAATAGCGAAGCCTTTTTTCGGGCTGAAAAAGATTAAAAAGTGTATTCGTTTCTTAGCAAAATGAAGTATCGTAAGCTTCTCACCCTGGTTGGTCGCTTTCCGATTTTTCGGAATTTTCTTGGATTTCTTCTTCCTTTGGTGGGTTAATGTCTACTGGCTCCGCGATGGAGGCGACGAAATGTCGACGTGACTGCTTCAAAATAAATTTCGCGGTAAAAAGTGAAAAAAGTAAAAATTTTTATTAACAAAATAGGAAAATGCTTAAAAATACTTACCTTCAAACCTCGCACGTATAAATTGCCAACGTCGAAGTCAGCTAGACGAAGAGTGGCCAAAGTAAGTAAAATGGTAACTGAAACTTCTTGCTGAGCCGCCTCCACTCGACTCATGAAGTTTGAAAGGCAAGCTTCTGTAGAACTGTCGCTATCCATTTCTAATCGCCGAATGAATCTCGATAGCCGTTCGACAATGCCTTTTATACGTTTTTAGCGCCCGAAACCACCGCTAGACGCTCTAAACCGTACACAATAAATAGTTGGGATACTGCTTCTCTCATTTCCCCCATTACACCTTTTCTCTCATTTCCCCTTTCCCCCTCCGGGGGGTTTACTGAATATATTCTACCCATAAGTTCAGTTTCTCTCTCAATTAAAATCAACGCCTTGTCTAATCTCATAATATGGTAACAATTTAGTGCCCGAATACGTATAAATGTAATTTCGGAAAGCCTTCGCTAATTTTAAAACAAATTGAACATTAATAACCAACTTACCCAAGAACTTATCATTATAAACTTACCTATTTTGGACCAAACAGATAACTCCATACCTTAATCTAAAGTTAGTATTGTGGTGTATTACATACTCCGTCTGAAGTGTCAGTTTCGCACAGACAACTTGCATGTATTTAAATTATTGGCGCCTAGCGGCGCCGCGCACTCGCTTCGCTCGAGCGCTGGGGCCGCCTGACGGCTCCCCTCAACCCCTTACTTTCAGTTTGGACCGTTCCTTCCACGTAACCTTATACTTATTTTACTTGCCAAACGCCTACGGTGATTCCCCCTTAGTTATTTAAAGTTCAGAATAAATAAACAACCTCGTCTTTACCAGCATCTCAGAAAACCTGCAAAAACCAATATAATTTATTTAGAAATTTTTCGAGTTACGCGGAAACGATAAATTAACTACTGAATTAGTTAACTTAACGTTAATCTATACAAATTTATACTTACCATATATTTATCTCATACGTACCTTCATTGCAATGCTCTACGGTGTTTTTCCCTTACTTATTAAAAGTTCAGAATAAATGTCTCGTCTGTACCAGCATCTAGGGAAAGTTATAAATAAAAAATATGAATGTTTTTCGATGTCTTTTAAGTCACGTGGAAACGATAATATATCTAATTATTTTATTAGTTAACTTATCGTTTCCGCGCGACCCACACGAAATCGAAAATAATTTGTTTCTCCTTTTTTTTCTTAACTTAAAAAATCAAAAAGGATAATTTGTCATAAAAATTAAATTATGACGAATTTAACAAAAGAAAGTTTACCATAAAAACGATATTTTTATATAGAAATATGTGAAAAAGAAAGTAGCATTTTGTTTTTATTCATTTGTTTACTTTAACAAAAATTTCAATTGGTATTTTAAAATATTACCTCTATAATATAATATTCTTAACTATCGCGTATAAAAACTTAATAAAATATTTTAATATATATAAAAAGATTATTTAAACTTCTTTGCCGAATGAGAAGTTGGGGAACCGGAACGCTTCTTTCCTTTTTTCTTGTCGAAACCAATTTCACTTTCCGATAATTGGAAAAAACATCCCGGGTTATTATTGCCAGGGTTAAGAGCATCAGACCCGCCTTCCGACCTGGCTTTCGACCCCCCTTCCGACCGGCTTTCGACCCCCTTCAGATCCGCCTTCCGACGCAGCTTTATCGGAGGAATCTCTTTTCGCATTTTCCTTTGATAATGCTTCGTTTTCCGTACCAAAGGCTTCGGAAGTTTCGCTTTCCGAATCAGAGGATATTGCATTATCCAGAATTGCGCTAACGGTTGAACGAATATCTTTATAACCAGATTGCTTGCCGACTTCGGCCAACATTTTCAGACCTTTTATTGTCGACGTAAGGTTTTTTTCGTTTTTAAGTCCAACACTTCCATAACACTTTTGCCCACTTTCCTTTCGTTTTTAATATTTCCTTTTTCTTTCTTCAACCAAGTAATTTCCGCGTCCACTCTGTCGATATCCTCAATAGTCCTTTGCAATTGTTCTTCTAATTTCTTTTTTCTTCCAACTTAGCCTTAATTATTTTAAAAAAATTAAAATTCATAACCGTTTCTACCATCGCGAAAGTCGAATTTTTTGCGATAAATATACCTCTTTGTTGACGATTTTGTCTTCAAAATTTCTGGTATTCTTGAAAGTTCTACAATCGGAGGTGGCGGAATAACTTTGCCTCCTAACGGAAAACAGATTAAAACAAAGAATTTAGTTAATGACCTTTTTAACTTACCTTCCAATCCCAATTGTATTTCGGGATTTTCGAGATTACCGGAGAAAGGAAAATCTTCCTTACGCCCTACCTCGACTAAAATCGTTTTATTCCAGAAGGGATTTTCAGTGATGAACGATGAGCAAATATTTACCAGCGCCGGAGGGAAAATTCCCCCAACAGCGTCAAAAACCGTCTCTTCTCCAAACCTCGCAGCTATAATGGAAAGAAAAAGTTGCCGTACTTAGTAATAATACCAATAATGTTCGGGTATTATTGTAGTTTTTAAAGAACAGAGATAAATAAAAATAAAAGCGTAAGTAAAGGTTTATTTTAAAAGAAGAAACTGACGATAGTTTCGTCACAACACCGTGACATTGCGAAGGCGCAATGGCATAATTCTCTGTGAAACTATAACCGCTTTGTTTATTGAAATAAACCTTTTACTTTCGCTTATATTCGTATTTGAATCTGTTCTGTAAAAACTATAATAATACTCGAATATTACACTTTTCCCGCTGTAGCTTACCGCTCATTTTCATAATATAGCACGTCATTTCTTTTACAAAAACCGTGCTTTTTACGAAATCCGATTTGGAATCTTTGAGTTTAAATGACTCCTGCCACTCTTTGGCATATCTGAGTTTAGCTCTAGTATATTTCATATTCGTGCTAAAACAGAACAATAATATAAAGATTAATTTCGTTAGCGGCTTAAACTAAAAAAAACAATTACGGGTTCGAAGTTTAATCTTGTCCATTCGGCCCGAAACACATGGTCGAATTTACCACGGCGGTCCACGTTCCTATTTTTTGTCATATTGTGTTAAAGACTTAATTTCCGCATCTGTCAAAAATGAAGTCTTCAACTGACTATCAGGAACCGCTCTGACAAATTCAAAAAGCGCAGCCAAGAAATTGGCGAAGTCGAAATGAACAACATATTTTCTTTTTTCTTTTTAAAAGCTTCCTTCAAACCAAGGGTTGCTGAAACCACGAAAAAATATTCAACCATTATTCCTGTACAGTAAAAAAAGGCACGCGTTTAAAATAAAAATCTAACTAAACCCTAAAACCTTTTCAAAAATATAATCCCGATTATCACTACCTATTAGAAAAAATAAAAAATTCCCCTAATAAAAATACGTTTTCCAACTTCCAAACATCCCAAAACAACTTTTAATCTCGCCAGTCCGTCTGAGCATGGAGTTTCAGAAAAAAATGCCGATTCAACAAAGATGATTCAGTTCAGGTCCTAGTCGATGATGGTCGAGAGTGTCGGTGTCGAAAAAAGGCTCGATCGTTAGAAATTGGGAATAAAGAAATGGAAGTGTCATACGTATTATTTTAATGCTACTTAGGTTATTATATGACTTTCGTCATAAGTAATAGTTACGGAGTATAAAAGACTATTAATATAATATATTATTTGTTCTTTCTATAAGTATGTAAATCCCAATCTTTAAATTTATCTTGTCCGTTGATTAGTCATACTTAGTTAAAAACGTCAGTTAAACTTTTCATGGTTGACTTCAGGCATTTTAAAAGTGGAAAACACTCCGAGGGAGTGCTACATGAAATATTTTAGCACCTTATTTCAAACGTTGCCTAAGTTGCAGGTATAGGCATGCGCAGGCTTTTTAGTTACGGGGGGGGAGTTATTTTTGCGCCCCCTTTGTACTTGCGCCCTGTGTCAAATTCTGTATATATTACACATAGAAGAATATATATAAAATATTCATTACCCGTTACATGATCATATTCACCGGCATCGTCAGAGAATTAAGCCTCACTTTGGGATCCCCCCATTCCCTGACACCCCTTTTAATTTATGGGATTAAAAATAAAATTATAAAAAAAAAATTTATTGGATTTTTTTATAATTTTTTTTTCAACTTTTTTTATGACGTTTCAAACTATGGGACTTTTTTTCATGCACTCAATTTACGGGATTTTTTTATGGCGTACTATGGGACTTTTTCGTGCACTCAATTTATAGGATTTTATTTTTTAAGGACTCAATTTACGTCTGTTCCCGGGTAACTATCGCCAACGTATTAGACTTATGGCATTTTGTATACGATGTAAGCTTGACCGAACTATGATATGTGAAATAAGAATTTGATTTAAAAAAGTTATGCATTTTTATTGGCAGCTAAATTGATTTAATAATAATAATAAGAAATAAATAAAAATATGAAATAAACATTTTAATTTATTAATAATAGACGCGAAGAACTTCGTCAATGCTGAAAACCTCCTCTGGGAAATCCCAATAATATTGAACCCTCTTAAGAAAGGCAACTCGCCCAACGAAGGTAGAATTAGGCGGTGTCACCCTGTAGAGACAACAATAACGTACTTATAAAATAATAATAATAATAAGTAACCAAATGGGAATTTACACAGGGAGCCAAAACCGTTTCCCATTTTCCAAGGAGATTCTAGTTCTATTAAGAAGCAGAAAAAATTAAATAAAATGTAGGAAACTAATAGCTAAATGGTAATTTACGTAGGGAGGTAAACTCTTTCACCGATTGCCAAGGAGAATATGGATCTATAAAAAAAGGTATAAAATGTAGAAACAAAACGTCAAACGGGAATTCAAAAAATTTACCCAAGCACCCAGATATATTCACCCGCAGCACAACCTTCCGGGAGAGTTGTAAAGCTAATGTATTAAAATAATTGTTTAGACCATATAACTAATAAACTTAAAGCATCACGAACCTAATGATATAATTTAAATAAAAGAACTTACTTGTTATATAGATAATCCATGCCGTAATAATAAATTTTTTGGAAGAGATAGAATATACTACAACCGGAGCGAATAACAGTCTGATCTAAATTGCGGGGAGTGTTTCGCTAACAGCCGCTAATGGGACCCCTCATATGGGGGTGGACACGGGGAAACATCTGCGTCAAGCATATCCCTCGATATTAGGTTATACCTCACCCAGACCCGGTATATGTTAAAGAAAGAAAGAATCTTAAAGATGAGCGGGCAGACCTCCAATCCTCTTAGAAGAAATCGTTTTTGTGAAAACAGAACCAAATGTGTATTAATAAAAAATATATTTATTATCATTATTATTATTATATAAAAAGTATGTAAAAATATTTTTTTTAAAGTATTTGAAGAGAAAAACGATGAATGGTAGCGATGAATTCCTGGGCAATTAACCTGGTCCAGCCTTGTAACTCGGGCCTCTCTTGAATAAAGTCCCGAGCCTGGTGGTATAGCTCGGCTGTTAGACTGAATATTTAAAACCACAAATTAGTCGTTTGTTACGGACATTTTAGAATAAACGTTTATTACCCCGCAATTAAGCACTGCATACAAGTACCAGGTTGAAGAGGTAGTCTTGGACAGAATTGAGGTCTTTTTAAAGTTAAGGGAAAAAGGTTTAAATATATAAGAATACCGAAAAAATAAAATATTTACACTTTTACAGTTGATAACGGAATGGTTGATTTTCCCGGTAATATGGCGGGTTCCTGTGCCCAGGATAACGGCGCTGATGATTGTGGTGTTGGTCGGGGTCTGGCATTGGTGAGCTACGAATAACGTTTTTAGATATTTTTTTGGTGCAAACGGGCCATATAAATTCAAAAATGGATTAAAAATAAGTACTGACCTCGCGGTACCCAGCCGTTCAGGTATTTCCTCGACGGAAGGAGCCGGAGAAGGAGAGCGTGGAGAGTACATGTTTCAAGTGTTGATAGTATTAATGAAATGAGGCACTGATCATGGGTAGACTGAGCTGTTGGAGTTTGTATATGTTTTTTTTTAAGTTGAGCAACTTTCTGACGATCTGTAAACAACTTATGATTGAAGAACTTTCTCAACATATCAACAAATAATTGAGCAACTTTTGGGGAATTAATGGTTGAGCAACTTTAAAGCAATTTTAGGCAACTAATGGTTCAGCAACTTTTGGGTAACTGTTCGGTAATAGTTGAACAACTAAATGAACTACTTTTACTAGTTAAAAACAGTTTTTCTCAACGTCAAATGACTCAACCGTTGAGCATCAATTGGGAAACGGTTGAGATGCGGTAGCCCAACAGTTAGTATACATTTGAGCAATGCTTGAAGACAATTTTATGGTGATATTTCAATAGCAATTTTTTTGCGATTTTTAGACTTTCATTTTTCAGTAAAGGGAATGATATTCAGAACTACACATTTTAATTCTTATCCTTTTTATTTGTTTGGGCCATCAGAAAATTAACCTCACTCTATTTGAGGAAATCTAAAAAAAGGTTTGTTCATTGCTTGCTTATCTACCAAGCACAGGAATTTTAGGTAAAAATACCAAATTTATCTAAAAACAAGGTGCACTAAGTTTCATCTTTAACAGACTGATATTCAGGACTGCACATTTTAATTCTTATCCTTTTTATTTGTTTGGGGCTTGAGAAAATTAACCTCACTCTATTTAAGGAAATCGAAACAAAGGTTTGCTCGTCGCTTGCTTACCTACCAAGCACGGGAATTTTAGGTAAAAATACCATATTTATCTAAAAACAAGGTGCACTAAGTTTCATCTTTAACAGAATGATATTCAGGACTGCACATTTTAATTCTTATCCTTTTTATTTGTTTGGGGCTTGAGAAAATTAACCTCACTCTATTTAAGGAAATGGAAACAAAGGTTTGTTCGTCGCTTGCTTACCTACCAAGCACGGGAATTTTAGGTAAAAATACCAAATTTATCTAAAAACAAGGTGCACTAAGTTTCATCTTTAACAGAATTTTATTCAGGACTGCACATTTTAATTCTTATCCTTTTTATTTGTTTGGGGCATCAAAAAATAACCTCACTCTATTTAAGGAAATCTAAACAAAGGTTTGTTCATCGCTTGCTTATCTACCACAAACAAGAATTTTAGGTAAAAATACCAAATTTATCTAAAAACAAGGTGTAATAAGTTTCATCTTTAACAGAATGATAGTCAGAAATGCACATTTTAATTCTTATCCTTTTTTTGTTTGGGGCTTGAGAAAATTAACCTCACTCTATTTGAGGAATTTCAAAAAAAGGTTTGTTCTTCGCTTGCTTATTCTACCAAGCATAGAAATTTTAGGTTAAAATACCAAATTTTTACAAAATCTAGGTGCACTAAGTTTTATCTTTAACAGAATGATATTCAGAACTACACATTTTAATTCTTATCCTTTTTATTTGTTTGGGGCATCAGAAAATTAACCTCACTCTATTTGAGGAAATCTAAAAAAAGGTTTGTTCTTCGCTTGCTTATCTACCAAGCACAGAAATTTTAGGTAAAAATACCAAATTTATATAAAATGAGCGTGCACTAAGTTTCATCTTTAACAGAATGATATTCAGAACTACACATTTTAATTCTTATCCTTTTTATTTGTTTGGGCATCAGAAAATTAACCTCACTCTATTTGAGGAAATCTATAAAAAGGTTTGTTCTTCGCTTGCTTATCTACCAAGCACAGAAATTTTAGGTAAAAATACCAAATTTATATAAAATGAGCGTGCACTAAGTTTCATCTTTAACAGAATGATATTCAGGACTGCACATTTTAATTCTTATCCTTTTTTTGTTTGGGGCTTGAGAAAATTAACCTCACTCTATTTGAGGAAATCTAAAAAAAGGTTTGTTCTTCGCTTGCTTATCTACCAAGCACAGAAATTTTAGGTAAAAATACCAAATTTATACAAAATCAATTTGCACTAAGTTTCATCATTAACAAAATTTTATTCAGGACTGCACATTTTAATTCTTATCCTTTTTATTTGTTTGGGGCATCAAAAAATAACCTAACTCTATTTAAGGAAATCTAAACAAAGGCTTGCTTATCTACCACGCACAAGAATTTTAGGTAAAAATACCAAATTTATCTAAAATCAAGGTGTAATAAGTTTCATCTTTAACAGAATGATAGTCAGAAATGCACATTTTAATTCTTATCCTTTTTTGTTTGGGGCTTGAGAAAATTAACCTCACTCTATTTGAGGAAATCTAAAAAAAGGTTTGTTCTTCGCTTGCTTATCTACCAAGCACAGAAATTTTAGGTAAAAATACCAAATTTATATAAAATGAGCGTGCACTAAGTTTCATCTTTAACAGAATGATATTCAGAACTACACATTTTAATTCTTATCCTTTTTATTTGTTTGGGACATCAGAAAATTAACCTCACTCTATTTGAGGAAATCTAAAATAAGGTTTGTTCTTCGCTTGCTTATCTACCAAGCACAGAAATTTTAGGTAAAAATACCAAATTTATACAAAATCAAGATGCGCTAAGTTTCATCTTGAACAGAATGATATTTAGGACTGCACATTTTAATTCTTATTCTTTTATTTGATTTAGGCATCAGAAAATTAACCTAACTCTATTTAAGGAAATCTAAAAAAAGGTTTGTTCATTGCTTGCTTATCTACCAAGCACAGGAATTTTAGGTAAAAATACCAAATTTATACAAAATCAAGGTGCACTAAGTTTCATCTTTAACAGAATGATAGTCAGAAATGCTAATTTTGATTCTTATCCTTTTTATTTGTTTGGGGAATCAGAAAATTAACCTAACTCTATTTAAGGAAATCTAAAAAAAGGTTTGTTCATTGCTTGCTTATTCTACCAAGCATAGAAATTTTAGGTTAAAATACCAAATTTTTACAAAATCTAGGTGCACTAAGTTTTACTTTAACAGAATGATATTCAGAACTACACATTTTAATTCTTATCCTTTTTATTTGTTTGGGGCATCAAAAATTAACCTCACTCTATTTGAGGAAATCTAAAATAAGGTTTGTTCTTCGCTTGCTTATCTACCAAGCACAGAAATTTTAGGTAAAAATACCAAATTTATATAAAATGAGCGTGCACTAAGTTTCATCTTTAACAGAATGATATTCAGAACTACACATTTTAATTCTTATCCTTTTTATTTGTTTGGGGCATCAGAAAATTAACCTCACTCTATTTGAGGAAATCTAAAATAAGGTTTGTTCTTCGCTTGCTTATCTACCAATTAAGCACAGAAATTTTAGGTAAAAATACCAAATTTATACAAAATCAAGATGCGCTAAGTTTCATCTTGAACAGAATGATATTTAGGACTGCACATTTTAATTCTTATCCTTTTTTTGTTTGGGGCTTGAGAAAATTAACCTCACTCTATTTGAGGATATCTAAAAAAAGGTTTGTTCTTCGATTGCTTATCTACCAAGCATAGGAATTTTAGGTAAAAATACCAAATTTATATAAAATGAGCGTGCACTAAGTTTCATCTTTAACAGAATGATATTCAGAACTACACATTTTAATTCTTATCCTTTTTATTTGTTTGGGGCATCAGAAAATTAACCTCACTCTATTTGAGGAAATCTAAAAAAAGGTTTGTTCTTCGCTTGCTTATCTACCAAGCACAGAAATTTTAGGTTAAAATACCAAATTTATACAAAATCAAGTTGCGCTAAGTTTCATCTTTAACAGAATGATATACAGGACTGCACATTTTAATTCTTATCCTTTTTTTGTTTGGGGCTTGAGAAAATTAACCTCACTCTATTTGAGGATATCTAAAAAAAGGTTTGTTCTTCGATTGCTTATCTACCAAGCATAGGAATTTTAGGTAAAAATACCAAATTTATATAAAATGAGCGTGCACTAAGTTTCATCTTTAACAGAATGATATTCAGAACTACACATTTTAATTCTTATCCTTTTTATTTGTTTGGGGCATCAAAAAATAACCTCACTCTATTTAAGGAAATCTAAACAAAGGCTTGCTTATCTACCGCGCACAAGAATTTTAGGTAAAAATACCAAATTTATCTAAAAACAAGGTGTAATAAGTTTCATCTTTAACAGAATGATAGTCAGAAATGCAAATTTTAATTCTTATCCTTTTTTGTTTGGGGCTTGAGAAAATTAACCTCACTCTATTTGAGGAAATCTAAAAAAAGGTTTGTTCGTCGCTTGCTTATCTACCAAGCATAGGAATTTTAGGTAAAAATACCAAATTTATACAAAATGAGCGTGCACTAAGTTTCATCGTTAATAGAATGATATTTAGGACTGCACATTTTAATTCTTATCCTTTTTGTTTGGGGCTTGAGAAAATTAACCTCACTCTATTTGAGGAAATCTAAAAAAAGGTTTGTTCTTCGCTTGCTTATTCTACCAAGCATAGAAATTTTAGGTTAAAATACCAAATTTATACTAAATCAAGTTGTGCTAAGTTTCATCTTTAACAGAATGATATACAGGACTGCACATTTTAATTCTTATCCTTTTTTTGTTTGGGGCTTGAGAAAATTAACCTCACTCTATTTGAGGATATCTAAAAAAAGGTTTGTTCTTCGCTTGCTTATCTACCAAGCATAGAAATTTTAGGTAAAAATACCAAATTTATATAAAATGAGCGTGCACTAAGTTTCATATTTAACAGAATGATATTCAGAACTACACATTTTAATTTTTATCCTTTTTATTTGTTTGGGGCATCAGAAAATTAACCTCACTCTATTTGAGGAAATCTAAAAAAAAGGTTTGTTCTTCGCTTGCTTATCTACCAAGCACAGAAATTTTAGGTTAAAATACCAAATTTATACAAAATCAAGTTGCGCTAAGTTTCATCTTTAACAGAATGATATACCGGACTGCACATTTTAATTCTTATCCTTTTTTTGTTTGGGGCTTGAGAAAATTAACCTCACTCTATTTGAGGATATCTAAAAAAAGGTTTGTTCTTCGATTGCTTATCTACCAAGCATAGGAATTTTAGGTAAAAATACCAAATTTATATAAAATGAGCGTGCACTAAGTTTCATCTTTAACAGAATGATATTCAGAACTACACATTTTAATTCTTATCCTTTTTATTTGTTTGGGGCATCAAAAAATAACCTCACTCTATTTAAGGAAATCTAAACAAAGGCTTGCTTATCTACCGCGCACAAGAATTTTAGGTAAAAATACCAAATTTATCTAAAAACAAGGTGTAATAAGTTTCATCTTTAACAGAATGATAGTCAGAAATGCAAATTTTAATTCTTATCCTTTTTTGTTTGGGGCTTGAGAAAATTAACCTCACTCTATTTGAGGAAATCTAAAAAAAGGTTTGTTCGTCGCTTGCTTATCTACCAAGCATAGGAATTTTAGGTAAAAATACCAAATTTATACAAAATGAGCGTGCACTAAGTTTCATCGTTAATAGAATGATATTTAGGACTGCACATTTTAATTCTTATCCTTTTTGTTTGGGGCTTGAGAAAATTAACCTCACTCTATTTGAGGAAATCTAAAAAAAGGTTTGTTCTTCGCTTGCTTATTCTACCAAGCATAGAAATTTTAGGTTAAAATACCAAATTTATACTAAATCAAGTTGTGCTAAGTTTCATCTTTAACAGAATGATATACAGGACTGCACATTTTAATTCTTATCCTTTTTTTGTTTGGGGCTTGAGAAAATTAACCTCACTCTATTTGAGGATATCTAAAAAAAGGTTTGTTCTTCGCTTGCTTATCTACCAAGCATAGAAATTTTAGGTAAAAATACCAAATTTATATAAAATGAGCGTGCACTAAGTTTCATATTTAACAGAATGATATTCAGAACTACACATTTTAATTTTTATCCTTTTTATTTGTTTGGGGCATCAGAAAATTAACCTCACTCTATTTGAGGAAATCTAAAAAAAAGGTTTGTTCTTCGCTTGCTTATCTACCAAGCACAGAAATTTTAGGTAAAAATACCAAATTTATACAAAATCAAGTTGCACTAAGTTTCATCATTAACAGAATTTTATTCAGGACTGCACATTTTAATTCTTATCCTTTTTATTTGTTTGGGGCATCAAAAAATAACCTCACTCTATTTAAGGAAATCTAAACAAAGGTTTGTTCATCGCTTGCTTATCTACCACGCACAAGAATTTTAGGTAAAAATACCAAATTTATCTAAAAACAAGGTGTAATAAGTTTCATCTTTAACAGAATTATAGTCAGAAATGCACATTTTAATTCTTATCCTTTTTTTGTTTGGGGCTTGAGAAAATTAACCTCACTCTATTTGAGGAAATCTAAAAAAAAGGTTTGTTCTTCGCTTGCTTATCTACCAAGCATAGGAATTTTAGGTAAAAATACCAAATTTATACAAAATGAGCGTGCACTAAGTTTCATCGTTAATAGAATGATATTTAGGACTGCACATTTTAATTCTTATCCTTTTTGTTTGGGGCTTGAGAAAATTAACCTCACTCTATTAACCTCACTCTATTTGAGGAAATCTAAAAAAAAGGTTTGTTCTTCGCTTGCTTATTCTACCAAACATAGAAATTTTAGGTTAAAATACCAAATTTATACAAAATCAAGTTGTGCTAAGTTTCATCTTTAACAGAATGATATACAGGACTGCACATTTTAATTCTTATCCTTTTTTTGTTTGGGGCTTGAGAAAATTAACCTCACTCTATTTCAGGATATCTAAAAAAAGGTTTGTTCTTCGCTTGCTTATCTACCAAGCATAGGAATTTTAGGTAAAAATACCAAATTTATATAAAATGAGTGTGCACTAAGTTTCATATTTAACAGAATGATATTCAGAACTACACATTTTAATTCTTATCCTTTTTATTTGTTTGGGGCATCAGAAAATTAACCTCACTCTATTTGAGGAAATCTAAAAAAAGGTTTGTTCTTCGCTTGCTTATCTACCAAGCACAGAAATTTTAGGTAAAAATACCAAATTTATACAAAATCAAGTTGCACTAAGTTTCATCATTAACAGAATTTTATTCAGGACTGCACATTTTAATTCTTATCCTTTTTATTTGTTTGGGGCATCAAAAAATAACCTCACTCTATTTAAGGAAATCTAAACAAAGGTTTGTTCATCGCTTGCTTATCTACCACACACAAGAATTTTAGGTAAAAATACCAAATTTATCTAAAAACAAGGTGTAATAAGTTTCATCTTTAACAGAATTATAGTCAGAAATGCACATTTTAATTCTTATCCTTTTTTTGTTTGGGGCTTGAGAAAATTAACCTCACTCTATTTGAGGAAATCTAAAAAAAAGGTTTGTTCGTCGCTTGCTTATCTACCAAGCATAGGAATTTTAGGTAAAAATACCAAATTTATACAAAATGAGCGTGCACTAAGTTTCATCGTTAATAGAATGATATTTAGGACTGCACCTTTTAATTCTTATCCTTTTTTTTGTTTGGGGCTTGAGAAAATTAACCTCACTCTATTTGAGGAAATCTAAAAAAAAGGTTTGTTCTTCGCTTGCTTATTCTACCAAGCATAGAAATTTTAGGTTAAAATTCCAAATTTTTACAAAATCTAGGTGCACTAAGTTTTACTTTAACAGAATGATATTCAGAACTACACATTTTAATTCTTATCCTTTTTATTTGTTTGGGGCATCAGAAAATTAACCTCATTCTATTTGAGGAAATCTAAAATAAGGTTTGTTCTTCGCTTGCTTATCTACCAAGCACAGAAATTTTAGGTAAAAATACCAAATTTATATAAAATGAGCGTGCACTAAGTTTCATCTTTAACAGAATGATATTCAGAACTACACATTTTAATTCTTATCCTTTTTATTTGTTTGGGGCATCAGAAAATTAACCTCACTCTATTTGAGGAAATCTAAAATAAGGTTTGTTCTTCGCTTGCTTATCTACCAATTAAGCACAGAAATTTTAGGTAAAAATACCAAATTTATACAAAATCAAGATGCGCTAAGTTTCATCTTGAACAGAATGATATTTAGGACTGCACATTTTAATTCTTATCCTTTTTTTGTTTGGGGCTTGAGAAAATTAACCTCACTCTATTTGAGGATATCTAAAAAAAGGTTTGTTCTTCGATTGCTTATCTACCAAGCATAGGAATTTTAGGTAAAAATACCAAATTTATATAAAATGAGCGTGCACTAAGTTTCATCTTTAACAGAATGATATTCAGAACTACACATTTTAATTCTTATCCTTTTTATTTGTTTGGGGCATCAGAAAATTAACCTCACTCTATTTGAGGAAATCTAAAAAAAGGTTTGTTCTTCGCTTGCTTATCTACCAAGCACAGAAATTTTAGGTTAAAATACCAAATTTATACAAAATCAAGTTGCGCTAAGTTTCATCTTTAACAGAATGATATACAGGACTGCACATTTTAATTCTTATCCTTTTTTTGTTTGGGGCTTGAGAAAATTAACCTCACTCTATTTGAGGATATCTAAAAAAAGGTTTGTTCTTCGATTGCTTATCTACCAAGCATAGGAATTTTAGGTAAAAATACCAAATTTATATAAAATGAGCGTGCACTAAGTTTCATCTTTAACAGAATGATATTCAGAACTACACATTTTAATTCTTATCCTTTTTATTTGTTTGGGGCATCAAAAAATAACCTCACTCTATTTAAGGAAATCTAAACAAAGGCTTGCTTATCTACCGCGCACAAGAATTTTAGGTAAAAATACCAAATTTATCTAAAAACAAGGTGTAATAAGTTTCATCTTTAACAGAATGATAGTCAGAAATGCAAATTTTAATTCTTATCCTTTTTTGTTTGGGGCTTGAGAAAATTAACCTCACTCTATTTGAGGAAATCTAAAAAAAGGTTTGTTCGTCGCTTGCTTATCTACCAAGCATAGGAATTTTAGGTAAAAATACCAAATTTATACAAAATGAGCGTGCACTAAGTTTCATCGTTAATAGAATGATATTTAGGACTGCACATTTTAATTCTTATCCTTTTTGTTTGGGGCTTGAGAAAATTAACCTCACTCTATTTGAGGAAATCTAAAAAAAGGTTTGTTCTTCGCTTGCTTATTCTACCAAGCATAGAAATTTTAGGTTAAAATACCAAATTTATACAAAATCAAGTTGTGCTAAGTTTCATCTTTAACAGAATGATATACAGGACTGCACATTTTAATTCTTATCCTTTTTTTGTTTGGGGCTTGAGAAAATTAACCTCACTCTATTTGAGGATATCTAAAAAAAGGTTTGTTCTTCGCTTGCTTATCTACCAAGCATAGAAATTTTAGGTAAAAATACCAAATTTATATAAAATGAGCGTGCACTAAGTTTCATATTTAACAGAATGATATTCAGAACTACACATTTTAATTTTTATCCTTTTTATTTGTTTGGGGCATCAGAAAATTAACCTCACTCTATTTGAGGAAATCTAAAAAAAAGGTTTGTTCTTCGCTTGCTTATCTACCAAGCACAGAAATTTTAGGTAAAAATACCAAATTTATACAAAATCAAGTTGCACTAAGTTTCATCATTAACAGAATTTTATTCAGGACTGCACATTTTAATTCTTATCCTTTTTATTTGTTTGGGGCATCAAAAAATAACCTCACTCTATTTAAGGAAATCTAAACAAAGGTTTGTTCATCGCTTGCTTATCTACCACACACAAGAATTTTAGGTAAAAATACCAAATTTATCTAAAAACAAGGTGTAATAAGTTTCATCTTTAACAGAATTATAGTCAGAAATGCACATTTTAATTCTTATCCTTTTTTTGTTTGGGGCTTGAGAAAATTAACCTCACTCTATTTGAGGAAATCTAAAAAAAAGGTTTGTTCTTCGCTTGCTTATCTACCAAGCATAGGAATTTTAGGTAAAAATACCAAATTTATACAAAATCAAGTTGCGCTAAGTTTCATCTTTAACAGAATGATATACAGGACTGCACATTTTAATTCTTATCCTTTTTTTGTTTGGGGCTTGCGAAAATTAACCTCACTCTATTTCAGGATATCTAAAAAAAGGTTTGTTCTTCGCTTGCTTATCTACCAAGCATAGGAATTTTAGGTAAAAATACCAAATTTATATAAAATGAGCGTGCACTAAGTTTCATATTTAACAGAATGATATTCAGAACTACACATTTTAATTCTTATCCTTTTTATTTGTTTGGGGCATCAGAAAAATAACTCACTCTATTTGAGGAAATCTAAAATAAGGTTTGTTCTTCGCTTGCTTATCTACCAAGCACAGAAATTTTAGGTAAAAATACCAAATTTATACAAAATGAGCGTGCACTAAGTTTCATCTTTAACAGAATGATAGTCAGAAATGCTAATTTTGATTCTTATCCTTTTTATTTGTTTGGGGAATCAGAAAATTAACCTCACTCTATTTAAGGAAATCTAAAAAAAAGGTTTGTTCATCGCTTGCTTATCTACCAAGCACGGGAATTTTAGGTAAAAATACCAAATTAATATAAAATGAGCGTGCACTAAGTTTCATCTTTAACAGAATGATATTCAGAACTACACATTTTAATTCTTATCCTTTTTTTGTTTGGGGCTTGAGAAAATTAACCTCACTCTATTTGAGGAAATCTAAAAAAAAGGTTTGTTCTTCGCTTGCTTATTCTACCAAGCATAGGAATTTTAGGTAAAAATACCAAATTTATATAAAATGAGCGTGCACTAAGTTTTATCTTTAACAGAATGATATTCAGAACAACACATTTTAATTCTTATCCTTTTTTTGTTTGGGGCTTGAGAAAATTAACCTCACTCTATTTGAGGATATCTAAAAAAAGGTTTGTTCTTCGCTTGCTTATCTACCAAGCATAGGAATTTGAGGTAAAAATACCAAATTTATATAAAATGAGCGTGCACTAAGTTTTATCTTTAACAGAATGATATTCAGAACTACACATTTTAATTCTTATCCTTTTTATTTGTTTGGGGCATCAGAAAATTAACCTCATTCTATTTGAGGAAATCTAAAATAAGGTTTGTTCTTCGCTTGCTTATTTACCAAGCACAGAAATTTTAGGTAAAAATACCAAATTTATATAAAATGAGCGTGCACTAAGTTTCATCTTTAACAGAATGATATTCAGAACTACACATTTTAATTCTTATCCTTTTTATTTGTTTAGGGCATCAGAAAATTAACCTCACTCTATTTAAGGAAATCTAAACAAAGGCTTGCTTATCTACCACGCACAAGAATTTTAGGTAAAAATACCAAATTTATCTAAAAACAAGGTGTAATAAGTTTCATCTTTAACAGAATGATAGTCAGAAATGCACTTTTTAATTCTTATCCTTTTTTTGTTTGGGGCTTGAGAAAATTAACCTCACTCTATTTGAGGAAATCTAAAAAAAGGTTTGTTCGGCGCTTGCTTATCTACCAAGCATAGGAATTTTAGGTAAAAATACCAAATTTATACAAAATGAGCGTGCACTAAGTTTCATCGTTAATAGAATGATATTTAGGACTGCACATTTTAATTCTTATCCTTTTTTTTGTTTGGGGCTTGAGAAAATTAACCTCACTCTATTTGAGGAAATCTAAAAAAAAGGTTTGTTCTTCGCTTGCTTATTCTACCAAGCATAGAAATTTTAGGTTAAAATACCAAATTTTTACAAAATCTAGGTGCACTAAGTTTTACTTTAACAGAATGATATTCAGAACTACACATTTTAATTCTTATCCTTTTTATTTGTTTGGGGCATCAGAAAATTAACCTCATTCTATTTGAGGAAATCTAAAATAAGGTTTGTTCTTCGCTTGCTTATCTACCAAGCACAGAAATTTTAGGTAAAAATACCAAATTTATATAAAATGAGCGTGCACTAAGTTTCATCTTTAACAGAATGATATTCAGAACTACACATTTTAATTCTTATCCTTTTTATTTGTTTGGGGCATCAGAAAATTAACCTCACTCTATTTGAGGAAATCTAAAATAAGGTTTGTTCTTCGCTTGCTTATCTACCAAGCACAGAAATTTTAGGTAAAAATACCAAATTTATACAAAATCAAGATGCGCTAAGTTTCATCTTGAACAGAATGATATTTAGGACTGCACATTTTAATTCTTATCCTTTTTTTGTTTGGGGCTTGAGAAAATTAACCTCACTCTATTTGAGGATATCTAAAAAAAGGTTTGTTCTTCGATTGCTTATCTACCAAGCATAGGAATTTTAGGTAAAAATACCAAATTTATATAAAATGAGCATGCACTAAGTTTCATCTTTAACAGAATGATATTCAGAACTACACATTTTAATTCTTATCCTTTTTATTTGTTTGGGGCATCAGAAAATTAACCTCACTCTATTTGAGGAAATCTAAAAAAAGGTTTGTTCTTCGCTTGCTTATCTACCAAGCACAGAAATTTTAGGTTAAAATACCAAATTTATACAAAATCAAGTTGCGCTAAGTTTCATCTTTAACAGAATGATATACAGGACTGCACATTTTAATTCTTATCCTTTTTTTGTTTGGGGCTTGAGAAAATTAACCTCACTCTATTTGAGGATATCTAAAAAAAGGTTTGTTCTTCGATTGCTTATCTACCAAGCATAGGAATTTTAGGTAAAAATACCAAATTTATATAAAATGAGCGTGCACTAAGTTTCATCTTTAACAGAATGATATTCAGAACTACACATTTTAATTCTTATCCTTTTTATTTGTTTGGGGCATCAAAAAATAACCTCACTCTATTTAAGGAAATCTAAACAAAGGCTTGCTTATCTACCACGCACAAGAATTTTAGGTAAAAATACCAAATTTATCTAAAAACAAGGTGTAATAAGTTTCATCTTTAACAGAATGATAGTCAGAAATGCAAATTTTAATTCTTATCCTTTTTTGTTTGGGGCTTGAGAAAATTAACCTCACTCTATTTGAGGAAATCTAAGAAAAGGTTTGTTCGTCGCTTGCTTATCTACCAAGCATAGGAATTTTAGGTAAAAATACCAAATTTATACAAAATCAAGTTGTGCTAAGTTTCATCTTTAACAGAATGATATACAGGACTGCACATTTTAATTCTTATCCTTTTTGTTTGGGGCTTGAGAAAATTAACCTCACTCTATTTGAGGAAATCTAAAAAAAAAGGTTTGTTCTTCGCTTGCTTATTCTACCAAGCATAGAAATTTTAGGTTAAAATACCAAATTTATACAAAATCAAGTTGTGCTAAGTTTCATCTTTAACAGAATGATATACAGGACTGCACATTTTAATTCTTATCCTTTTTGTTTGGGGCTTGAGAAAATTAACCTCACTCTATTTGAGGAAATCTAAAAAAAAAGGTTTGTTCTTCGCTTGCTTATTCTACCAAGCATAGAAATTTTAGGTTAAAATACCAAATTTATACAAAATCAAGTTGTGCTAAGTTTCATCTTTAACAGAATGATATTCAGAACTACACATTTTAATTCTTATCCTTTTTATTTGTTTGGGACATCAGAAAATTAACCTCACTCTATTTGAGGAAATCTAAAATAAGGTTTGTTCTTCGCTTGCTTATCTACCAAGCACAGAAATTTTAGGTAAAAATACCAAATTTATACAAAATCAAGATGCGCTAAGTTTCATCTTGAACAGAATGATATTTAGGACTGCACATTTTAATTCTTATTCTTTTATTTGATTTAGGCATCAGAAAATTAACCTAACTCTATTTAAGGAAATCTAAAAAAAGGTTTGTTCATTGCTTGCTTATCTACCAAGCACAGGAATTTTAGGTAAAAATACCAAATTTATACAAAATCAAGGTGCACTAAGTTTCATCTTTAACAGAATGATAGTCAGAAATGCTAATTTTGATTCTTATCCTTTTTATTTGTTTGGGGAATCAGAAAATTAACCTAACTCTATTTAAGGAAATCTAAAAAAAGGTTTGTTCATTGCTTGCTTATTCTACCAAGCATAGAAATTTTAGGTTAAAATACCAAATTTTTACAAAATCTAGGTGCACTAAGTTTTACTTTAACAGAATGATATTCAGAACTACACATTTTAATTCTTATCCTTTTTATTTGTTTGGGGCATCAAAAATTAACCTCACTCTATTTGAGGAAATCTAAAATAAGGTTTGTTCTTCGCTTGCTTATCTACCAAGCACAGAAATTTTAGGTAAAAATACCAAATTTATATAAAATGAGCGTGCACTAAGTTTCATCTTTAACAGAATGATATTCAGAACTACACATTTTAATTCTTATCCTTTTTATTTGTTTGGGGCATCAGAAAATTAACCTCACTCTATTTGAGGAAATCTAAAATAAGGTTTGTTCTTCGCTTGCTTATCTACCAATTAAGCACAGAAATTTTAGGTAAAAATACCAAATTTATACAAAATCAAGATGCGCTAAGTTTCATCTTGAACAGAATGATATTTAGGACTGCACATTTTAATTCTTATCCTTTTTTTGTTTGGGGCTTGAGAAAATTAACCTCACTCTATTTGAGGATATCTAAAAAAAGGTTTGTTCTTCGATTGCTTATCTACCAAGCATAGGAATTTTAGGTAAAAATACCAAATTTATATAAAATGAGCGTGCACTAAGTTTCATCTTTAACAGAATGATATTCAGAACTACACATTTTAATTCTTATCCTTTTTATTTGTTTGGGGCATCAGAAAATTAACCTCACTCTATTTGAGGAAATCTAAAAAAAGGTTTGTTCTTCGCTTGCTTATCTACCAAGCACAGAAATTTTAGGTTAAAATACCAAATTTATACAAAATCAAGTTGCGCTAAGTTTCATCTTTAACAGAATGATATACAGGACTGCACATTTTAATTCTTATCCTTTTTTTGTTTGGGGCTTGAGAAAATTAACCTCACTCTATTTGAGGATATCTAAAAAAAGGTTTGTTCTTCGATTGCTTATCTACCAAGCATAGGAATTTTAGGTAAAAATACCAAATTTATATAAAATGAGCGTGCACTAAGTTTCATCTTTAACAGAATGATATTCAGAACTACACATTTTAATTCTTATCCTTTTTATTTGTTTGGGGCATCAAAAAATAACCTCACTCTATTTAAGGAAATCTAAACAAAGGCTTGCTTATCTACCGCGCACAAGAATTTTAGGTAAAAATACCAAATTTATCTAAAAACAAGGTGTAATAAGTTTCATCTTTAACAGAATGATAGTCAGAAATGCAAATTTTAATTCTTATCCTTTTTTGTTTGGGGCTTGAGAAAATTAACCTCACTCTATTTGAGGAAATCTAAAAAAAGGTTTGTTCGTCGCTTGCTTATCTACCAAGCATAGGAATTTTAGGTAAAAATACCAAATTTATACAAAATGAGCGTGCACTAAGTTTCATCGTTAATAGAATGATATTTAGGACTGCACATTTTAATTCTTATCCTTTTTGTTTGGGGCTTGAGAAAATTAACCTCACTCTATTTGAGGAAATCTAAAAAAAGGTTTGTTCTTCGCTTGCTTATTCTACCAAGCATAGAAATTTTAGGTTAAAATACCAAATTTATACTAAATCAAGTTGTGCTAAGTTTCATCTTTAACAGAATGATATACAGGACTGCACATTTTAATTCTTATCCTTTTTTTGTTTGGGGCTTGAGAAAATTAACCTCACTCTATTTGAGGATATCTAAAAAAAGGTTTGTTCTTCGCTTGCTTATCTACCAAGCATAGAAATTTTAGGTAAAAATACCAAATTTATATAAAATGAGCGTGCACTAAGTTTCATATTTAACAGAATGATATTCAGAACTACACATTTTAATTTTTATCCTTTTTATTTGTTTGGGGCATCAGAAAATTAACCTCACTCTATTTGAGGAAATCTAAAAAAAAGGTTTGTTCTTCGCTTGCTTATCTACCAAGCACAGAAATTTTAGGTTAAAATACCAAATTTATACAAAATCAAGTTGCGCTAAGTTTCATCTTTAACAGAATGATATACCGGACTGCACATTTTAATTCTTATCCTTTTTTTGTTTGGGGCTTGAGAAAATTAACCTCACTCTATTTGAGGATATCTAAAAAAAGGTTTGTTCTTCGATTGCTTATCTACCAAGCATAGGAATTTTAGGTAAAAATACCAAATTTATATAAAATGAGCGTGCACTAAGTTTCATCTTTAACAGAATGATATTCAGAACTACACATTTTAATTCTTATCCTTTTTATTTGTTTGGGGCATCAAAAAATAACCTCACTCTATTTAAGGAAATCTAAACAAAGGCTTGCTTATCTACCGCGCACAAGAATTTTAGGTAAAAATACCAAATTTATCTAAAAACAAGGTGTAATAAGTTTCATCTTTAACAGAATGATAGTCAGAAATGCAAATTTTAATTCTTATCCTTTTTTGTTTGGGGCTTGAGAAAATTAACCTCACTCTATTTGAGGAAATCTAAAAAAAGGTTTGTTCGTCGCTTGCTTATCTACCAAGCATAGGAATTTTAGGTAAAAATACCAAATTTATACAAAATGAGCGTGCACTAAGTTTCATCGTTAATAGAATGATATTTAGGACTGCACATTTTAATTCTTATCCTTTTTGTTTGGGGCTTGAGAAAATTAACCTCACTCTATTTGAGGAAATCTAAAAAAAGGTTTGTTCTTCGCTTGCTTATTCTACCAAGCATAGAAATTTTAGGTTAAAATACCAAATTTATACTAAATCAAGTTGTGCTAAGTTTCATCTTTAACAGAATGATATACAGGACTGCACATTTTAATTCTTATCCTTTTTTTGTTTGGGGCTTGAGAAAATTAACCTCACTCTATTTGAGGATATCTAAAAAAAGGTTTGTTCTTCGCTTGCTTATCTACCAAGCATAGAAATTTTAGGTAAAAATACCAAATTTATATAAAATGAGCGTGCACTAAGTTTCATATTTAACAGAATGATATTCAGAACTACACATTTTAATTTTTATCCTTTTTATTTGTTTGGGGCATCAGAAAATTAACCTCACTCTATTTGAGGAAATCTAAAAAAAAGGTTTGTTCTTCGCTTGCTTATCTACCAAGCACAGAAATTTTAGGTAAAAATACCAAATTTATACAAAATCAAGTTGCACTAAGTTTCATCATTAACAGAATTTTATTCAGGACTGCACATTTTAATTCTTATCCTTTTTATTTGTTTGGGGCATCAAAAAATAACCTCACTCTATTTAAGGAAATCTAAACAAAGGTTTGTTCATCGCTTGCTTATCTACCACGCACAAGAATTTTAGGTAAAAATACCAAATTTATCTAAAAACAAGGTGTAATAAGTTTCATCTTTAACAGAATTATAGTCAGAAATGCACATTTTAATTCTTATCCTTTTTTTGTTTGGGGCTTGAGAAAATTAACCTCACTCTATTTGAGGAAATCTAAAAAAAAGGTTTGTTCTTCGCTTGCTTATCTACCAAGCATAGGAATTTTAGGTAAAAATACCAAATTTATACAAAATGAGCGTGCACTAAGTTTCATCGTTAATAGAATGATATTTAGGACTGCACATTTTAATTCTTATCCTTTTTGTTTGGGGCTTGAGAAAATTAACCTCACTCTATTAACCTCACTCTATTTGAGGAAATCTAAAAAAAAGGTTTGTTCTTCGCTTGCTTATTCTACCAAACATAGAAATTTTAGGTTAAAATACCAAATTTATACAAAATCAAGTTGTGCTAAGTTTCATCTTTAACAGAATGATATACAGGACTGCACATTTTAATTCTTATCCTTTTTTTGTTTGGGGCTTGAGAAAATTAACCTCACTCTATTTCAGGATATCTAAAAAAAGGTTTGTTCTTCGCTTGCTTATCTACCAAGCATAGGAATTTTAGGTAAAAATACCAAATTTATATAAAATGAGTGTGCACTAAGTTTCATATTTAACAGAATGATATTCAGAACTACACATTTTAATTCTTATCCTTTTTATTTGTTTGGGGCATCAGAAAATTAACCTCACTCTATTTGAGGAAATCTAAAAAAAGGTTTGTTCTTCGCTTGCTTATCTACCAAGCACAGAAATTTTAGGTAAAAATACCAAATTTATACAAAATCAAGTTGCACTAAGTTTCATCATTAACAGAATTTTATTCAGGACTGCACATTTTAATTCTTATCCTTTTTATTTGTTTGGGGCATCAAAAAATAACCTCACTCTATTTAAGGAAATCTAAACAAAGGTTTGTTCATCGCTTGCTTATCTACCACACACAAGAATTTTAGGTAAAAATACCAAATTTATCTAAAAACAAGGTGTAATAAGTTTCATCTTTAACAGAATTATAGTCAGAAATGCACATTTTAATTCTTATCCTTTTTTTGTTTGGGGCTTGAGAAAATTAACCTCACTCTATTTGAGGAAATCTAAAAAAAAGGTTTGTTCGTCGCTTGCTTATCTACCAAGCATAGGAATTTTAGGTAAAAATACCAAATTTATACAAAATGAGCGTGCACTAAGTTTCATCGTTAATAGAATGATATTTAGGACTGCACCTTTTAATTCTTATCCTTTTTTTTGTTTGGGGCTTGAGAAAATTAACCTCACTCTATTTGAGGAAATCTAAAAAAAAGGTTTGTTCTTCGCTTGCTTATTCTACCAAGCATAGAAATTTTAGGTTAAAATTCCAAATTTTTACAAAATCTAGGTGCACTAAGTTTTACTTTAACAGAATGATATTCAGAACTACACATTTTAATTCTTATCCTTTTTATTTGTTTGGGGCATCAGAAAATTAACCTCATTCTATTTGAGGAAATCTAAAATAAGGTTTGTTCTTCGCTTGCTTATCTACCAAGCACAGAAATTTTAGGTAAAAATACCAAATTTATATAAAATGAGCGTGCACTAAGTTTCATCTTTAACAGAATGATATTCAGAACTACACATTTTAATTCTTATCCTTTTTATTTGTTTGGGGCATCAGAAAATTAACCTCACTCTATTTGAGGAAATCTAAAATAAGGTTTGTTCTTCGCTTGCTTATCTACCAATTAAGCACAGAAATTTTAGGTAAAAATACCAAATTTATACAAAATCAAGATGCGCTAAGTTTCATCTTGAACAGAATGATATTTAGGACTGCACATTTTAATTCTTATCCTTTTTTTGTTTGGGGCTTGAGAAAATTAACCTCACTCTATTTGAGGATATCTAAAAAAAGGTTTGTTCTTCGATTGCTTATCTACCAAGCATAGGAATTTTAGGTAAAAATACCAAATTTATATAAAATGAGCGTGCACTAAGTTTCATCTTTAACAGAATGATATTCAGAACTACACATTTTAATTCTTATCCTTTTTATTTGTTTGGGGCATCAGAAAATTAACCTCACTCTATTTGAGGAAATCTAAAAAAAGGTTTGTTCTTCGCTTGCTTATCTACCAAGCACAGAAATTTTAGGTTAAAATACCAAATTTATACAAAATCAAGTTGCGCTAAGTTTCATCTTTAACAGAATGATATACAGGACTGCACATTTTAATTCTTATCCTTTTTTTGTTTGGGGCTTGAGAAAATTAACCTCACTCTATTTGAGGATATCTAAAAAAAGGTTTGTTCTTCGATTGCTTATCTACCAAGCATAGGAATTTTAGGTAAAAATACCAAATTTATATAAAATGAGCGTGCACTAAGTTTCATCTTTAACAGAATGATATTCAGAACTACACATTTTAATTCTTATCCTTTTTATTTGTTTGGGGCATCAAAAAATAACCTCACTCTATTTAAGGAAATCTAAACAAAGGCTTGCTTATCTACCGCGCACAAGAATTTTAGGTAAAAATACCAAATTTATCTAAAAACAAGGTGTAATAAGTTTCATCTTTAACAGAATGATAGTCAGAAATGCAAATTTTAATTCTTATCCTTTTTTGTTTGGGGCTTGAGAAAATTAACCTCACTCTATTTGAGGAAATCTAAAAAAAGGTTTGTTCGTCGCTTGCTTATCTACCAAGCATAGGAATTTTAGGTAAAAATACCAAATTTATACAAAATGAGCGTGCACTAAGTTTCATCGTTAATAGAATGATATTTAGGACTGCACATTTTAATTCTTATCCTTTTTGTTTGGGGCTTGAGAAAATTAACCTCACTCTATTTGAGGAAATCTAAAAAAAGGTTTGTTCTTCGCTTGCTTATTCTACCAAGCATAGAAATTTTAGGTTAAAATACCAAATTTATACAAAATCAAGTTGTGCTAAGTTTCATCTTTAACAGAATGATATACAGGACTGCACATTTTAATTCTTATCCTTTTTTTGTTTGGGGCTTGAGAAAATTAACCTCACTCTATTTGAGGATATCTAAAAAAAGGTTTGTTCTTCGCTTGCTTATCTACCAAGCATAGAAATTTTAGGTAAAAATACCAAATTTATATAAAATGAGCGTGCACTAAGTTTCATATTTAACAGAATGATATTCAGAACTACACATTTTAATTTTTATCCTTTTTATTTGTTTGGGGCATCAGAAAATTAACCTCACTCTATTTGAGGAAATCTAAAAAAAAGGTTTGTTCTTCGCTTGCTTATCTACCAAGCACAGAAATTTTAGGTAAAAATACCAAATTTATACAAAATCAAGTTGCACTAAGTTTCATCATTAACAGAATTTTATTCAGGACTGCACATTTTAATTCTTATCCTTTTTATTTGTTTGGGGCATCAAAAAATAACCTCACTCTATTTAAGGAAATCTAAACAAAGGTTTGTTCATCGCTTGCTTATCTACCACACACAAGAATTTTAGGTAAAAATACCAAATTTATCTAAAAACAAGGTGTAATAAGTTTCATCTTTAACAGAATTATAGTCAGAAATGCACATTTTAATTCTTATCCTTTTTTTGTTTGGGGCTTGAGAAAATTAACCTCACTCTATTTGAGGAAATCTAAAAAAAAGGTTTGTTCTTCGCTTGCTTATCTACCAAGCATAGGAATTTTAGGTAAAAATACCAAATTTATACAAAATCAAGTTGCGCTAAGTTTCATCTTTAACAGAATGATATACAGGACTGCACATTTTAATTCTTATCCTTTTTTTGTTTGGGGCTTGCGAAAATTAACCTCACTCTATTTCAGGATATCTAAAAAAAGGTTTGTTCTTCGCTTGCTTATCTACCAAGCATAGGAATTTTAGGTAAAAATACCAAATTTATATAAAATGAGCGTGCACTAAGTTTCATATTTAACAGAATGATATTCAGAACTACACATTTTAATTCTTATCCTTTTTATTTGTTTGGGGCATCAGAAAAATAACTCACTCTATTTGAGGAAATCTAAAATAAGGTTTGTTCTTCGCTTGCTTATCTACCAAGCACAGAAATTTTAGGTAAAAATACCAAATTTATACAAAATGAGCGTGCACTAAGTTTCATCTTTAACAGAATGATAGTCAGAAATGCTAATTTTGATTCTTATCCTTTTTATTTGTTTGGGGAATCAGAAAATTAACCTCACTCTATTTAAGGAAATCTAAAAAAAAGGTTTGTTCATCGCTTGCTTATCTACCAAGCACGGGAATTTTAGGTAAAAATACCAAATTAATATAAAATGAGCGTGCACTAAGTTTCATCTTTAACAGAATGATATTCAGAACTACACATTTTAATTCTTATCCTTTTTTTGTTTGGGGCTTGAGAAAATTAACCTCACTCTATTTGAGGAAATCTAAAAAAAAGGTTTGTTCTTCGCTTGCTTATTCTACCAAGCATAGGAATTTTAGGTAAAAATACCAAATTTATATAAAATGAGCGTGCACTAAGTTTTATCTTTAACAGAATGATATTCAGAACAACACATTTTAATTCTTATCCTTTTTTTGTTTGGGGCTTGAGAAAATTAACCTCACTCTATTTGAGGATATCTAAAAAAAGGTTTGTTCTTCGCTTGCTTATCTACCAAGCATAGGAATTTTAGGTAAAAATACCAAATTTATATAAAATGAGCGTGCACTAAGTTTTATCTTTAACAGAATGATATTCAGAACTACACATTTTAATTCTTATCCTTTTTATTTGTTTGGGGCATCAGAAAATTAACCTCATTCTATTTGAGGAAATCTAAAATAAGGTTTGTTCTTCGCTTGCTTATTTACCAAGCACAGAAATTTTAGGTAAAAATACCAAATTTATATAAAATGAGCGTGCACTAAGTTTCATCTTTAACAGAATGATATTCAGAACTACACATTTTAATTCTTATCCTTTTTATTTGTTTAGGGCATCAGAAAATTAACCTCACTCTATTTAAGGAAATCTAAACAAAGGCTTGCTTATCTACCACGCACAAGAATTTTAGGTAAAAATACCAAATTTATCTAAAAACAAGGTGTAATAAGTTTCATCTTTAACAGAATGATAGTCAGAAATGCACTTTTTAATTCTTATCCTTTTTTTGTTTGGGGCTTGAGAAAATTAACCTCACTCTATTTGAGGAAATCTAAAAAAAGGTTTGTTCGGCGCTTGCTTATCTACCAAGCATAGGAATTTTAGGTAAAAATACCAAATTTATACAAAATGAGCGTGCACTAAGTTTCATCGTTAATAGAATGATATTTAGGACTGCACATTTTAATTCTTATCCTTTTTTTTGTTTGGGGCTTGAGAAAATTAACCTCACTCTATTTGAGGAAATCTAAAAAAAAGGTTTGTTCTTCGCTTGCTTATTCTACCAAGCATAGAAATTTTAGGTTAAAATACCAAATTTTTACAAAATCTAGGTGCACTAAGTTTTACTTTAACAGAATGATATTCAGAACTACACATTTTAATTCTTATCCTTTTTATTTGTTTGGGGCATCAGAAAATTAACCTCATTCTATTTGAGGAAATCTAAAATAAGGTTTGTTCTTCGCTTGCTTATCTACCAAGCACAGAAATTTTAGGTAAAAATACCAAATTTATATAAAATGAGCGTGCACTAAGTTTCATCTTTAACAGAATGATATTCAGAACTACACATTTTAATTCTTATCCTTTTTATTTGTTTGGGGCATCAGAAAATTAACCTCACTCTATTTGAGGAAATCTAAAATAAGGTTTGTTCTTCGCTTGCTTATCTACCAAGCACAGAAATTTTAGGTAAAAATACCAAATTTATACAAAATCAAGATGCGCTAAGTTTCATCTTGAACAGAATGATATTTAGGACTGCACATTTTAATTCTTATCCTTTTTTTGTTTGGGGCTTGAGAAAATTAACCTCACTCTATTTGAGGATATCTAAAAAAAGGTTTGTTCTTCGATTGCTTATCTACCAAGCATAGGAATTTTAGGTAAAAATACCAAATTTATATAAAATGAGCATGCACTAAGTTTCATCTTTAACAGAATGATATTCAGAACTACACATTTTAATTCTTATCCTTTTTATTTGTTTGGGGCATCAGAAAATTAACCTCACTCTATTTGAGGAAATCTAAAAAAAGGTTTGTTCTTCGCTTGCTTATCTACCAAGCACAGAAATTTTAGGTTAAAATACCAAATTTATACAAAATCAAGTTGCGCTAAGTTTCATCTTTAACAGAATGATATACAGGACTGCACATTTTAATTCTTATCCTTTTTTTGTTTGGGGCTTGAGAAAATTAACCTCACTCTATTTGAGGATATCTAAAAAAAGGTTTGTTCTTCGATTGCTTATCTACCAAGCATAGGAATTTTAGGTAAAAATACCAAATTTATATAAAATGAGCGTGCACTAAGTTTCATCTTTAACAGAATGATATTCAGAACTACACATTTTAATTCTTATCCTTTTTATTTGTTTGGGGCATCAAAAAATAACCTCACTCTATTTAAGGAAATCTAAACAAAGGCTTGCTTATCTACCACGCACAAGAATTTTAGGTAAAAATACCAAATTTATCTAAAAACAAGGTGTAATAAGTTTCATCTTTAACAGAATGATAGTCAGAAATGCAAATTTTAATTCTTATCCTTTTTTGTTTGGGGCTTGAGAAAATTAACCTCACTCTATTTGAGGAAATCTAAGAAAAGGTTTGTTCGTCGCTTGCTTATCTACCAAGCATAGGAATTTTAGGTAAAAATACCAAATTTATACAAAATCAAGTTGTGCTAAGTTTCATCTTTAACAGAATGATATACAGGACTGCACATTTTAATTCTTATCCTTTTTGTTTGGGGCTTGAGAAAATTAACCTCACTCTATTTGAGGAAATCTAAAAAAAAAGGTTTGTTCTTCGCTTGCTTATTCTACCAAGCATAGAAATTTTAGGTTAAAATACCAAATTTATACAAAATCAAGTTGTGCTAAGTTTCATCTTTAACAGAATGATATACAGGACTGCACATTTTAATTCTTATCCTTTTTTTGTTTGGGGCTTGAGAAAATTAACCTCACTCTATTTGAGGAAATCTAAAAAAAGGTTTGTTCGTCGCTTGCTTATCTACCAAGCATAGGAATTTTAGGTAAAAATACCAAATTTATACAAAATGAGCGTGCACTAAGTTTCATCGTTAATAGAATGATATTTAGGACTGCACATTTTAATTCTTATCCTTTTTTTTGTTTGGGGCTTGAGAAAATTAACCTCACTCTATTTGAGGAAATCTAAAAAAAAGGTTTGTTCTTCGCTTGCTTATTCTACCAAGCATAGAAATTTTAGGTTAAAATACCAAATTTTTACAAAATCTAGGTGCACTAAGTTTTACTTTAACAGAATGATATTTAGGACTGCACATTTTAATTCTTATCCTTTTTTTGTTTGGGGCTTGAGAAAATTAACCTCACTCTATTTGAGGATATCTAAAAAAAGGTTTGTTCTTCGATTGCTTATCTACCAAGCATAGGAATTTTAGGTAAAAATACCAAATTTATATAAAATGAGCGTGCACTAAGTTTCATCTTTAACAGAATGATATTCAGAACTACACATTTTAATTCTTATCCTTTTTATTTGTTTGGGGCATCAGAAAATTAACCTCACTCTATTTGAGGAAATCTAAAAAAAAGGTTTGTTCTTCGCTTGCTTATTCTACCAAGCATAGAAATTTTAGGTTAAAATACCAAATTTTTACAAAATCTAGGTGCACTAAGTTTTACTTTAACAGAATGATATTCAGAACTACACATTTTAATTCTTATCCTTTTTATTTGTTTGGGGCATCAGAAAATTAACCTCACTCTATTTGAGGAAATCTAAAATAAGGTTTGTTCATTGCTTGCTTATCTACCAAGCACAGGAATTTTAGGTAAAAATACCAAATTTCTACAAAATCAAGGTGCACTAAGTTTCATCTTTAACAGAATGATATTCAGAACTACACATTTTAATTCTTATCCTTTTTATTTGTTTGGGGCATCAGAAAATTAACCTCATTCTATTTGAGGAAATCTAAAATAAGGTTTGTTCTTCGCTTGCTTATTTACCAAGCACAGAAATTTTAGGTAAAAATACCAAATTTATATAAAATGAGCGTGCACTAAGTTTCATCTTTTTACAGAATGATATTCAGAACTACACATTTTAATTCTTATCCTTTTTATTTGTTTGGGGCATCAGAAAATTAACCTCACTCTATTTGAGGAAATCTAAAATAAGGTTTGTTCTTCGCTTGCTTATCTACCAAGCACAGAAATTTAGGTAAAAATACCAAATTTATACAAAATCAAGATGCGCTAAGTTTCATCTTGAACAGAATTATATTTAGGACTGCACATTTTAATTCTTATCCTTTTATTTGATTTAGGCATCAGAAAATTAACCTAACTCTATTTAAGGAAATCTAAAAAAAGGTTTGTTCATTGCTTGCTTATCTACCAAGCACAGGAATTTTAGGTAAAAATACCAAATTTCTACAAAATCAAGGTGCACTAAGTTTCATCTTTAACAGAATGATAGTCAGAAATGCTAATTTTGATTCTTATCCTTTTTATTTGTTTGGGGCTTGAGAAAATTAACCTCACTCTATTTGAGGATATCTAAAAAAAGGTTTGTTCTTCGCTTGCTTATCTACCAAGCATAGGAATTTTAGGTAAAAATACCAAATTTATATAAAATGAGGGTGCACTAAGTTTCATCTTTAACAGAATGATATTCAGAACTACACATTTTAATTCTTGTCCTTTTTATTTGTTTGGGGCATCAGAAAATTAACCTCACTCTATTTGAGGATATCTAAAAAAAGGTTTGTTCTTCGATTGCTTATCTACCAAGCATAGGAATTTTAGGTAAAAATACCAAATTTATATAAAATGAGCGTGCACTAAGTTTCATCTTTAACAGAATGATATTCAGAACTACACATTTTAATTCTTATCCTTTTTATTTGTTTGGGGCATCAAAAAATAACCTCACTCTATTTAAGGAAATCTAAACAAAGGCTTGCTTATCTACCACGCACAAGAATTTTAGGTAAAAATACCAAATTTATCTAAAAACAAGGTGTAATAAGTTTCATCTTTAACAGAATGATAGTCAGAAATGCACATTTTAATTCTTATCCTTTTTTGTTTGGGGCTTGAGAAAATTAACCTCACTCTATTTGAGGAAATCTAAAAAAAGGTTTGTTCGTCGCTTGCTTATCTACCAAGCATAGGAATTTTAGGTAAAAATACCAAATTTATATAAAATGAGCGTGCACTAAGTTTCATCTTTAACAGAATGATATTCAGAACTACACATTTTAATTCTTATCCTTTTTATTTGTTTGGGGCATCAGAAAATTAACCTCACTCTATTTGAGGAAATCTAAAAAAAAGGTTTGTTCTTCGCTTGCTTATTCTACCAAGCATAGAAATTTTAGGTTAAAATACCAAATTTTTACAAAATCTAGGTGCACTAAGTTTTACTTTAACAGAATGATATTCAGAACTACACATTTTAATTCTTATCCTTTTTATTTGTTTGGGGCATCAGAAAATTAACCTCACTCTATTTGAGGAAATCTAAAATAAGGTTTGTTCATTGCTTGCTTATCTACCAAGCACAGGAATTTTAGGTAAAAATACCAAATTTCTACAAAATCAAGGTGCACTAAGTTTCATCTTTAACAGAATGATATTCAGAACTACACATTTTAATTCTTATCCTTTTTATTTGTTTGGGGCATCAGAAAATTAACCTCATTCTATTTGAGGAAATCTAAAATAAGGTTTGTTCTTCGCTTGCTTATTTACCAAGCACAGAAATTTTAGGTAAAAATACCAAATTTATATAAAATGAGCGTGCACTAAGTTTCATCTTTTTACAGAATGATATTCAGAACTACACATTTTAATTCTTATCCTTTTTATTTGTTTGGGGCATCAGAAAATTAACCTCACTCTATTTGAGGAAATCTAAAATAAGGTTTGTTCTTCGCTTGCTTATCTACCAAGCACAGAAATTTAGGTAAAAATACCAAATTTATACAAAATCAAGATGCGCTAAGTTTCATCTTGAACAGAATGATATTTAGGACTGCACATTTTAATTCTTATCCTTTTATTTGATTTAGGCATCAGAAAATTAACCTAACTCTATTTAAGGAAATCTAAAAAAAGGTTTGTTCATTGCTTGCTTATCTACCAAGCACAGGAATTTTAGGTAAAAATACCAAATTTCTACAAAATCAAGGTGCACTAAGTTTCATCTTTAACAGAATGATAGTCAGAAATGCTAATTTTGATTCTTATCCTTTTTATTTGTTTGGGGCTTGAGAAAATTAACCTCACTCTATTTGAGGATATCTAAAAAAAGGTTTGTTCTTCGCTTGCTTATCTACCAAGCATAGGAATTTTAGGTAAAAATACCAAATTTATATAAAATGAGGGTGCACTAAGTTTCATCTTTAACAGAATGATATTCAGAACTACACATTTTAATTCTTGTCCTTTTTATTTGTTTGGGGCATCAGAAAATTAACCTCACTCTATTTGAGGATATCTAAAAAAAGGTTTGTTCTTCGATTGCTTATCTACCAAGCATAGGAATTTTAGGTAAAAATACCAAATTTATATAAAATGAGCGTGCACTAAGTTTCATCTTTAACAGAATGATATTCAGAACTACACATTTTAATTCTTATCCTTTTTATTTGTTTGGGGCATCAAAAAATAACCTCACTCTATTTAAGGAAATCTAAACAAAGGCTTGCTTATCTACCACGCACAAGAATTTTAGGTAAAAATACCAAATTTATCTAAAAACAAGGTGTAATAAGTTTCATCTTTAACAGAATGATAGTCAGAAATGCACATTTTAATTCTTATCCTTTTTTGTTTGGGGCTTGAGAAAATTAACCTCACTCTATTTGAGGAAATCTAAAAAAAGGTTTGTTCGTCGCTTGCTTATCTACCAAGCATAGGAATTTTAGGTAAAAATACCAAATTTATACAAAATCAAGTTGCGCTAAGTTTCATCTTTAACAGAATGATATACAGGACTGCACATTTTAATTCTTATCCTTTTTTTGTTTGGGGCTTGCGAAAATTAACCTCACTCTATTTCAGGATATCTAAAAAAAGGTTTGTTCTTCGCTTGCTTATCTACCAAGCATAGGAATTTTAGGTAAAAATACCAAATTTATATAAAATGAGCGTGCACTAAGTTTCATATTTAACAGAATGATATTCAGAACTACACATTTTAATTCTTATCCTTTTTATTTGTTTGGGGCATCAGAAAAATAACTCACTCTATTTGAGGAAATCTAAAATAAGGTTTGTTCTTCGCTTGCTTATCTACCAAGCACAGAAATTTTAGGTAAAAATACCAAATTTATACAAAATGAGCGTGCACTAAGTTTCATCTTTAACAGAATGATAGTCAGAAATGCTAATTTTGATTCTTATCCTTTTTATTTGTTTGGGGAATCAGAAAATTAACCTCACTCTATTTAAGGAAATCTAAAAAAAAGGTTTGTTCATCGCTTGCTTATCTACCAAGCACGGGAATTTTAGGTAAAAATACCAAATTAATATAAAATGAGCGTGCACTAAGTTTCATCTTTAACAGAATGATATTCAGAACTACACATTTTAATTCTTATCCTTTTTTTGTTTGGGGCTTGAGAAAATTAACCTCACTCTATTTGAGGAAATCTAAAAAAAAGGTTTGTTCTTCGCTTGCTTATTCTACCAAGCATAGGAATTTTAGGTAAAAATACCAAATTTATATAAAATGAGCGTGCACTAAGTTTTATCTTTAACAGAATGATATTCAGAACAACACATTTTAATTCTTATCCTTTTTTTGTTTGGGGCTTGAGAAAATTAACCTCACTCTATTTGAGGATATCTAAAAAAAGGTTTGTTCTTCGCTTGCTTATCTACCAAGCATAGGAATTTTAGGTAAAAATACCAAATTTATATAAAATGAGCGTGCACTAAGTTTTATCTTTAACAGAATGATATTCAGAACTACACATTTTAATTCTTATCCTTTTTATTTGTTTGGGGCATCAGAAAATTAACCTCATTCTATTTGAGGAAATCTAAAATAAGGTTTGTTCTTCGCTTGCTTATTTACCAAGCACAGAAATTTTAGGTAAAAATACCAAATTTATATAAAATGAGCGTGCACTAAGTTTCATCTTTAACAGAATGATATTCAGAACTACACATTTTAATTCTTATCCTTTTTATTTGTTTAGGGCATCAGAAAATTAACCTCACTCTATTTAAGGAAATCTAAACAAAGGCTTGCTTATCTACCACGCACAAGAATTTTAGGTAAAAATACCAAATTTATCTAAAAACAAGGTGTAATAAGTTTCATCTTTAACAGAATGATAGTCAGAAATGCACTTTTTAATTCTTATCCTTTTTTTGTTTGGGGCTTGAGAAAATTAACCTCACTCTATTTGAGGAAATCTAAAAAAAGGTTTGTTCGGCGCTTGCTTATCTACCAAGCATAGGAATTTTAGGTAAAAATACCAAATTTATACAAAATGAGCGTGCACTAAGTTTCATCGTTAATAGAATGATATTTAGGACTGCACATTTTAATTCTTATCCTTTTTTTTGTTTGGGGCTTGAGAAAATTAACCTCACTCTATTTGAGGAAATCTAAAAAAAAGGTTTGTTCTTCGCTTGCTTATTCTACCAAGCATAGAAATTTTAGGTTAAAATACCAAATTTTTACAAAATCTAGGTGCACTAAGTTTTACTTTAACAGAATGATATTCAGAACTACACATTTTAATTCTTATCCTTTTTATTTGTTTGGGGCATCAGAAAATTAACCTCATTCTATTTGAGGAAATCTAAAATAAGGTTTGTTCTTCGCTTGCTTATCTACCAAGCACAGAAATTTTAGGTAAAAATACCAAATTTATATAAAATGAGCGTGCACTAAGTTTCATCTTTAACAGAATGATATTCAGAACTACACATTTTAATTCTTATCCTTTTTATTTGTTTGGGGCATCAGAAAATTAACCTCACTCTATTTGAGGAAATCTAAAATAAGGTTTGTTCTTCGCTTGCTTATCTACCAAGCACAGAAATTTTAGGTAAAAATACCAAATTTATACAAAATCAAGATGCGCTAAGTTTCATCTTGAACAGAATGATATTTAGGACTGCACATTTTAATTCTTATCCTTTTTTTGTTTGGGGCTTGAGAAAATTAACCTCACTCTATTTGAGGATATCTAAAAAAAGGTTTGTTCTTCGATTGCTTATCTACCAAGCATAGGAATTTTAGGTAAAAATACCAAATTTATATAAAATGAGCATGCACTAAGTTTCATCTTTAACAGAATGATATTCAGAACTACACATTTTAATTCTTATCCTTTTTATTTGTTTGGGGCATCAGAAAATTAACCTCACTCTATTTGAGGAAATCTAAAAAAAGGTTTGTTCTTCGCTTGCTTATCTACCAAGCACAGAAATTTTAGGTTAAAATACCAAATTTATACAAAATCAAGTTGCGCTAAGTTTCATCTTTAACAGAATGATATACAGGACTGCACATTTTAATTCTTATCCTTTTTTTGTTTGGGGCTTGAGAAAATTAACCTCACTCTATTTGAGGATATCTAAAAAAAGGTTTGTTCTTCGATTGCTTATCTACCAAGCATAGGAATTTTAGGTAAAAATACCAAATTTATATAAAATGAGCGTGCACTAAGTTTCATCTTTAACAGAATGATATTCAGAACTACACATTTTAATTCTTATCCTTTTTATTTGTTTGGGGCATCAAAAAATAACCTCACTCTATTTAAGGAAATCTAAACAAAGGCTTGCTTATCTACCACGCACAAGAATTTTAGGTAAAAATACCAAATTTATCTAAAAACAAGGTGTAATAAGTTTCATCTTTAACAGAATGATAGTCAGAAATGCAAATTTTAATTCTTATCCTTTTTTGTTTGGGGCTTGAGAAAATTAACCTCACTCTATTTGAGGAAATCTAAGAAAAGGTTTGTTCGTCGCTTGCTTATCTACCAAGCATAGGAATTTTAGGTAAAAATACCAAATTTATACAAAATCAAGTTGTGCTAAGTTTCATCTTTAACAGAATGATATACAGGACTGCACATTTTAATTCTTATCCTTTTTGTTTGGGGCTTGAGAAAATTAACCTCACTCTATTTGAGGAAATCTAAAAAAAAAGGTTTGTTCTTCGCTTGCTTATTCTACCAAGCATAGAAATTTTAGGTTAAAATACCAAATTTATACAAAATCAAGTTGTGCTAAGTTTCATCTTTAACAGAATGATATACAGGACTGCACATTTTAATTCTTATCCTTTTTTTGTTTGGGGCTTGAGAAAATTAACCTCACTCTATTTGAGGAAATCTAAAAAAAGGTTTGTTCGTCGCTTGCTTATCTACCAAGCATAGGAATTTTAGGTAAAAATACCAAATTTATACAAAATGAGCGTGCACTAAGTTTCATCGTTAATAGAATGATATTTAGGACTGCACATTTTAATTCTTATCCTTTTTTTTGTTTGGGGCTTGAGAAAATTAACCTCACTCTATTTGAGGAAATCTAAAAAAAAGGTTTGTTCTTCGCTTGCTTATTCTACCAAGCATAGAAATTTTAGGTTAAAATACCAAATTTTTACAAAATCTAGGTGCACTAAGTTTTACTTTAACAGAATGATATTTAGGACTGCACATTTTAATTCTTATCCTTTTTTTGTTTGGGGCTTGAGAAAATTAACCTCACTCTATTTGAGGATATCTAAAAAAAGGTTTGTTCTTCGATTGCTTATCTACCAAGCATAGGAATTTTAGGTAAAAATACCAAATTTATATAAAATGAGCGTGCACTAAGTTTCATCTTTAACAGAATGATATTCAGAACTACACATTTTAATTCTTATCCTTTTTATTTGTTTGGGGCATCAGAAAATTAACCTCACTCTATTTGAGGAAATCTAAAAAAAAGGTTTGTTCTTCGCTTGCTTATTCTACCAAGCATAGAAATTTTAGGTTAAAATACCAAATTTTTACAAAATCTAGGTGCACTAAGTTTTACTTTAACAGAATGATATTCAGAACTACACATTTTAATTCTTATCCTTTTTATTTGTTTGGGGCATCAGAAAATTAACCTCATTCTATTTGAGGAAATCTAAAATAATGTTTGTTCTTCGCTTGCTTATCTACCAAGCACAGAAATTTTAGGTAAAAATACCAAATTTATATAAAATGAGCGTGCACTAAGTTTCATCTTTAACAGAATGATATTCAGAACTACACATTTTAATTCTTATCCTTTTTATTTGTTTGGGGCATCAGAAAATTAACCTCACTCTATTTGAGGAAATCTAAAATAAGGTTTGTTCTTCGCTTGCTTATCTACCAAGCACAGAAATTTTAGGTAAAAATACCAAATTTATACAAAATCAAGATGCGCTAAGTTTCATCTTGAACAGAATGATATTTAGGACTGCACATTTTAATTCTTATCCTTTTTTTGTTTGGGGCTTGAGAAAATTAACCTCACTCTATTTGAGGAAATCTAAAATAAGGTTTGTTCTTCGCTTGCTTATCTACCAAGCACAGAAATTTAGGTAAAAATACCAAATTTATACAAAATCAAGATGCGCTAAGTTTCATCTTGAACAGAATGATATTTAGGACTACACATTTTAATTCTTATCCTTTTTATTTGTTTAGGGCATCAGAAAATTTACCTCACTCTATTTAAGGAAATCTAAACAAAGGCTTGCTTATCTACCACGCACAAGAATTTTAGGTAAAAATACCAAATTTATCTAAAAACAAGGTGTAATAAGTTTCATCTTTAACAGATTGATAGTCAGAAATGCACATTTTAATTCTTATCCTTTTTTTGTTTGGGGCTTGAGAAAATTAACCTCACTCTATTTGAGGAAATCTAAAAAAAGGTTTGTTCGTCGCTTGCTTATCTACCAAGCATAGGAATTTTAGGTAAAAATACCAAATTTATACAAAATGAGCGTGCACTAAGTTTTACTTTAACAGAATGATATTCAGAACTACACATTTTAATTCTTATCCTTTTTATTTGTTTGGGGCATCAGAAAATTAACCTCATTCTATTTGAGGAAATCTAAAATAAGGTTTGTTCTTCGCTTGCTTATCTACCAAGCACAGAAATTTTAGGTAAAAATACCAAATTTCTACAAAATCAAGGTGCACTAAGTTTCATCTTTAACAGAATGATAGTCAGAAATGCTAATTTTGATTCTTATCCTTTTTATTTGTTTGGGGAATCAGAAAATTAACCTCACTCTATTTAAGGATATCTAAAAAAAGGTTTGTTCATCGCTTGCTTATCTACCAAGCACGGGAATTTTAGGTAAAATACCAAATTTATCTAAAAACAAGGTGCACTAAGTTTCATCTTTAACAGAATGATATTCAGGACTGCACATTTTAATTCTTATCCTTTTTTTGTTTGGGGCTTGAGAAAATTAACCTCACTCTATTTGAGGAAATCTAAAATAAGGTTTGTTCTTCGCTTGCTTATCTACCAAGCACAGAAATTTAGGTAAAAATACCAAATTTATACAAAATCAAGATGCGCTAAGTTTCATCTTGAACAGAATGATATTTAGGACTACACATTTTAATTCTTATCCTTTTTATTTGTTTAGGGCATCAGAAAATTTACCTCACTCTATTTAAGGAAATCTAAAC